>NW_022988098.1:7053424-7105227 GCF_902827165.1 Trematomus bernacchii
AGACCACTTTTGACCAAGGTAAGCCATATTTACTGTTTAGCTTCTTAGCTCCACATGTGATGATGTACGCTTTCGTTTAGAGCGTCGCGAATGTTTATCACTGAGTGTTGAGGAGGGCACCGTTAGATTCAGTGTCTCCAGGACACCAAAAAAGAGTGTTTGGTTGTGCATCTAGGATAAGTAATAAGGGAGTTCTGAGTGAGTTTATGTGCCTTTGTAGGTTACGTTTTTTCGTCGAGGCTAATTCAGAGGCTGAGTGCTAGCATTGTGGGGTTTTTTTTGAAAAAAAAAATTAAAAAGATCAGTTAGCTGAGTTTCTTCCCGTTACATGGATATAACACATTCATAGTTTTATTCAATATTAAGATTCCTTAGACGTTGTTTCCTGCAAATGACGCGTTTATCCGCCCGGTACCGGGGGGAAGGTGTGAAACAGGTTAAAGATAGAAACACTAGTTAAAGATAGAAACACTAGATAAAGATAGAAACACTAGATAAAGATAGAAACACTAGATAATGATAGAAACACTAGTTAAAGATAGAAACACTAGATAAAGATAGAAACACTAGTTAATGATAGAAACACTAGTTAATGATAGAAACACTAGATAAAGATAGAAACACTAGATAAAGATAGAAACACTAGTTAAAGATAGAAACACTAGATAAAGATAGAAACACTAGTTAAAGATAGAAACACTAGATAAAGATAGAAACACTAGATAATGATAGAAACACTAGATAAAGATAGAAACACTAGATAAAGATAGAAACACTAGTTAATGATAGAAACACTAGTTAAATATAGAAACACTAGTTAAAGATAGAAACACTAGATAAAGATAGAAACACTAGTTAAAGATAGAAACACTAGTTAATGATAGAAACACTAGTTAAAGATAGATTCACTAGTTAATGATAGAAACACTAGTTAATGATAGAAACACTAGATAAAGATAGAAACACTAGTTAATGATAGAAACACTAGTTCAAGATAGATTCACTAGATAAAGATAGAAACACTAGATAAAGATAGAAACACTAGTTAAAGATAGAAACACTAGATAAAGATAGAAACACTAGTTAATGATAGAAACACTAGTTAATGATAGAAACACTAGATAAAGATAGAAACACTAGATAAAGATAGAAACACTAAATAAAGATAGAAACACTAGATAAAGATAGAAACACTAGATAAAGATAGAAACACTAGTTAATGATAGAAACACTAGATAATGTTAGAAACACTAGTTAAAGATAGAAACACTAGATAAAGATAGAAACACTAGTTAAAGATAGAAAACACTAGATAAAGATAGAAACACTAGATAAAGATAGAAACACTAGATAAAGATAGAAACACTAGTAATGATAGAAACACTAGTTAATGATAGAAACACTAGATAAAGATAGAAACACTAGATAAAGATAGAAACACTAGTTAAAGATAGAAACACTAGATAAAGATAGAAACACTAGTTCAAGATAGATTCACTAGATAAAGATAGAAACACTAGATAAAGATAGAAACACTAGTTAAAGATAGAAACACTAGATAAAGATAGAAACACTAGTTAATGATAGAAACACTAGTTAATGATAGAAACACTAGATAAAGATAGAAACACTAGATAAAGATAGAAACACTAGATAATGTTAGAAACACTAGTTAAAGATAGAAACACTAGATAAAGATAGAAACACTAGTTAAAGATAGAAACACTAGATAAAGATAGAAACACTAGATAAAGATAGAAACACTAGATAAAGATAGAAACACTAGTTAATGATAGAAACACTAGTTAATGATAGAAACACTAGATAAAGATAGAAACACTAGATAAAGATAGAAACACTAGTTAAAGATAGAAACACTAGATAAGATAGAAACACTAGTTCAAGATAGATTCACTAGATAAAGATAGAAACACTAGATAAAGATAGAAACACTAGTTAAAGATAGAAACACTAGATAAAGATAGAAACACTAGTTAATGATAGAAACACTAGTTAATGATAGAAACACTAGATAAAGATAGAAACACTAGATAAAGATAGAAACACTAAATAAAGATAGAAACACTAGATAAAGATAGAAACACTAGATAAAGATAGAAACACTAGTTAATGATAGAAACACTAGATAATGTTAGAAACACTAGTTAAAGATAGAAACACTAGATAAAGATAGAAACACTAGTTAAAGATAGAAACACTAGATAAAGATAGAAACACTAGATAAAGATAGAAACACTAGTTAAAGATAGAAACACTAGTTAAAGATAGAAACACTAGTTAAAGATAGAAACACTAGTTAATGATAGAAACACTAGTTAAAGATAGAAACACTAGTTAAAGATAGAAACACTAGATAATGATAGAAACACTAGTTAAAGATAGAAACACTAGTTAAAGATAGAAACACTAGTTAATGATAGAAACACTAGTTAATGATAGAAACACTAGTATAAGATAGAAACACTAGATAAAGATAGAAACACTAGTTAATGATAGAAACACTAGTTAAAGATAGAAACACTAGTTAATGATAGAAACACTAGTTAAAGATAGATTCACTAGATAAAGATAGAAACACTAGATAAAGATAGAAACACTAGTTAATGATAGAAACACTAGTTAATGATAGAAACACTAGATAAAGATAGAAACACTAGATAAAGATAGAAACACTAGTTAAAGATAGAAACACTAGATAAAGATAGAAACACTAGTTAATGATAGAAACACTAGATAAAGATAGAAACACTAGATAAAGATAGAAACACTAGTTAAAGATAGAAACAACTAGTTAAATGATAGAAACACAGTTAATGATAGAAACACTAGTTAATGATAGAAACACTAGATAAAGATAGAAACACTAGATAAAGATAGAAACACTAGTTAAAGATAGAAACACTAGATAAAGATAGAAACACTAGATAAAGATAGAAACACTAGATAAAGATAGAAACACTAGATAAAGATAGAAACACTAGATAAAGATAGAAACACTAGTTAATGATAGAAACACTAGTTAAAGATAGAAACACTAGTTAAAGATAGAAACACTAGATAAAGATGAGAAAACACTAGTTTATGATAGAAACACTAGTTAAAGATAGATTCACTAGTTTAATGATAGAACACTAGTTAATGATAGAAACACTAGATAAAGATAGAAACAACTAGTTAATGATAGAAACACTAGTTAAAGATAGAAACACTAGATAAAGATAGAAACACTAGTTAATGATAGAAACACTAGTTAATGATAGAACCCTAGATAAAGATAGAAAACACTAGATAAAGATAGAAACACTAAATAAAGATAGAAACACTAGATAAAGATAGAAACACTAGATAAAGATAGAAACACTAGTTAATGATAGAAACACTAGATAATGATAGAAACACTAGATACAGATAGAAACACTAGTTAAAGATAGAAACACTAGATAATGATAGAAACACTAGTTAATGATAGAAACACTAGATAATGATAGAAACACTAGATAAAGATAGAAACACTAGATAAAGATAGAAACACTAGATAAAGATAGAAACACTAGTTAATGATAGAAACACTAGATAATGATAGAAACACTAGTTAAAGATAGAAACACTAGATAAAGATAGAAACACTAGATAAAGATAGAAACACTAGATAAAGATAGAAACACTAGTTAATGATAGAAACACTAGTTAATGATAGAAACACTAGATAAAGATAGAAACACTAGATAAAGATAGAAACACTAGTTAAAGATAGAAACACTAGATAAAGATAGAAACACTAGTTAATGATAGATTCACTAGTTAATGATAGAAACACTAGTTAATGATAGAAACACGAGATAAAGATAGAAACACTAGTTAATGATAGAAACACTAGTTAAAGATAGAAACACTAGATAAAGATAGAAACACTAGTTAATGATAGAAACACTAGTTAATGATAGAAACACTAGATAAAGATAGAAACACTAGATAAAGATAGAAACACTAAATAAAGATAGAAACACTAGATAAAGATAGAAACACTAGATAAAGATAGAAACACTAGTTAATGATAGAAACACTAGATAATGATAGAAACACTAGATACAGATAGAAACACTAGTTAAAGATAGAAACACTAGATAATGATAGAAACACTAGTTAATGATAGAAACACTAGATAATGATAGAAACACTAGATAAAGATAGAAACACTAGATAAAGATAGAAACACTAGATAAAGATAGAAACACTAGTTAATGATAGAAACACTAGATAAAGATAGAAACACTAGTTAAAGATAGAAACACTAGATAAAGATAGAAACACTAGATAAAGATAGAAACACTAGATAAAGATAGAAACACTAGTTAAAGATAGAAACACTAGATAAAGATAGAAACACTAGATAAAGATAGAAACACTAGTTAAAGATAGAAACACTAGTTAAAGATAGAAACACTAGATAAAAAGATAAAAAACACTAGTTAATGATAGAAACACTAGATAAAGATAGAAACACTAGTTAAAGATAGAAACACTAGATAAAGATAGAAATACTAGATAAAGATAGAAACACTAGTTAAAGATAGAAACACTAGTTAAAGATAGAAACACTAGATAAAGATAGAAACACTAGATAAAGATAGAAACACTAGATAAAGATAGAAACACTAGATAAAGATAGAAACACTAGTTAATGATAGAAACACTAGTTAAAGATAGAAACACTAGTTAAAGATAGAAACACTAGATAAAGATAGAAACACTAGATAAAGATAGAAAACACTAGTTAAAGATTCGAAACACTAGATAAAGATAGAAACACTAGATAATGATAGAAACACTAGATAAAGATAGAAACACTAGAATAAAGATAGAAACACTAGTTAATGATAGAAACACTAGTTAAGATAGAAACACTAGTTAAAGATAGAAACACTAGATAAAGATAGAAACACTAGATAAAGATAGAAACACTAGTTAAAGATAGAAACACTAGATAAAGATAGAAACACTAGTTAATGATAGAAACACTAGATAATGATAGAAACACTAGTTAAAGATAGAAACACTAGATAAAGATAGAAACACTAGATAAAGATAGAAACACTAGATAAAGATAGAAACACTAGTTAATGATAGAAACACTAGATAATGATAGAAACACTAGTTAAAGATAGAAACACTAGATAATGATAGAAACACTAGTTAAAGATAGAAACACTAGATAAAAATAGAAACACTAGATAATGATAGAAACACTAGTTAAAGATAGAAACACTAGATAATGATAGAAACACTAGTTAAAGATAGAAACACTAGATACAAATAGAAACACTAGATAATGATAGAAACACTAGTTAAAGATAGAAACACTAGATAATGATAGAAACACTAGTTAAAGATAGAAACACTAGATAAAGATAGAAACACTAGATAATGATAGAAACACTAGATAAAGATAGAAACACTAGATAAAGATAGAAACACTAGATAATGATAGAAACACTAGATAAAGATAGAAACACTAGTTAAAGATAGAAACACTAGTTAAAAATAGAAACACTAGATAATGATAGAAACACTAGTTAATGATAGAAACACTAGATAATGATAGAAACACTAGATAAAGATAGAAACACTAGATAATGATAGAAACACTAGTTAAAGATAGAAACACTAGATAATGATAGAAACACTAGTTAAAGATAGAAACACTAGATAAAAATAGAAACACTAGATAATGATAGAAACACTAGTTAAAGATAGAAACACTAGATAATGATAGAAACAATAGTTAAAGATAGAAACACTAGATAAAAATAGAAACACTAGATAATGATAGAAACACTAGTTAAAGATAGAAACACTAGATAATGATAGAAACACTAGTTAAAGATAGAAACACTAGATAAAGATAGAAACACTAGATAATGATAGAAACACTAGATAAAGATAGAAACACTAGATAAAGATAGAAACACTAGATAAAGATAGAAACACTAGATAAAGATAGAAACACTAGATAATGATAGAAACACTAGTTAAAGATAGAAACACTAGATAAAAATAGAAACACTAGATAATGATAGAAACACTAGTTAAAGATAGAAACACTAGATAAAGATAGAAACACTAGTTAATGATAGAAACACTACATAATGATAGAAACACTAGTTAAAGATAGAAACACTAGTTAAAGATAGAAACACTAGATAAAGATAGAAACACTAGATAAAGATAGAAACACTAGATAAAGATAGAAACACTAGATAAAGATAGAAACACTAGATAATGATAGAAACACTAGATAAAGATAGAAACACTAGATAAAGATAGAAACACTAGTTAAAGATAGAAACACTAGATAATGATAGAAACACTAGATAAAGATAGAAACACTAGTTCAAGATAGAAACACTAGATAATGATAGAAACACTAGATAAAGATAGAAACACTAGTTAAAGATAGAAACACTAGTTAATGATAGAAACACTAGTTAAAGATAGAAACACTAGTTAATGATAGAAACACTAGATAAAGATAGAAAACACTAGATAAAGATAGAAACACTAGATAATGATAGAAACACTAGATAACGATAGAAACACTAGATAAAGATAGAAACACTAGATAAAGATAGAAACACTAGTTAAAGATAGAAACACTAGATAATGATAGAAACACTAGATAAAGATAGAAACACTAGTTAAAGATAGAAACACTAGATAATGATAGAAACACTAGATAAAGATAGAAACACTAGTTAAAGATAGAAACACTAGATAATGATAGAAACACTAGATAAAGATAGAAACACTAGTTAAAGATAGAAACACTAGTTAATGATAGAAACACTAGATAAAGATAGAAACACTAGATAAAGATAGAAACACTAGATAATGATAGAAACACTAGATAAAGATAGAAACACTAGTTAAAGATAGAAACACTAGTTAAAAATAGAAACACTAGATAATGATAGAAACACTAGTTAAAGATAGAAACACTAGATAAAGATAGAAATACTAGATAAAGATAGAAACACTAGATAAACATAGAAACACTAGATAAAGATAGAAACACTAGATAAAGATAGAAACACTAGATAATGATAGAAAAACTAGTTAAAGATAGAAACACTAGATAAAGATAGAAACACTAGATAAAGATAGAAACACTAGATAAAGATAGAAACACTAGATAATGATAGAAACACTAGATAAAGATAGAAACACTAGATAAAGATAGAAACACTAGATAAAGATAGAAACACTAGTTAAAGATAGAAACACTAGATAATGATAGAAACACTAGATAAAGATAGAAACACTAGTTAAAGATAGAAACACTAGATAATGATAGAAACACTAGATAAAGATAGAAACACTAGTTAAAGATAGAAACACTAGTTAATGATAGAAACACTAGTTAAAGATAGAAACACTAGTTAATGATAGAAACACTAGATAAAGATAGAAACACTAGATAAAGATAGAAACACTAGATAATGATAGAAACACTAGATAAAGATAGAAACACTAGATAAAGATAGAAACAATAGATAAAGATAGAAACACTAGTTAAAGATAGAAACACTAGATAATGATAGAAACACTAGATAAAGATAGAAACACTAGTTAAAGATAGAAACACTAGATAATGATAGAAACACTAGATAAAGATAGAAACACTAGTTAAAGATAGAAACACTAGTTAATGATAGAAACACTAGATAAAAATAGAAACACTAGATAATGATAGAAACACTAGTTAAAGATAGAAACACTAGATAATGATAGAAACACTAGTTAAAGATAGAAACACTAGATAAAGATAGAAACACTAGATAATGATAGAAACACTAGTTAAAGATAGAAACACTAGATAAAAATAGAAACACTAGATAATGATAGAAACACTAGTTAAAGATAGAAACACTAGATAATGATAGAAACACTAGTTAAAGATAGAAACACTAGATAAAAATAGAAACACTAGATAATGATAGAAACACTAGTTAAAGATAGAAAACACTAGATAATGATAGAAACACTAGTTAAAGATAGAAACACTAGATAAAGATAGAAACACTAGATAATGATAGAAACACTAGTTAAAGATAGAAACACTAGATAAAAATAGAAACACTAGATAATGATAGAAACACTAGTTAAAGATAGAAAAACTAGTTAATGATAGAAACACTAGATAAAGATAGAAACACTAGATAAAGATAGAAACACTAGATAAAGATAGAAACACTAGATAAAGATAGAAACACTAGTTAAAGATAGAAACACTAGATAATGATAGAAACACTAGTTAAAGATAGAAACACTAGATAAAGATAGAAACACTAGTTAAAGATAGAAACACTAGTTAATGATAGATACACTAGTTAAAGATAGAAAAACTAGTTAATGATAGAAACACTAGATAAAGATAGAAACACTAGATAAAGATAGAAACACTAGATAAAGATAGAAACACTAGATAAAGATAGAAACACTAGTTAAAGATAGATTCACTAGATAAAGATAGAAACACTAGATAATTATAGAAACACTAGATAATGATAGAAACACTAGTTAAAGATAGAAACACTAGATAATGATAGAAACACTAGATAAAGATAGAAACACTAGATAAAGATAGAAACACTAGTTAAAGATAGATTCACTAGATAAAGATAGAAACACTAGATAATGATAGAAACACTAGATAAAGATAGAAACACTAGATAATGATAGAAACACTAGATAATGATAGAAACACTAGATAAAGATAGAAACACTAGATAAAGATAGAAACACTAGTTAAAGATAGAAACACTAGATAATGATAGAAACACTAGTTAAAGATAGAAACACTAGATAATGATAGAAACACTAGATAAAGATAGAAACACTAGATAAAGATAGAAACACTAGATAAAGATAGAAACACTAGATAAAGATAGAAACACTAGTTAAAGATAGATTCACTAGATAAAGATAGAAACACTAGATAATGATAGAAACACTAGATAAAGATAGAAACACTAGATAAAGATAGAAACACTAGTTAAAGATAGATTCACTAGATAAAGATAGAAACACTAGATAATGATAGAAACACTAGATAATGATAGAAACACTAGATAATGATAGAAACACTAGTTAAAGATAGAAACACTAGATAATGATAGAAACACTAGTTAAAGATAGAAACACTAGATAATGATAGAAACACTAGATAATGATAGAAACACTAGATAATGATAGAAACACTAGTTAAAGATAGAAACACTAGATAATGATAGAAACACTAGATAAAGATAGAAACACTAGTTAAAGATAGATTCACTAGATAAAGATAGAAACACTAGATAATGATAGAAACACTAGATAATGATAGAAACACTAGTTAAAGATAGAAACATTAGATAAAGATAGAAACACTAGTTAATGATAGAAACACTAGTTAAAGATAGAAACACTAGTTAATGATAGAAACACTAGTTAAAGATAGATTCACTAGATAAAGATAGAAACACTAGATAATGATAGAAACACTAGATAATGATAGAAACACTAGTTAAAGATAGAAACACTAGATAAAGATAGAAACACTAGATAATGATAGAAACACTAGATAATGATAGAAAAACTAGATAATGATAGAAACTCTAGTTAAAGATAGAAACACTAGATAATGATAGAAACACTAGATAATGATAGAAACACTAGATAATGATAGAAACACTAGATAAAGATAGAAACACTAGTTAAAGATAGAAACACTAGATAATGATAGAAACACTAGATAATGATAGAAACACTAGTTAAAGATAGAAACACTAGATAATGATAGAAACACTAGATAAAGATAGAAACACTAGTTAAAGATAGATTCACTAGATAAAGATAGAAACACTAGATAATGATAGAAACACTAGATAATGATAGAAACACTAGTTAAAGATAGAAACACTAGATAAAGATAGAAACACTAGTTAATGATAGAAACACTAGATAATGATAGAAACACTAGATAATGATAGAAACACTAAATAATGATAGAAACACTAGTTAAAGATAGAAACACTAGATAATGATAGAAACACTAGATAAAGATAGAAACACTAGTTAAAGATAGATTCACTAGATAAAGATAGAAACACTAGATAATGATAGAAACACTAGATAATGATAGAAACACTAGTTAAAGATAGAAACACTAGATAAAGATAGAAACACTAGTTAATGATAGAAACACTAGTTAAAGATAGAAACACTAGATAAAGATAGAAACACTAGTTAAAGATAGAAACACTAGATAATGATAGAAACACTAGTTAAAGATAGAAACACTAGATAAAGATAGAAACACTAGTTAAAGATAGAAACACTAGTTAATGATAGATACACTAGTTAAAGATAGAAAAACTAGTTAATGATAGAAACACTAGATAAAGATAGAAACACTAGATAAAGATAGAAACACTAGATAAAGATAGAAACACTAGATAATGATAGAAACACTAGTTAAAGATAGATTCACTAGATAAAGATAGAAACACTAGATAAAGATAGAAACACTAGATAAAGATAGAAACACTAGATAAAGATAGAAACACTAGTTAAAGATAGATTCACTAGATAAAGATAGAAACACTAGATAATGATAGAAACACTAGATAATGATAGAAACACTAGTTAAAGATAGAAACACTAGATAATGATAGAAACACTAGATAAAGATAGAAACACTAGATAAAGATAGAAACACTAGTTAAAGATAGATTCACTAGATAAAGATAGAAACACTAGATAATGATAGAAACACTAGATAAAGATAGAAACACTAGATAATGATAGAAACACTAGATAATGATAGAAACACTAGATAAAGATAGAAACACTAGATCAAGATAGAAACACTAGTTAAAGATAGAAACACTAGATAATGATAGAAACACTAGTTAAAGATAGAAACACTAGATAATGATAGAAACACTAGATAAAGATAGAAACACTAGATAAAGATAGAAACACTAGATAAAGATAGAAACACTAGTTAAAGATAGATTCACTAGATAAAGATAGAAACACTAGATAATGATAGAAACACTAGATAATGATAGAAACACTAGTTAAAGATAGAAACACTAGATAATGATAGAAACACTAGATAATGATAGAAACACTAGATAATGATAGAAACACTAGATAATGATAGAAACACTAGTTAAAGATAGAAACACTAGATAATGATAGAAACACTAGATAAAGATAGAAACACTAGTTAAAGATAGATTCACTAGATAAAGATAGAAACACTAGATAATGATAGAAACACTAGATAATGATAGAAACACTAGTTAAAGATAGAAACACTAGTTAATGATAGAAACACTAGTTAAAGATAGATTCACTAGATAAAGATAGAAACACTAGATAATGATAGAAACACTAGATAATGATAGAAACACTAGTTAAAGATAGAAACACTAGATAAAGATAGAAACACTAGATAATGATAGAAACACTAGATAATGATAGAAACACTAGATAATGATAGAAACTCTAGTTAAAGATAGAAACACTAGATAATGATAGAAACACTAGATAATGATAGAAACACTAGATAATGATAGAAACACTAGATAAAGATAGAAACACTAGTTAAAGATAGAAACACTAGATAATGATAGAAACACTAGTTAAAGATAGAAACACTAGATAATGATAGAAACACTAGATAAAGATAGAAACACTAGTTAAAGATAGATTCACTAGATAAAGATAGAAACACTAGATAATGATAGAAACACTAGATAATGATAGAAACACTAGATAAAGATAGAAACACTAGATAAAGATAGAAACACTAGATTATGATAGAAACTCTAGTTAAAGATAGAAACACTAGATAATGATAGAAACACTAGATAATGATAGAAACACTAGATAATGATAGAAACACTAGATAAAGATAGAAACACTAGTTAAAGATAGAAACACTAGATAATGATAGAAACACTAGATAATGATAGAAACACTAAATAATGATAGAAACACTAGTTAAAGATAGAAACACTAGATAATGATAGAAACACTAGATAAAGATAGAAACACTAGTTAAAGATAGATTCACTAGATAAAGATAGAAACACTAGATAATGATAGAAACACTAGTTAAAGATAGAAACACTAGATAAAGATAGAAACACTAGTTAAAGATAGAAACACTAGATAAAGATAGAAACACTAGATAATGATAGAAACACTAGATAATGATAGAAACACTAGATAATGATAGAAACTCTAGTTAAAGATAGAAACACTAGATAAAGATAGAAAGACTAGATAATGATAGAAACACTAGATAAAGATAGAAACACTAGATAAAGATAGAAACACTAGATAAAGATAGAAACACTAGTTAAAGATAGATTCACTAGATAATGATAGAAACACTAGATAAAGATAGAAACACTAGATAATGATAGAAACACTAGATAATGATAGAAACACTAGATAAAGATAGAAACACTAGATAAAGATAGAAACACTAGATAATGATAGAAACACTAGATAATGATAGAAACACTAGATAAAGATAGAAACACTAGATAAAGATAGAAACACGAGATAAAGATAGAAACACTAGATAAAGATAGAAACACTAGATAAAGATAGATTCACTAGATAAAGATAGAAACACTAGATAATGATAGAAACACTAGATAAAGATAGAAACACTAGTTAAAGATAGATTCACTAGATAAAGATAGAAACACTAGATAAAGATAGAAACACTAGTTAAAGATAGAAACACTAGTTAATGATAAAAACACTAGTTAAAGATAGAAACACTAGTTAATGATAGAAACACTAGATAAAGATAGAAACACTAGATAAAGATAGAAACACTAGATAATGATAGAAACACTAGATAAAGATAGAAACACTAGATAAAGATAGAAACACTAGATAAAGATAGAAACACTAGTTAAAGATAGAAACACTAGATAATGATAGAAACACTAGATAAAGATAGAAACACTAGTTAAAGATAGAAACACTAGATAATGATAGAAACACTAGATAAAGATAGAAACACTAGTTAAAGATAGAAACACTAGTTAATGATAGAAACACTAGATAAAGATAGAAACACTAGATAAAGATAGAAACACTAGATAATGATAGAAACACTAGATAAAGATAGAAACACTAGTTAAAGATAGAAACACTAGTTAAAAATAGAAACACTAGATAATGATAGAAACACTAGTTAAAGATAGAAACACTAGTTAAAGATAGAAACACTAGATAAAGATAGAAACACTAGATAAAGATAGAAACACTAGATAAAGATAGAAACACTAGATAAACATAGAAACACTAGATAAAGATAGAAACACTAGATAAAGATAGAAACACTAGATAATGATAGAAACACTAGTTAAAGATAGAAACACTAGATAAAGTTAGAAACACTAGATAAAGATAGAAACACTAGTTAAAGATAGAAACACTAGATAATGATAGAAACACTAGTTAAAGATAGACACACTAGATAAAAATAGAAACACTAGATAATGATAGAAACACTAGTTAAAGATAGAAACACTAGATAATGATAGAAACACTAGTTAAAGATAGAAACACTAGATAAAGATAGAAACACTAGATAATGATAGAAACACTAGTTAAAGATAGAAACACTAGATAAAAATAGAAACACTAGATAAAGATAGAAACACTAGATAATGATAGAAACACTAGTTAAAGATAGAAAAACTAGTTAATGATAGAAACACTAGATAAAGATAGAAACACTAGATAAAGATAGAAACACTAGATAAAGATAGAAACACTAGATAAAGATAGAAACACTAGTTAAAGATAGAAACACTAGATAATGATAGAAACACTAGATAAAGATAGAAACACTAGATAATGATAGAAACACTAGTTAAAGATAGAAAAACTAGTTAATGATAGAAACACTAGATAAAGATAGAAACACTAGATAAAGATAGAAACACTAGATAAAGATAGAAACACTAGATAAAGATAGAAACACTAGTTAAAGATAGAAACACTAGATAATGATAGAAACACTAGTTAAAGATAGAAACACTAGATAAAGATAGAAACACTAGTTAAAGATAGAAACACTAGTTAAAGATAGATTCACTAGATAAAGATAGAAACACTAGATAAAGATAGAAACACTAGATAAAGATAGAAACACTAGTTAAAGATAGATTCACTAGATAAAGATAGAAACACTAGATAATGATAGAAACACTAGATAATGATAGAAACACTAGTTAAAGATAGAAACACTAGATAATGATAGAAACACTGGATAAAGATAGAAACACTAGATAAAGATAGAAACACTAGTTAAAGATAGATTCACTAGATAAAGATAGAAACACTAGATAATGATAGAAACACTAGATAATGATAGAAACACTAGTTAATGATAGAAACACTAGATAAAGATAGAAACACTAGTTAAAGATAGAAACACTAGATAATGATAGAAACACTAGTTAAAGATAGAAACACTAGATAATGATAGAAACACTAGATAAAGATAGAAACACTAGATAAAGATAGAAACACTAGATAAAGATAGAAACACTAGTTAAAGATAGAAACACTAGATAATGATAGAAACACTAGTTAAAGATAGAAACACTAGATAATGATAGAAACACTAGATAAAGATAGAAACACTAGATAAAGATAGAAACACTAGATAAAGATAGAAACACTAGTTAAAGATAGATTCACTAGATAAAGATAGAAACACTAGATAATGATAGAAACACTAGATAATGATAGAAACACTAGTTAAAGATAGAAACACTAGTTAAAGATAGAAACACTAGATAAAGATAGAAACACTAGTTAATGATAGAAACACTAGTTAAAGATAGAAACACTAGTTAATGATA
The DNA here is from genome assembly GCF_902827165.1 of Trematomus bernacchii. Classification (NCBI taxonomy): domain Eukaryota; kingdom Metazoa; phylum Chordata; class Actinopteri; order Perciformes; family Nototheniidae; genus Trematomus; species Trematomus bernacchii. Next base: position 7,068,397 of record NW_022988098.1, read on the forward strand.
GAAACACTAGTTAAAGATAGATTCACTAGATAAAGATAGAAACACTAGATAATGATAGAAACACTAGATAATGATAGAAACACTAGTTAAAGATAGAAACACTAGATAAAGATAGAAACACTAGATAATGATAGAAACACTAGATAATGATAGAAACACTAGATAATGATAGAAACACTAGATAAAGATAGAAACACTAGTTAAAGATAGAAACACTAGATAAAGATAGAAACACTAGATAAAGATAGAAACACTAGATAATGATAGAAACACTAGATAATGATAGAAACACTAGTTAAAGATAGAAACACTAGATAAAGATAGAAACACTAGATAAAGATAGAAACACTAGATAATGATAGAAACACTAGATAATGATAGAAACACTAGTTAAAGATAGAAACACTAGATAAAGATAGAAACACTAGATAATGATAGAAACACTAGATAATGATAGAAACTCTAGTTAAAGATAGAAACACTAGATAAAGATAGAAACACTAGATAATGATAGAAACACTAGATAAAGATAGAAACACTAGATAAAGATAGAAACACTAGATAAAGATAGAAACACTAGTTAAAGATAGATTCACTAGATAATGATAGAAACACTAGATAAAGATAGAAACACTAGATAATGATAGAAACACTAGATAATGATAGAAACACTAGATAAAGATAGAAACACTAGATAATGATAGAAACACTAGATAAAGATAGAAACACTAGTTAAAGATAGAAACACTAGTTAATGATAGAAACACTAGATAAAGATAGAAACACTAGATAAAGATAGAAACACTAGATAATGATAGAAACACTAGATAAAGATAGAAACACTAGTTAAAGATAGAAACACTAGTTAAAGATAGAAACACTAGATAATGATAGAAACACTAGTTAAAGATAGAAACACTAGATAATGATAGAAAAACACTAGATAAAGATAGAAACAACTAGTTAAAGATAGAAACACTAGATAAAAAATAGAAACACTAGATAATGATAGAAACACTAGTTAATGATAAAACACTAGATAATGATAGAAACACTAGTTTAAAGATAGAAACACACTAGATAAAATAGAAAACTAGATAATGATAGAAACACTAGTTAAAGATAGAAACACTAGATAATGATAGAAACACTAGTTAAGATAGAAACACTAGATAAAGATAGAAACACTAGATAATGATAGAAACACTAGTTTAAAGATAGAAACACTAGATAAAATAGAAACACTAGATAATGATAGAAACACTAGTTAAAGATAGAAAACACTAGATAATGATAGAACACTAGTTAAAGATAGAAACATTAGTTAAAGATAGAAACACTAGATAAAGATAGAAACACTAGATAATGATAGAAACACTAGTTAAAGATAGAAACACTAGATAAAGATAGAAACACTAGATAATGATAGAAACACTAGTTAAAGATAGAAACACTAGATAAAAATAGAAACACTAGATAATGATAGAAACACTAGTTAAAGATAGAAACACTAGTTAAAGATAGAAACACTAGTTAATGATAGAAACACTAGTTAATGATAGAAACACTAGTTAAAGATAGAAACACTAGATAAAGATAGAAACACTAGATAAAGATAGAAACACTAGATAAAGATAGAAACACTAGATAATGATAGAAACACTAGTTAAAGATAGAAACACTAGATAATGATAGAAACACTAGATAAAGATAGAAACACTAGATAATGATAGAAACACTAGTTAAAGATAGAAACACTAGATAAAAATAGAAACACTAGATAATGATAGAAACACTAGTTAAAGATAGAAACACTAGTTAAAGATAGAAACACTAGTTAATGATAGAAACACTAGTTAAAGATAGAAACACTAGTTAATGATAGAAACACTAGTTAAAGATAGAAACACTAGATAAAGATAGAAACACTAGATAAAGATAGAAACACTAGATAAAGATAGAAACACTAGTTAAAGATAGAAACACTAGTTAAAGATAGAAACACTAGATAAAGATAGAAACACTAGTTAAAGATAGAAACACTAGATAAAGATAGAAACACTAGATAAAGATAGAAACACTAGATAATGATAGAAACACTAGTTAAAGATAGAAACACTTGATAATGATAGAAACACTAGTTAAAGATAGAAACACTAGTTAAAGATAGAAACACTAGTTAAAGATAGAAACACTAGATAAAGATAGAAACACTAGTTAATGATAGAAACACTAGATAATGATAGAAACACTAGTTAAAGATAGAAACACTAGTTAAAGATAGAAACACTAGTTAAAGATAGAAACACTAGATAAAGATAGAAACACTAGTTAATGATAGAAACACTAGTTAAAGATAGAAACACTTGATAATGATAGAAACACTAGATAAAGATAGAAACACTAGTTAAAGATAGAAACACTAGATAATGATAGAAACACTAGATAATGATAGAAACACTAGTTAAAGATAGAAACACTAGATAATGATAGAAACACTAGATAATGATAGAAACACTAGTTAATGATAGAAACACTAGATAATGATAGAAACACTAGTTAATGATAGAAACACTAGTTAATGATAGAAACACTAGATAATGATAGAAACACTAGTTAATGATAGAAACACTAGATAAAGATAGAAACACTAGATAAAGATAGAAACACTAGATAATGATAGAAACACTAGATAATGATAGAAACACTTGATAAAGATAGAAACACTAGATAAAGATAGAAACACTAGATAATGATAGAAACACTAGTTAATGATAGAAACACTAGATAATGATAGAAACACTAGTTAATGATAGAAACACTAGTTAATGATAGAAACACTAGTTAATGATATATTCTAGTTAAAGATAGAAACACTAGTCATTTATTTAGGCTGGAGCCACACGAGGACGATAATGCAAACGGACCGCAATCGTTATCAAAAAAGTCTTCTGTCCACACGCAACAGGCACCAGAAACGTGTCCGTTCACACAAGACCGTACTACAGCGTCTCCAGCGCTTTCGAGCGGTCTCTTGTGAACGGACACGTTTCTGGTGCCTGTTGCGTGTGGACAGAAGACTTTTTTGATAACGATTGCGGTCCGTTTGCGTTATCGTCCTCGTGTGGCTCCAGCCTAAATAAACGACTAAACCGAACATTAGCCGCCTTTAGCTTAGCGGTGGTGAAACGCATGTGACTGTGATGTAGCTTGTTTATAGCCTATCGTTAGCTTATTCTTTATGCCAATTGCATTTAAGTGATGTTAGTACGGGGAGATTATCCTGCTGAACAAAACACTAAAATTACTTAAACGTGTGATGGCCACACAGTTTATTTTCTGCCATATTCCCAAATCCAATGGAAAAACCCCATTGCTTTTTGTGAAAGGGAGCCCTATGCTAAAATACGTGATCTTTACACCACTCTATTCGGGCAGTGCTAAAGGGTTGTTGATATAGGGACTTTTTTTTAAAGGTTTACTGCATAGATGGCAAGCTAAAGGCTTAAAAGCTATCATTTACAAGTAAGGATAACCAGAGAAATGTGTAAGGAGAGGAAGAGCAAGAGAAGAGTAGTCATATTTGTTTTAAGTTGTTAATCCTTTGGTTTTACCTTTTTATTAAGCTACCTGGAGTAAGGTGAGTGATGTGATAAAAAAGATGCCCAATATCAATACATGTTTATATAAATACTGGATTACCAGTGTGCCAAATACTGCAGTTTAACGATGTACAGTGTTTGAGTCGGGGAGAGTTTTATATCAAATACATGCAAATCAGCAGTCAACTGTAGTTCCAGTCAGAAATGAAACAAATACGAGGAACTGTTTATGTTCATGAAAGCTCACAAGTCCATGTCCCAGGTTGCATTTCTGTTTGACATCACCAATCCCTGGAACTGTCTTTACCTGCAACTCCAAGCTGGGGATTCATAAAACGGGTAACTTCGGAACTTTCCCTGGCTGAGGGGAACACAACGAGACTTCCCCACACTGTGTGACACTTCTTCATATAAGACTGTGCTGTCACCGTGACAGAATGGCTAAATAAAAAATCTCTGGGCATGTGCTGCTGTTCATACCTGTTCACTGTCACTATGAGCAGAAACAAAATCTGTGACTGCCTGCAATCCACAAGGTCAGACTCCAGCTGTAAACCAATGATAGACATCTTCAGAGAGGAGAGCCTGTCCATCAGAAACCAGACTGTAAAAGACTTGCTATATCGATTTTTGAAAATGTTGGACAATGGACAACCAACGTCAATAATTAATTGTCCTGCAGCAGATTTTTTACCATCTGTTCTCGGACAGGAAAAATAAGGATCAATACAACCACAAGACCCACCTCAGACCCAGTCTTAAAGGGGACCTATCATGCAAAATGCACTTGTTGATGTTTTTTATACATAAATATGTGTCCCCGGTGTGTCAGGGAACTCACAAAGTGTCAGAAAACAAAACCCTCTCTCTTTTCCTCCATACCCAAATCTCTAAAAACGGGGGTACAACTGAGCTGATCCAGATTTGCGTCCGATATGACGTAATATCAGAAATGCGGACCCATGGCCCTATCAGAAAGTTGCTATCAGAAACAATGCGCGACGTGTTTGGTAATATGGTCTTTGTTTACATTAGCAAGCACGCTAACACTCAGAGCTAACATGTACTGGAGAGAGGATGTGTGAAGAAGCAGGATATAAAAAGGAACTCACCATGTGGTAAACCGGCAAGGGAGAAAGCCTTTGAGCTCCATACTGTTTCAGAAATAATCCTTGATGTGGTTTGGAACATGATATGGCATTTCATCATGGCAGTATCTGCCGGTAGAATTCTCCCGCATAAGCTCCGCCCCCTCTTTTTTCTTTTTTTTTCAATTCCTTTTTTTTTTTTTAAGTTTTAGAATCAGCACTTAAGTAACAGGAAGTGAAATAGAGGGATATGAGGCATGGCAACAATGGGTGATCTGTTTGGTATTTTGAGCAAAACACTTTTTATATATTTGTATATATCTGAGACCTCTGCTATTGTCTAAAAATAGCATGATAGGTGACCTTTAAGTTTAAATCATGAAGCAAATCAGAATTAATAGAGAGTCTCCATCCCCAGAACTTATTCCAGTTGTCCCTCCTTTGGTCATCATACTTCTTAGTAAATGTTGTTTGTCATACCCCTAGTTTGGAGAAAGAGGGAGCCATTTTAAATGTAGTGCTGTAAACAAGGGCAGCAGTAATACATGTGTTAATCACCTTAATTAACGGCTAACCTAACAAAACTAACTATATTTTTACAGCTGTACCGTGCTGTAAGCTCTTTCCAGTTGGGAACTAAATCTGTTTTTCTCCGCCCTCTTAAAAGCCACCAGAGTCCTTTGACAAAAACAATCATTCTACCTCACAGTTGGGCTGCCTCGATTTGATTATCTCAAACTAAACAAAGTCCATACAATAGGATGCTTTATTGTCAGATCAAGTTTGGAGTTTTTCTTGCATCTCCATTTGCAACATGTTCAAATATTAAGACAATATACAAGGACACAGGCGTTTAACCTACTATTGAAATCATTGAAAACAATATGTACAAAAACTTAAATTTGACCAGACTTCTTTCTGCAAATTGATACGACCGCACTTAGTCCCTTAATCCTCCTAGCAACGGTCTGTTCTCCTTAGCAACGGTCTGTTAGCGAGAATGAACAGAACTCTGGAATGTCCAAATCAGAATCGAGTATTCAACTAAGCCTTGTTATAGATGGACATAATGGCTCCATATCAGGAGACAACATGCTCTTCATGATTACTAAACTGATTTATGATGTTGTTGTTCCATTGGACCGGACATTTCTCTGCGCTGTGATTCATATCTGATCACACAGGACAATCAACACTGAGTTTGTTGGACCAATCCTACCAACAACACTGACGAAACGTTTTATTTTGGCGGTCTTTATTAACTAACAGAGCAATTCCTCTGGACATCACAGAGTCTCTGGGTGTTTCTCAATCTCGAGTAAAGCTGCTCCAGAGCCACTATTTCAAGCATACTACGTCATCGAGTGCTGCCGAAGGCCTGTTCCAATGTCCAGCATACTTGGAAATCTACCGAGCCCGGCGTACTTCGTAGCGAGAAATTTCGAGGCTGCACATGTGTAGACTCCACGGTCTTAAAATCCCCACAATGCTTTGCGCACGGACCAATTTCCTAAAATGTGTGGCGGAAAATGTAAGGCGGGGCCTCTCATATGACGCACACCTGCACACTTGCTCGCCTGTTCCACTCATTGAAGTATTCTTGCCTCGCTTCTGAAGCAAGATGCTCGGATGACATGTGCTACCAAGCAAGCGTACTCGACATTGAGAAACACCCGCAGTATCAGCGCATCAGCTCATAGATTCACAAATAAAGAAAACTTTTTAACCTACCATATCGACACTTTAAATATGGATTGTACTATATGAAAAAAGTTTGATTTCTATTGTGACTTTAGAGGAGCTTTGTGAAGTTGGAGAAAACAATCTTCGCAATATCATCAGCGCTATCTCGTCTTGAACCTGTTGAATTATCAGACGTGGAAAATAGATAAAGGGAATAAACAAACTTTTGACTTTGTGTTTGATGAATCTGCAAAAGATCTAAATATTTTGACGTCTGAACACATTCTGAAGTTTGAAGCAGTGTTGGGGCTTTGATACATTTTTCTGTTGAATTTATTTGAAGAGTTTTAAAGGATTTATAGAAGCGCTACGGATCACGTCTGGCCTTGAGCTTCAAAAAACTCCTACAACCCCCCACTCCTCCTCTTCGTTCTTCCTCACTCCTGCCAACAGGCATAAAAGGTTGCCAGATTAACACACTGGCACACATACATTTGGAATGCTGGTGTGCCTGTGTGTGTGTGTGTGTGTGTGTGTGTGTGTGTGTGTGTGTGTGTGTGTGTGTGTGTGTGTGTGTGTGTGTGTGTGTGTGTGTGTGTGTGTGTGTGTGTGTGTGTGTGTGTGTGTGTGTGTGTGTGTGTGTGTGTGTGTGTGTGTGTGTGTGTGTGTTTGTGTGTGTGTCTGTCAGGATAATTGCCTGGATTTATGGGTGACAAGAACAGTTTAGTGTGTCATTTGGATTTTCAGGGACAAGGGTTCACCTACCGGTGAATGTGACAGACAAAGAGCCCTGGAAACACACACACACACATACACACACACACACACACTCCTATAGCTAACTTGGATGCGTAGGAGTTTTCACGGCTTAGTGTTTGCATGATTTCTGCTGTATTGAATGTGTGGGATGGAGAAGCGCTATATGTAAGAAGACAGATGCTGAAGCTCCCAAACTAACACTGTCACACACACACACAAACACACACACACACACACACACACACATATGCATGATGCCCAAAATCTGACAAACACTGCAACGATGTGCTCAGCGCAGTGTGTCCCGCAGATGAACTCGTGCTACTGAGATTCACACTAAACCAAGGGGAGTCTGATCAAATACTGCAATTCCCCACTGTTACCCCCCCTATTTAAACACACACACACACACACACACACACACACACACACACACACACACACACACACACACACACACACACACACACACACACACACACACACACACACACGCATGCACAGCCACAAAAACAGACTTTGGGATGAATACTAATGCTCAACCTATTTACATTTCAAGCCGCACGACTGTCAGCACATCTCTGTTCGGGGAGTTGTCAGGAACACACAGTTCTCGCCTCTTCTCTTAGTTTTACTCCAACCTTTAAACCCCCAAAACATAATGTTGGGACACAATAGTATCAATGGTAAAGAAACCTCAAGTCAAACGGGGGGGGGGGGGGGGGGGGGGGGGTGGGGGGGTAACTAATGTTTCATCTCTCATTTTGTTTACACGTGTTTCTCCTCTGAGAGAAAGCGGCACGAGGCTGCATGCTTGGGTTTTGTTTGTTGCTGCTTCTCTGTGGAGCTTCACACTGACCCAGTACAAATGCTGCAGCTTTACAAAGTCTAGACGCATTCAGGGATTTTTTATTAAAGCTGTCCTTCACCGCAGAACCAGAGCTCTGCGGAGGGTTTTCACTGAAGAATGAAATCAAATCAGAAGATAGATGTTGTGAATACTGTAGATGGCGTCAAGCATCATGAGCTACAGCTGAACAGTCTGATCCAGTCTGATCCAGTCAGTGAATGGGCATAATAGATTATGTAATAAAGTCATATTAAATATATAAAACAGTGAATAGTGATAACAGTGAAATGTATTCATTCATTTATTATTATTTGTAATTATTTTTATTCTCAAATGTCACAAGATAATACATAACAACACATTAAAGACAACATTAATATAGCAAAACCCGCAAAAAACAGACAAAACAGACAATCAAATCAAATAAAATAAAATCAAAATATAGATATATTTAACTTAGTCTTTGGCAAATGCAAATGTATTAAAATGAAATCTATAACAAAGTGTATAGGGAGGTTAAGAGAGACTCAGTAAAAGACAGAAAATACAGTAATTTACAGGTTCTGGATTATTCAGAAAATATTATTTGATTTGGGGATTTGTAGCTTTTATTAAATAGATTGTAAATAAGGAGTAAAAGATGGAGGACTTTTTTTGTGACTTAATATAAATCACATTATATTTCCTCCTGGAAAATGTAGAGGGAACGACAGCGAGGGAATCTCACACATACAAATCAAGAAGTCTCTTTATTTTGGGAAGTCCTCATTTGTCCCAATAAATGAATTATATTTTGATACAAAACATATAAAATAGTTGCTCATGTAGAAACTTAAAAAACTGACAAAAATCCCTAAAAAAGCTATTTTGTTTTATTATTATTCAATGAGTGACTTTTGAAGAGACGCAGTGATTTGTGCTGTGTGTGTGTGTGTGTGTGTGTGTGTGTGTGTGTGTGTGTGTGTGTGTGTGTGTGTGTGTGTGTGTGTGTGTGTGTGTGTGTGTGTGTGTGTGTGTGTGTGTGTGTGTGTGTGTGTGTGTGTGTGTGTGCGTGCGTGTGTGTGTGTGTGTGTGTGTGTGTGTGTGTGTGTGTGTGTGTGTGTGTGTGTGTGTGTGTGACTCTTATAGATGTATTACTTATATAATAGTTACTAATTTAAAAAACTACTTACAAAAAGCCCTCACAGCTCTTTTTTTATCATTTAAATTAGCGAGTGTTTTCCTGCTGCGTCGACCCACATTTAGACCGACGGAGCGCTTCAAGTTAAAACCACATGTGTTGATCTGTTAAGCTACTTTTACCAAAATTAAGTATTGAAAGCAGGACTTTTTAAAATGGTGTTTTTGCAGTGTTGTATTAATAGTTTTATAAGAGATCTGTGTACCTTATTTTTCACTTTTACTACTAACATATCAGTTAGAGCAGGGGTGTCAAACTCAAATACACAGTGGGCCAAAATAAAAAAATGGGTACTAGTCGAGGGCCGGACTGGTTCAATGTTTATTGCAGAACTTATTGAAATGAACTTATTGCACATATTAAACCTGGAACTAACAAAGCTTAAATGATTGCCTATAAAAACAACATTAAACATTAAATAATCAGTTGCATTCATTTCTTATGGCTCTATCTGCAGCTTTTCCGGAGTCATTTCTTATGATTACATTTTTCCACAGGCCAACAACAATTTCAGAAAACTATTTCCCTCAAAGAAAAAAACAAACGCCCTGTTGTCACAAGAGAAAAAGTGCAGAAGGAAACATCCATGTAAACTCAGTTTGCAGCTCTGTGATGCTAGTTCAAGCCAGATACTTGGCATCTCATCTTGGGTGCAAGTTCATCAATGTTTGGGCTCAGGCTCTGAGCTGAGGAGCTCCTCAGGATTGAGTGAAGGTGTGCGTGCAATATACCGGCGGGCCAGATCTAATAGTAGTTAAAAATTATCCTGCGGGCCGAAATTAAATCCACCAAGGGCCTGATTTGGCCCCCGGGCCTTGAGTTTGACACATGTGAGTTAGAGGAAGGGTGAGGAAAAGCCACAATGGAGATTTCTACATGAATCTTCCTCCGATGTTTGGGACACTTAATTTTGGATTTCAAGTTGTCTGAAATGTTATGTTCAAATATGAAAATAATTCTTACATAGTAATATAATAACATATTATAATAATGCGCTTATTTGTATTAATTTACTTTACATTAACATGACATTTAATATAACATGGTTAATTTTTATTTTATTTTTCTTGCAAGAGGGCATTTTGAATATTTCACTAAATTCTCAATCAATACTTTTTCGCATGTTTTAACATTTTAAAAATCAACAAAAAAAAAACATGTATCTCACTACAGGTAAAGAAGGCAAACTATTTAATTATAAGATAACACCTTAACACTTCTCCTATATGATTTTTTTGTGGCTTTAAAGGAGATGTTATAGGATTGTATTCCTTACTTTCCATAATACAGAATACATCTGTAAACCCAAATGTACAAGATAATTAAAAAGATTAAGTCATGTGAACTTACATTTCCCCCAAAGGTTTTAGATACCTTTATTATGTTGAGTTGCTCTGAAATGTTCTTAGTTTTTTAAGTTCATTTAACAGATCCTTTTTTATTATTTTGCGGGTTAAGTTAGCACCATTTCAAAGTTTAAATGTAACCCATCTTATTTCTTTTGGCGTCTTAATTAACTGCAGAGCGAACTGGATAACTTCACTTTGTTATCTCAGAAACATTGGTCACATTCACAAGGCGGTTTTATTTATTCCCGGCAAAGGGTCAGACGGAAAACACAGAGCGAAGGCAGAAAATCCTTAAATTCACCGTGAAATGGGGGTTGGGGGGGGGATACAGTTTTATTTTGTTACATTTTTATCAAATGTGTACAACGGGCCGTCACCAAATCCGATTTACACAACACCATTATCACGGCCGAAGTAATTCACCAAAACAATATTAACTTGATCTCTATTGAGAGAGTCAAGGACAAATTAAGTAGTGCTAATATTTAACTGATTTAATTAATTAGCAAGTTAATTACATTCAGATTAAGAGGCTCTGGATTATTAACGTGATAGTATTTAACTATTTTGGCATTTTTACGTGTATTAAACTAACTCAAAAGGGAAGAAAAAGGGGTGATGTCTGTGCCAATGTATTTGAATTCACTGGACAGTAGCCCTTGATTTCCAACCTATGGTTCTCAATAACATTGTTTATTTTATGTTAATTAATGTATTCATTTGTATTAATTGTATTTGTTTGGAGTCAGAAGTCAAAGCAGATCTCTTTTCACAACGCTGATAGTTTGGTCTATGAAATAAAAAAATGAAAAACAGTTGTCAAAAAATGTCAAAATCAACCTTTTTTGGACTATTGATTTCCCACTTTGTTTGTAAAGATAATGCCATTATTATCGTTTCCTTTTTCCCGCCCTTTCTCCTGCTATGAGTGAGGATGTGTGCCGTGGAAAAGCTCCGTGATCGGGAGGGAGAAAGTTATATAAGTGCTCTGATTCTAACAGGGCTATGAGAGGATAATAGGGTAACGTTGTTAACTAATAAATATCATAATTAACTTCATGTCAAATAGTTTCTGCATTTATACAAAATATAATAATATATAATAGTAATAATTATTGTATTTACATATATTCTCCTTACAGAAATATGACATTTGATAATTGCTTTGTTTCAAACTCTATTTTAACTTTAACTTTTTGTATCTACAGACAATTTCTTTTAACGTTAGATTTGTTGTCATGTTTTAAGGCATAGAAAGTTATATCAACCAGGCTATGAATAAACTATATCATAAAAACCTGCAGAATATAGCTAAGAATGAAAGTGGAGCAGTTTATAAGTGCTGCTGAATTGTAGATTATTGACTCAGTGTTCGGAGGATAAAAGTACATCACAAAAATATCACACACACCACACACACACACACACACCACACACACACACACACACACACACACACACATACTCTAGATGTGTTCCCCCCCTTATGTGCCCATCCACCCACATGGATCACACCTGGCACACGCAATACATGTTCAGTGTCTATTCTTTGTATGTACTGCAGTTGTTCATGTATACCAGTAGTCTGATACAATACTTACAGTTTGAAAGGGTGTTAAATGAAATGTGGTGATGATTAATGGTTGTTGTGTTAATGTAATAGCAGTTAAAACAGGACCGGTCAAATTTGACCGCGAACACCAAAGTAAGGGGGGGAACACGAAGACAATAGGAGGGTTAAAAACCTCTAAAAGTATATTTTGTATGATTCCTCTCCACTTGAGGAAGACGTGTGTACACATCCCAAACTCTCAAATTGACCAGAGCATGAAAAGAAAATGATGTCTGTCATATTTTACATTGAAATTCAGGGCAGCAAGATGTATTCACAGCGCAAACAGACAAGCAAGAAACACACACTTTGACGGCAAAGTAAACAGAATCAAGTGAAGCTCGTCACATGTCAAACACACTGCTCTGGATTACCCACAATCCTCCCTCTGAGCAGGAAGGACTTTTTTAATGGCAGCATGCTTGTGGATCATCCATGTTTGTTTGTGGACTGAGGACTGATCAGAGGAACATGTCTAGACCAGTATGTGTTGCAGTATTTTCTCCTGGTGTTTACGTATTTCAGCGATTTAAAAATTGAGTTAAATGGAGTTAAATGGATTCTATCTCTCACACACTTTGTATTTCTTCCTCCACTTATCCACAGCGTCACTCGTCTGAGAACAGAGAGGGAGAAAATGAGGGAATGAGCTCCAAAGTGGAGGAGGAGGAGGAGGAGGAGGATGTGTAGGAACAAGTGTTTGTGCCAGGAGGCGCCATGAGCCTTTGAATATAAGAGCAGGTTCATTTTAAATGCTGTTTTAATCTTTATTATTTACCTACCTATATATTGTTTTATTTATTTTATAGGTCTTAAAGGATTTTATCTTATTTTATTAATCTAACATGCTTCAATAACAATATTTATTTTTACGTTGGTCTTTTTTATATCGTAATCATTTCACCTTTATTAGAATTATGGAATTTTTATTACTATTATCTTTTTCTTTGTATTTCTGTTGTACCTATATGTTCACTTTGTTTTATGGGGTTTTATATTTTATATTGTTGCATCGACTCAGTTGTCTTGTGTCTTATCTGTCAGAGAGAAACCATTATTCATTTTAATTGTATTATTATACATTATTAACAGCAGTGGCTCAGGCAGTAGGGGCTTAGACTGTGAGCCGTAGGGTCGCCGGTTCAAGTCCCCGAACAGACCTAAATATGGAGTGTGGACTGCTACTTGGAGAGGTCCCAGTTCACCTCCTGCCCTGCTGTGGTGCCCTTGAGCAAGGTACCGGACCTCCCCCTTCCCCCCTCACTCCCATTGCTCCCCGGGCGCTGTACAATAGCTGCCCACTGCTCCTAGTACTAGACTCCTGGTACTAGGATGGGTTAAAAGCAGAGAACACATTTCACTGTGTGTGCTGTGTGCTCTGTGTGTGTGTGACCATTAAAGAGGGGTTTCATCCCTCCGATTCTATCTATCTATTAACCTGATAAAATGTTATATTTTGCTGCATGTACCTTTTAAAGTTCTTAACAAATAATCTGAGGGGAATTTCTTGTCGTTATGTCGTTTTGTAAAGCACTTTGAGCTGCACGTGTTGTATGAAAAGTGCTATATAAATAAAGCTTTATTATTATTATTTATGGGGAGTTCTTAAACGCTGTTTCTGTTTCTATTATTGTGGTTTGTTTGCAGACTGTCAGACAATGAGCCGAGGGGTCACAGCCGGGTCAAGAGACATTTTAATCAGGCGTTCACACAGAGGCAGAGGTAGAGAGTCAAACATCTGCCAGCAGGCATCCAGCCCTACTGACTGGAATCACAATCAGCAAAGTGCTCTGAAGAATTTGATAATTGCTTCGGTTCAAACTCTATTTGAACTTTCTTGAAATAAAAGAAAATGGGGATTTTTTTTTTTTTTATCTACACACTTTTTTTTGGTCATGTTTTAAGGCAAACCTGCAGAATCTAGCTAAAAATGAAAGTGGTGCAGTTTATAAGTGCTGCTGAATTGCAGATTATTGACTCAGTGTTCGGAGAATAAAAGTACATATCCCTTTAAAAACAAGTATTGTACTCACTACAGGTGAAGAGGGCAAAACATTACATTAATAGAATCACCTGAAACTTTTCCAGTTGATTGTCTACGTTAAAAAGACAATAGAGGCTTCTCAATACACTAATTTCCCCTCCTCGACTCCTATCCTCGAGACTTAGTCCCGCCCACAGGAGATGCGAGCGGAGGACTCGAGGAGGGCAACCGAGGAGAGAGGAGTGGAAGCAGCAGGTGGATATCGAGCTCTACTGACAGGAAAAGAGCTCTGAAGCAGGCGTCCAATCATCCTGCGGTGCTGTGCTGCCCCCTACAGGAGGAAACAGGAAGTGGCGAGGACGCGTTCATAATAAGGCCTTTACAGTTTTTTTCAGTTGCTAACACACAACAATCTTACATAAAGCCTAATTATTTAAACTCACACTCAAATCGCAAAACCTGAGCTCAAATCTAAAAAAAACTCTAAACACATGTTCAGCTCTGCACCCAATTTGCAATTCTACTTGGCACTTTTTGCAAAAACACTGCACACGGTTCTGACATCTGACATTTTCACTTGTTTGCCATTTTCATTAAAAATGCTACACACATGAACCAATCAACAAATACACATGCCAAATGAACATAAACACGGACATGCTTTGTTGTTGACTCAGCAATCACATCATGAAGTGTTTGGAGAAAATGATCCCTGTTGTCAAAAATGTGTTTTAGCAATTGAAAAAAACTGTAAATCACGTTTAAAAACCCTGATTTTGTGTTTTTTTTACTACTTTTTGCCTTTTAGGTAATGTTTTTGGTTGGTGTTTTGCTGTTCATTTAAATCTGTTTTAATGTGTGCTTTATTTATTATATTTAATAGTATTTGTATTAATATTGTCATTATTCTTATCTTGTATTATCTTGTATTGGACATTTTACTTACTTTACTATTTATTGTTTATATAAGTATTATTGTCATTATTTGTAATATCATTATTGTTATTATTAATATTATGGTTTTATGGTCCTATAATCCAACATCAAATATACTTTATCAATCCCAAATTGGGAATATGTTTCATTGCAGCAGCGTGTAAAACAAAGTATTGCACATCATTATGAAAAAAAGAGTAGAAAATAAACAATTATACAATATAAACATTGAAAATACAAGAGTGAAAATATAAAAGTGGACCGTGAAGATAAAAGTCTGTACATTATCTGACAAATATTACACTATTGAAGGGTTAAATTACAGCTAACACAATATAAAAGTAAGATATTATTCACATTTAGTGTGCAAGAATGGCATATTAAAGGGGACCTATCATGCAAAATGCACTTTTGTACGTCTTTTATACATGAATATGTGTCCCCGGTGTTCCAGGGAACTCACCAAGTGTCAGAAAACACAACCCTCTCTATTTTCCTCCATACCCAAATCTCTAAAAAAGGGGCTGCAACGGATC
The DNA here is from genome assembly GCF_902827165.1 of Trematomus bernacchii. Lineage (NCBI taxonomy): Eukaryota > Metazoa > Chordata > Actinopteri > Perciformes > Nototheniidae > Trematomus > Trematomus bernacchii. Next base: position 7,083,976 of record NW_022988098.1, read on the forward strand.
TGATAAAAACTGATCCAGATTTGAACACTGTCCTGACGTCAGGACGGTGGCGCTACGGCTATTGGGCCAACTCCACCAATCAGGAGGAGACAGCCAAGGCCATTGCCGTTCGAAAGCGCTGGAGATGCTGTAGTACATATGCCAGGCCTGTAGATGGTGCTGTTCTCACTGAATCAGCCTTTGCAAAAACAGAGCTAGAAATTGTCAAATTGAGCAAAATGAGGCATGGCTAAAATGCATGATCTGTTTGGTATTTTGCAAAAAGAAAAGTATAAATATGCCTTATATAGGTATGGTCCTACACTATATTATTCAAATATAGCATGATAGGTCCACTTTAAATTAAAGATATGAATGTAAAAGTAATCAGTTTCATAAAGTACATAAATGTCTAGTATGTGGCAGTAACACTAACCATGTTCAATACACATAACAACCTTTTGAATTAACTTCACAATACAATATGTTTTTTAAAGCACTGAATGGTGTGTTTATTCTCTGATAGATACCTTTCTATTCACAAGCTACCCTGCAGTATACAAAGTCATTCAAACTAGCTGCACCTTTACCAGCTTTGAGAACACTTTAATGATCAATAATTATAAAACATATCATATATATTATTCTGAAATGGACCAATCTGCACAATGAGTACTTTTACTGTCGCTACTTTAACTATATTTTGATGATAATACTTTTATACTTTTACTTGAGGAACATTTTGAATGCAGGACTTTTACTGTAACAGAGTATTCCTACACTCTGGTACTTCTACTTTTACTCAAATACAAGATCTGAGTACTTCTACTTTTACTCAAGCACAAGATCTGAGTACTTCTACTTTTACTCAAGTACAAGATCTGAGTACTTCTACTTTTACTCAAGTACAAGATCTGAGTACTTCTCCCACCTCTGGCTAGATAACACATGATACTACCTATTAAGTAAACCATGTATCTAGCTTTCAACGTGGATTTTAACTGAGTTGTTCTCAATCTCACACATTTGTTGAACTTCCACTCAGAACTCAAATCTAATACCAAACCAACTAAGTTACATGAGGTTGTGTTAGCAGGCCTTTCTCCTCGCTTTAATGCAGTTTGATAATAAGACACAAGGTGGCAATGCTGCACAGGTCAGAAAAGGATCATGCCTGGCTGCAAGTGAACATTTTACAACAGGGTTAAATCACATCTTAACACCTCAGCAGACCGAGACTGATGTGGGATTTGAGTGATAAAAACAGACATATATCTCGGAATTTGGTGTATGTAAAATTCATAATAAAATATAAAATAAATATGATATATATACTCTATCGTACAATGTGCACATTTGTACCTGAACTTCTGATGTTGTTATAAAACTTGAATTAATATTATTTATGTATTTACATTTTGTATTGGACATTTTACTTTAAAAATGTTATTTGTATACAAATATCTTAATGTTATCTATGTGTATATGAATCTTTAACATGTATTTTCTTTCTTTAACAATTATTATTATTATCTTTAGACATTTTGACTCTAACCGTTTTTACATTTATATAAAAACATATTTATTTTATTTTATCTTTGAATTGCACATACTTACTATTTCCTTCCCAAATGGAGTTACTGTCACAAAACCCAATTTCCAGGATCAATTAGGTAGTCACTGTGAGTCTCTCTCCATGTAAACACAGTGATGGTGCACACACACTCTGTGAGTCTCTCTCCATGTAAACACAGTGATGGTGCACACACACACTCTGTGAGTCTCTCTCCATGTAAACACAGTGATGGTGCACACTGCACACACACACTCTGTGAGTCTCTCATCAAACCCTGAGCTGGGCTGTAAAAATGTCTCTCAGCTTTCAAGGATGTTCCCATTGTGGCAGGATGAAGGGAGGCAGGAATCTAACCGGAGGAGCATCGGGAGGAAACTGTGCAGCCGTGAACAGAGAGGCGAGTCACTTTCCCTGGTTTCCATAGCAACATACCTGCTCTCTTCACTCCAGCATCTTCACAAAAGCTCGGAGACAGAAGTCTGTTCGATGTGGAAGAAGCAGGAGAGAGACACACACACACACACACACACACACACACACACACACACACACACACACACACACACACACACACACACACACACACACACACACACACACACACACACACACACACACACACACACGCACACACACACATACACATATACACACACACCAGCACAGCATGATGGGAATAACTCACATTTGGAACAAGCCCTCTGCAGACTACAATTTGACAGAAACCACTCAAACTAACCACACGGGTGGGTGGACCTGGAATCCAAAAAGACAAAGGTTACCTCCACCCATAGTGTTCACACATCAACAGGAATTGTTGTAAAAAATGATGCAGCATAACTACATGTTTTTATAACAATTCAAATGTTATGTCCTCCGAGAAACTCATTATACACACACTCAAGGTTTAAAGGGGCCCTATTTTCCTCATTTCAGGTGTATATCAGTATGTAGTGTCTCTACTGAGACATGTCTCCATGCTTTAATGTTCAAAAAGCTCTTTATTTTTCTCATACTGCCTGTGCTGCAGCACCTCTTTTCACCCTCTGTCTGAAACCAGATCCCAGTCTGCTCTGATTGGTTAGCTGGCCGGCTCCGTTGGGATTGGTCAACCACTAAGAGGATGTCAAACTCCTTAACCTATCACGTACAATGTGTTGGAGCGCTAGACAATAGCAGCGGGAGTGTTACATATGGATGTCACTATGTTTAGGAAGTAAACAAAATAATCCAATGGAGGCGTTTCAGGCAGGAGGGCGGGGGGGGGGGGGGAGAGAGAAACTCCCTCTGGAGGGAACACCATTGAACACCATTTACATGCACAAAGACCAATAAAACACACTACAGGGAAGGGAAAACCCCAAAAAGCATAATGTGGCCTGTGTGGTCCTGAACATGGTATTCACCAGTCCATTCAGACTTGCATCCATATGAACATGGCGTATTTCCTGCTTTGAGTCTGGTGTCCTGCTTAAAGAGGATTTGAGTTTGGAGGAAATGTATAAACGTGCTGCATGTTCATCAGGCGGGTGAATGGATGAGCTGAGGTTTGGACCACCATGAATGGGTACACACTCCCGCCACCATGTAACAGTTAGCATGTTGGAAAGTCTGGGAGGAAAAAGTGCAACCATTAAGTCTAATCCCCTCACATCTGCAGCGTATTGAGTTCACTGAATTAGTCCTAATGTGCTGCAATGACTACCTTCTGTAACAGAAAAATAATACATTGTCGCAGTAATAATTCTGTCTGGATGGCGAGGGTTAAAATTTCCTCCAGCATCGGTGTGTGAGTGTGTGTGAATGTTAGCTTCCCTAGAGAAAGTGCTACTGCTCTGCATGAATGAAGTGTGAATGGGTGAATGACACGTAGTGTGTAAAGCGCTTTGAGGTCGAAAAAGACCTGATAAAGCGTTATTTAAGTACAGTAAATGTACCATTTGTGACGAATAGTTTTGATACTCCAAACAAAAATGTAAACACATCTATCAATGTAAGGTCATGTATGCACTGAAATGCATCTGTAATGTATTGTTTTTTTCCGATGTGAAATGTTGTCATGCCATGATTATTCAAATCATAAAATAACGCATGCACATTTACTCAAAGCCAGAAACATGTTTTGCTCCAATTGTAGACCTTTATAGCCTTGAGTAAGTGTGCAGTCATACCCTCATTCTTTATTGATGCTGTTTTTCTGACAGCCTTGAATCTTCGAGACATAAACAACCAGCTTTATCAAAAGACAGGACACACGCCTTCAGTTATTTCACTCTTATTTAAGTGAAAATCTAATTTGAAAAAAAATAAGGGATTAATAAACAGAGGTCAAAAGTAACTAAGTAGATTGTCTCAAGTACTTCTACCCCACTACAATTCAGAGGTAAATTGTGTACTTTTACTCCACCTTTAGTTACTTTACAGATGTGGATGAATGATGTGAAATATAATCAAGTGTTAAATCAGACTTTAGTTCCACCTGGAGTAAATTCTCAAGCTACTCTGCAGTATACAAAGTCATTACAACTAGCTGCAGATCTGAGTACTTCTCCCACCTCTGGTAATAAATATATGGCAACAATATGTGAGTCATAGTTACTATTCCTGTATTTTTAAATCCACTTCTCATGCTCTACTAATGTAAGGCTATATATGATTGTCCTATATTATACGATTATCCTAATAATGGAATTTAAGCATCCAATTTTAAAAGCTTTCTGATTTCAAGAAAAATCTTCCATAAAGGTAAAAGTGGTTAGTATTTCAATTCTAGAGTTATTACACAAACTCCAGTTTACCCTTTAGTTCTCCTTTCCCTGCATTAACCCAGGCCAGGAACAGAGTTAATACTGAATATATGTTGACACATGCAGTTGATCTGGATTTTAATGGGTGAGTTTAAAGATCTGAAAGTGGTATAATCAATTTATGTAATGATTTGAGGGACTTTTGCATTCTGAAATGTCGTTTTACATTTCATTATATCGGAATTAGGAATCCTTTATCCATCTGACATCGGGGAGTTTCATGGCATAACAGCAGCAAATGTGCAGTGCAGATTAAAGTAGAGAGAGTAGGCTAAGATATTATTTAAAAAGGCAAGCACACATGAATCACATCCAAATAAAAACACATGCTTATTTCATGAAAAATAATGGAAATGTTCCTAAGTACAAAATAAGATAAGGCACCTTTCAACACAAGGCAATTTCATAGTGCTTTACAAAAATAAAAGGCATAAAGAGCATAAGATATACTTTATTGATCACAAATTGGGATTTTTGTTGTTGTTACAGTAACAGCAGCATTTTAAAATAGAAATAGCACAAAAAATATATAAATATAACACATACACATCTCAGAATAGAAAATAAAACAGAACTAAAAAGTCAAATATATAGGCTACAGGTTGACTGAAAGATCAACATCTGTAGATTATCTGGAGAGAAAAAACACTATGAAGGGCTAACAAAATGTAAAAGTAGGATCTTATTTACATGTGTGCTTCCCTTCTTGTGTGTGCACCCTTTTAAAAGATGAATAACAGGCCTGATTTTGTAAAAATGTAACAGAGGAATAATACCTGTAATGCTATTGCCACTGTTGTGTAGCTCACCTCCTGCTGCAGCAGTCTAGGAAGGCTAGTCTCAGTATGAGCAAGAAAACTGTCAATCAGACCCTTAAAATATATTATATTACATTATATTTACATTATGTTTGTGCACGTTGTAACCCACACTTGCAATGTTGCTTTATGGTATTTAGTGACCCACTGAATTCACTGTTTGCATCCAACCTGAGGGCCTCTTTTTGTTTTCTTAACAGTGCTAACGCAACCGAGCTTGCTAACGGAGGCGGGGAACCGAATGCTAAAGGGGTTCGAACGTGCAGCTGGATCAACCAATAGGGAAGAACCTCGTCGTTCAAACCAGCCAATCAGAGGAGCGGAATGCCGCGCCGCTCCTCTCACAGCCCAGAAGGGGGCTTGGCTTGTCTTCGAAGACCCTCCCCTTCGAGGCCGAGGGTTTGGTTGCACATAGGCTGCAGTTTCAGTTTGTTTTATTCACCATTTTGAGTAGCTGAAGGCACAAAAAAATAAGAATATTAGCGTTTGGAGGACACATCGGTGCAGTACTTTTATTTTTACGCGCTCGCTCGCACGGTGGAGTTGTGCTCCAACCTCGGGGTTTTTTTTTTGTAGAGCGGGAATCTCTATATTCCTTTTTTTCCCCTTCTCCCCCTGTGTGCTTCTTCCCCCTTTTTTCTTACATCCTTTAACCTCTACTGTATTCCTGCAAAATGTCAAGACCAGTAAGGTAAGGTGTGCCAAATCCGTCCTGTGCTGTGCTTAATGCTGTGCAGAAAACATGCACGTCTCCACACGGCGCTGTGTGTCTTTTATGAAGCTGGGAATAGTGTTTATTTCATGAAAAAATAATGGGAATGTGCGTGTGTGTTGCTTCCCTTCTTGTGTGTGTGTGTGCACCCTCTTTTTCTAACATGGATCCCATCGCTGTGGCCATGCTGTGTGTCGTGTCTATCAGGCTTTTTAAAAACCAGCCCATCATGTGTGCATTGTTTCCCTGCTTATGTAGGCCATGGTGTGATTTAACCAGTTTAAAGGCTCCACTTATGCATATATTTCCCCTCTCTTGGCTGAGAATGAGAATATGGCTACCCATTCATCCAGGGGAGGCTCTAAAAACGCTAACACCCCCCACCAAAAGGGGGAAAAAACCGACCGGGGGAGGTGGCGTTTGGCCTCGGGATTTGATCTTGTTGCCGCGCAGAATAGGCATGTCGAGGCTGTAGTCTGGTTATATCGCATTTGCATTGAATTACGTACATTTCTACCTATTTACACCGATAAAACGTGCAGTATTAGAGGATAAAATGTCGCTATTGGAGGAATAACGGAGGTATTTGAGTGTTAGCAGTAAATGAACCCTGCTGGCTGAAGTCAGAAGAAGGCGGAGAAACTACAAAAAGTCACCACACCCCCAACCCCCCAATGCATGACTCCCCCACCGTGATTATAGCACATGAGGTTACATTACAAATGTTATTTAACTTGATTATAAGAGTTTTGGATGCCTTTAGGTCTAATTTAAAGTTAGCCCACGAAATCTCGCGGGTTTTCAAGACATCTGAATGAGTCATTTGAAAGGGAACCGTTAATCAGGACTGTTTCTGTAAACGCAAATGAGGTTTGATTAACAGATTAATTAAGTAAGAAAAAACATTAACAAAGTCTTAAATGCATATATATGATTCTGTATAGTCCATATTTGATATCTACAAGACACATGCCATTGGTTGTCTTGGAAAACCTGTTTCTGCATATTTATTTTTAAATGATGCCCTTTTTTAATTGTGTTCTTTCAACAGCCCCACATTAAAACTAAATAATGCACACCATACATTACAAAGTCTTAAAGGTGATGTGTTCAACATGAGGTGTTTAATTAATTAAACAGAAATTAATTGTTAATTGACTTGATTTAAAAGGGTTTTAGATACTGTTACGGTCTAATTTAAAGTTAGTCCACAAAATCAGAGTAATTTGAGAGGGAATCTGTACTTTCTTAAAACAGGAATTAGGTTTGATTAAAAGATTAATTAAAAAAAGGTCCTAAATGCTTATATACATTTATTTTCTCAACTTCCACTTAAGGAAATAAAGCAAGTATACTTGGATATCTCAAACACATCAACAAAATACTCCAGTCTTGTGGTGTGAATTTACTTATTTGTTAGTTATTCCATTTAGTTATATGCATATTCAAGTTAGTGTGTGTCTTGGAATACCTGTTCTGTTTGTCTATCTGTTTTAAATAGTGCCATTTTCAATTTTGTTGGATCTGCAGCCTCACATTCATACACATACAGATCTGAAAAAAATGAACAGACCACTCAACATTTTTCTTAAATCTCAATCCCTGCATGTACTGTAGCTTTTCCTTTCCTATGTCTGTTGAATTGCAACAGAGAGATGTTAGTAGTCAGTAGTGTATAGAATAAATAAATGTTAATATTACTTTAAACACATACCTAGTTTACAGTTGGCCCATGAAATGTCACAGGTTTTCAAGGCATCTGAATGTTTCATTGGAAAAGCAGTCTGTAAATTAGGGATGTTTCTTTAAATGGAGACAACGTTTGATTATTGGATTACTGTAAATACAAAAAATACAGAATAGTTTTTTTGTATATATATTTATCTTAATTTTATACTATTTTCATTTGTGTTGCATCTGCAGCCTATCATTTAAAAACCTTGATCCCCACATACAAAGTCATAAAAACACACATCTACTTATTTTACTTAGATTTTGCCTACTTTGGCTTACTTCTATTTTAGTTTGTGGTTATTTAGGAAATCAATGGTGGTTGAACTAATTATCTCCACAAATATGAAATACATTCAAACACACATCATCTGTTGCATAGAATTACCAAATACTTCACACATGTTTACAGTAAGCCGGGTTCGACAACTCAATGTCTCTTCTCCATAGAATCTCATTCTAGCAAAGGTTCTATTGACCAATATATTGTCGTAAATCAACATATACTGTATTTATTCTGGGTTAATCGACTCCCCAGCACCAACACTTGAATGGCCCTAATTTTAATTTAACCATTAGTGTCCAACGCGTTCTAGCTTTAACGTTAGCGGCTATCCCTTTTGACCGCTGACCAGTCATTTTTACATCCTGGAATGACCCGTTAACCAGATTTTCTAGACCTTTCTGCTCGCTTTGAAAAACCTTTTGAGTTAGTCCAATCAAAATTGACATCAATACAGAAGGCTGTAACTTTATAAAGTGTTATCTTTAAAAGAGCTTTATGGGGTTCCTGACTACATTGGTCCACCACAGAATGGAGAAAGAACAGGGACCACCATTTTGTCCTTTTTTCAATTCGATCCTGAAATCATGAGCTATCCCGTGGCTCCTCTTCACTTTTCTCCGCTGTGTCATTTATCTCTGCCGCTTTTCAAACACTAACTCCAGACATAAAGGAGTCGTCATCATTATTGGTAATTCATCACGTGCCCAAAAAGAGGCGCAACATTGGTCGTTTAGCTGCCCCCGCGGAGACGATGCAAGCACGCGAAGTGGCTGTGCATCATAACATACTCCTAAAAAATCGATGAAGGAAAAGAGTTGCCAACTATTTTGATAATCAATTTTGATGGACTTGATTAGTTGTTGCGGCCTTGCTCGGTGTACAGATTTAATTGGAAATCATTAGAGCAATTAAATTAGGTAAACATTGAAATATTGTCCATATATAACAATTACCAAACCATAACTTCCTACAGCTTCTCAATTGTAAAACATTTTTTGAACAGAAACAGCTTAACAAACTCTACCTATGTCACTTTTTACTATTTTCTATCATTTCTATACCAGACAATTAATGGTTATTAGACAAAAGACCACCTAGGTCGTAGATATATTTCCACATCACAAGTTTTATCAGCAGCTACCACAGTTTGGTATCTTTCTTTATTGGAGCTAATTGGAAACATGGTGTGTTTCCTTCTGATGTGAAAGAAAATGTGTGTAAGACTGCCACTGACTATCACACATGTCTGAGGCTTACACTGTGGTCGGTGTGTGTTTGCTGTAACCAAAGTAGTTGTAAAATGTTCTGACAGTTACACACACACACACACACACACACACACACCAGCATAATGGGGTTGGGACATACAGTAATGTAACTTGTAGATTATTTAGCACATTTTACCCTTTTTGTTTGTGCGCCCAGTAAAGCACCTAAGCTTCTTGTTATAAGGTATCCACGGGTATTGTCAAGCATTGAGCAACCAGTCCTGCCAACAATAATTTAATGGTGCGGCGATAACTTCATTTTGTAGGATGATGTTGAAGTAAGCATTGCAACGATTCCCTCAATAAAAAGCAATGGGATTCTTCCATTGGATTTCCGTATATTGCAGAAAATAAGCCTTGTGGCAAACACTCGTTACTTGTCACGTTTATTTCAGCTCATATTAATAACACCACTTTGTGATTTTTGAAGTGTAATTTTAATTGCCAGAATTCAAAAGCTAACGATGGGCTATAATCAAACACCATGAATACATAAAATATAGATATATACATGCATAAATTGGATGATGGATGGTTCATATGTGGCTTTAACCTCCCCCGACGCAGCTTCTCCAGGTGTGTGTTACCTGAACTGAAGTTGGCTACTGTCACCTGAGGCTTCCTGCATATATACTTTGCTAAATTAGCCTCGGAAACTGTAGAAGTGTCCCAGTGTCCAGTTCACCGCCCGAAGCTTTGTGGCTTCTCAGGCAGCATTATAAAATCCACACATGCACTCACAGCTAACTTGTTGCTGATGACTTGCTCATATTGGTCATCTTTTTGCTGCCTACCCCCTCCAGCAGTGTCTAGAAACAGAAGTAATTTTGTCCTGTGTGAATGAAACGTAACACAATGTGTCATCTCTCTTCGCAGGAACAGGAAAGTGGTGAACTACTCACAATTCAAACGAGTCTGATGCAGGTAAGAGATGTGTTTCAATACATGTGGTATTATGATATCTTGCAGTGATATACTTGTACTGTATGTTGTAATTCAATGCAGTTACTGGCAAATCTAGTGAGAGATTAGTGGATAAACAGTATGTATGCTCTCAGCTAATTTGGCACCTTAATCCATTTTCCATCCTATTGAGAATCCGATAACAGAAATAATGTATAACTTGTTTGTCTGATGAACAGCTAACATGTCCTTGTATGTGAATGCCTGCAACTGTAAAACTGTAACCTTGTCTTTTCTGTGTAGATGAGGAGTATGGGGAGAATAAGCCTAAGAAGGTGCGTGCCCCCCCACGTGAGCCCAAGCACAAACGCGTAAAGAACTCACAGGATGACAGGTGAGCATCGCTATATATCTGTGAACTGTAAACATGTAACACACATCAACATATATCTATGAACCCTGTGACATACACCAGGTATTACTTTAAAGGTCCCATGTCATGGCCATTTCCTCTGATCATAATTCCATTGTTGAGGTCTACTAGAATAGATTTATATTGTGCAATTTTCCAAACTCACATTGGTTTCTCATACAGCATCTCTGTATAGTATGTGTATTCACTCTCTGTCCTAAACGCCTTGTTGGAGCTCCTGACCCCCCCCTCCCTGTGAGCCCACTGTGCTCTGATGTGTGTTTATGTATTACAACGGCGTTTGTTAGCAACCAGAAAATGACATACAGATTAGAATGCTGCGTGGGGTCTGGGTGCCGTGTTCAATCTTTTCTCAGCTGCAGCTCCGTGGATTTCTCAGCCTGAGATGGCGGGATGCTGTGAGTCTGTGTGAGCACACACAAAGACTCACAGCCAGGCTGCGGGTGTGTGTGTGTGCTCAGGCTGAGTTCCGCTGCGTCTCGCTGACCCCACACCAGTGAGCCAGCTCACACTGTCCCGCTCCTCGCAGCAGCGAGCCTCGCAACGTCCCGCCGAGTGTGTGTGTGTGTGAGGAACATAACGGCTCCGCGGACGTAGCGTAACGGCTCCGCGGAGTGGTCCATTTGGGTCGTCGTTACGTCACAGTGACCAGGATGAAAACAATGGAAAAATATAAATGTTTGCGTTGCAGCAACCTGAAAAACAACAAAACAAGACATTGCACATAAGTAGAAATAAACAAGACTGGAATTTAAACATCTCAAAATAGAATTTAAAGCAGCATTAAAAGCAAACCAATCAGAGCAAACTTGGCTCTGGTTTCAGACGGAGGGTGAAAAGATGTGGCGCATCACAGGCAGTATGAGAGAAGTAAAGTGATGAAACATGCATGACAGGATCCCTTTAATGACACCATGATAAAGTGTGGCATGTGCAATAAGGCTGGGGTGGAAGGAAGTCTTTATGAGGTCAAGAGGAGAGGGTCGTTGATCAAATACATGTTTAGCGAGGGAGGCAGCCAGGTGCGCTAGAGCCGTTTCAGGCAGAGAAATATTGGATGTTGAGCTGCAGAGAGAAAGAAACTCAGCTGGAGGAAACTGGGAGAAGGAGCAGAGCTGCATCCAATCCATCATGGATGCAACTCATTATGTTATAGCTTTCTGAAATCTTATAGCGGTTTTTCCCTGGACCGAGGTCAGTTCACTTTAGCCGAGCAGGGGTGACATGCGTTTCCAGTTCAGCCTAAAATCTGAGATATAGCTAAACTGCCGTGTCCTGCAGCAGCTGAACTTGTGTCTGTGCTTTAGACCAAAGAGAAAGCTAAGAGAAACATTCCCTGTGTTCAGCTGTGTGTGCTGTTGTAACCTCTACCTCTCTGTAAATGATGAACTTTTTTTTAGCAGAATTCTTTCTCTAATAATCAACTGCATACGTTGGAAATGTTTTCCTTCGAGAACCTTACATGACATCCTGTTCAATGCGAAATCAGCAGCATTGGGAGTTAAAAGAACAGATCAAGAACGCACCAAGTTACTTTAATGATAAACTAATTCATCCTTAAAAATGTGTAGCATTTCCACCACTACAACACGCAGCAAACAGCTCCATTTGATGACATTAATTCAATTAGGCTAGATGTGTTGAAGTATCTCACAGTTCAAATAGCCTTCAACAATAACACAATTGTATTCTCTTGACTGGATTTTCTATATAAAACAATTAGCATACATACTAACATTTGAAATTCCCTGTATGTGTTAACCTACCTGGTAATAAACCTGTTTCTGATTTACTGTCGCTAGCTCCGTTTTAAGCTGCTCATTTACCGCTCTAATGCTGAAAATAGAAGAGTGTTGCTCTTACAGAACAGCAGAGCACTGTTGTATTGATTTTGTTGCAATTAAAGTCCTCCTTTCTGACTCTCAGCCTACATTAACTGAGCAGCTGCTTCCCAGATCCAAGATGCTAGCTTAGAGTTAGCATGAGCCTCAGATAGCTTCACCACACTGCCTCCAAACAGCAACTCTGCAGAGGTCTGCTCTGATTGGTTCCTGGTCCAGATCCTTTCCTTGCTTGTTTGAGTGTTTTCACTCTGGTTGACATTTCTCGTATTTTTTTTCCAGCGAGGAGTCTGACGAGAAAGTCACTAAACCCAAAAATGACTCAGCAGGTAAGTCAGTTTATTTACTTTTTCGATTTGAGATGAGTAGTAATCGCTCGGGCCCTTTTTTTTTTATGGAAACAGCTGGAAAGTGATTATGTGGAAAGCGGCTCACTGACTTCTCTCTGCTGCAGATGACTTTGGCAGCAACGAGGAAGACAACGAATTCGCAGAGGAGGAAGGAACGGATGAGGACGGAGGAAGTGACTATGAAGAAAAAAAAGGCAAAAAGGGAAAGAAAGCGAAGGTTGAGAAGCCCGCCAAGAGAGGGCCGAAGAGAAAAAACGGCCTGCAGGTAACATCCAGTTCATTTCCTCTACATATCCACCTGAACATCTTAAAAACTGTGGCTAACACCTGGTGACTGATGAGCCGTACGTATCGTGGTTAGCTGCTCTTTTCTTGATGCACCAGATACAGGGTGTATGCTGTCATATGTGGCACACAGATTTTTTATAGTGATCTCATTAAGACAAATACAACATTAAAAGTTCTCGTAAGGGCTCAACCATTTAATTTACCCCTTTTTAAAGGTCACCTATTATGCAAAATCCTCTTCTTCATGTCTCTTCTACATCAACACGTGTCCCCTTATGTCTTCTATCACATGTCTCTTCTACATTTCCTACATCAACATGTGTCCCCTCTTCTTCATGTCTCTTCTACATCAACATGTGTCCCCTCTTCTTCATGTCTCTTCTACATCAACATGTGTCCCCTCTTCTTCATGTCTCTTCTACATCAACATGTGTCCCTCTTCTTCAATGTGTCTTCTACATCAACATGTGTCCCCTCTTCCTCATGTCTCTTCTACATCAACATGTGTCCCCTCTTCTACATCAACATGTGTCCCCTCTTCTTCATGTCCTCTTCTTACATCAACATGTGTCCCCTCTTCTTCATGTCTCTTCTACATCAACATGTGGTCCCCTCTTCTTCATGTCTCTTCTACATCAACATGTGTCCCCTCTTCTTCATGTCTCTCTACATCAACATGTGTCCCCTCTTCTTCATGTCTCTTCTACATCAACATGTGTCCCCTCTGTGTAAAGAGATTCTGAAAGTTTCAGGAACAAAGATTCTCTCTCTCTTTGTCCTGATCCATTTATATAAAAACCTGTCTGAAAACAAGCTGATCAGATTTTGGCCACTTTATGATGTCATAACGATTGATTGGCTTGTGTAACCATTAGCCAATCACCAACCAAGGTAACCCCCCCCCCCCCACCTTATCACCTGAATCTCCTCCTAGAGCACCATTGTGCTCTTTTTAACCAAATATCTCTCAGAGGGGCGTGGGGAGGGGCTCCTTATTTTCATCTAAAGTAACAGACAGAGAATCAGCACTTTTGAAACAGGGCTGAAACAGTGGGGATTATGGGATGCTGCAATGATCTGTTTGGTGTTTGGAGCCAAACACTTCAGAGACAGGTTTTGTATATATCTGAGACCTGTAATATATTGATGAGAAACAGTATAATAGGGGACCTTTAATGTGTTGAACCTAAACAGCATTTGTAGATTTCAAATATAAGAAATAGGACCGTGGCTAATAAAATAAGTCAAAACTTTGTGGAGGCTTTTGCTTTTTTGCAGCCAGATGATATGTATTCTGGCTCTGGGCTTTTTGAAGGCCGGAAAGGGAGTACGGTGTGGAATAGATGCCATGGATATTGATCTTTTGAGTATCTGAGAAATACTGTATTCCTCCCACATCCACGGCCGATTGATTCTCAAGTCTGTTTCGTTCTGCTTTGATTTAATACTCAGTGGAAGTCATGGTTAATAAGGCTGATCAACTCGTAAAGACATTGACACTATGGCATCTTTTGTGATCAATCGGGGTGATAGTTCAAACGGTTTGTATTAATATACATCTATTATCTGCTCCCTGTAGGTGTTGGGGTGGATTAGATGCTGTAGTTTGGTCGTAGGCACAGAATATGATCAATATATGTCAGTTAATGATGCATTCCAGAAAAGCAGCTATAGTTAAACGGATGGGAACTAGTTGTCAAAAGTAGATCGTACTTTACTTCCGGATGTGTAGTTAGTGTGAATTTAAAAGCAGTGAAAAGTCCATATAGGAAGTCTAAATATGTGAGGTGGAGCAGACAGAAAAATCCCCCAGTAACAAGTTTGATATTCACCCCAGCACAAATGTCAAATATCTCCAGCTGTTTTTTAAAGTGAGAATCTGCTGCTTCTCTATCATTACGTCTGTATTTATTTGAGCAGCATTTTTATATGGTTGGTAGCCTAATGATGGAAAGTAATCAGGTTACTGTTATATTGTGATACTCAGATTACAGGTGATGTTTTTTAACATGTAACTAAATAATTGTAAAGGATTACATTTTAAAGTAACCCTGAATTTAGCACTGTATATCGAGTCCTCTCCGTTCACTGCTGGTCTTGTTCTGTTGTGAATGTATTTTGAACCCCTGTGTGTGTGTGTGTGTGTGTGTGTGTGTGTGTGTGTGTGTGTGTGTGTGTGTGTGTGTGTGTGTGTGTGTGTGTGTGTAGTGTGTGTGTGGTGTGATGTGTGTGTGTGTGTTGTGTGTGTGTTGTGTGTGTGTGTGTTGTGTGTGTTGTGTGTGTGTGTGTTGTGTGTGTGTGTTGTGGTGTGTGGTGTGTGTGTGGTGTGTGTGTGTGTGTGTGTGTGTGTGTGTGTGTGTGTGTGTGTGTGTGTAGTGTGTGTGTGGTGTGTGTGTGTTGTGTGTGTGTGTGTGTGTGTGTGTGTGTGTGTGTGTGTGTGTGTGTGTGTGTGTGTGTGTGTGTGTGTGTGTGTGTGTGTGTGTGTGTGTGTGTGTGTGTGTGTGTGTGTGTGTGTGTGTGTGTTCTTTGCGTAGATGACAGTGACGATGAGAAGGAAGTGAGTCGAAAGCGTACCGTGCGCCAGGCGGCCTCCAAGGCGGTGTCCAAACAGAGGGAGATCATTCTGGGAGACGCAGGCAGCGAGGACGAGGAGAAGGAGGACCAGGAGGAGGCCTACAACGACCGTATGTACCCCTGCTGTTAACACTGATACACCAACCTGTCACACACTAGACTAGTACTGTTAACACTGATACACCAAACTGTCACACACTCTAGACTAGTACTGTTAACACTGATACACCAAACTGTCACACACTAGACTAGTAGTGTTAACACTGATACACCAAACTGTCACACACTAGACTAGTACTGTTAACACTGATACACCAAACTGTTACACACTAGACTAGTAGTGTTAACACTGATACACCAACCTGTCACACACTAGACTAGTAGTGTTAACACTGATACACCAAACTGTCACACACTAGACTAGTAGTGTTAACACTGATACACCAACCTGTCACACACTAGACTAGTAGTGTTAACACTGATACACCAAACTGTCACACACTAGACTAGTACTGTTAACACTGATACACCAACCTGTCACACACTCTAGACTAGTACTGTTAACACTGATACACCAAACTGTCACACACTAGACTAGTACTGTTAACACTGATACACCAACCTGTCACACACTCTAGACTAGTAGTGTTAACACTGATACACCAACCTGTCACACACTCTAGACTAGTACTGTTAACACTGATACACCAAACTGTCACACACTAGACTAGTAGTGTTAACACTGATACACCAAACTGTCACACACTAGACTAGTAGTGTTAACACTGATACACCAAACTGTCACACACTAGACTAGTAGTGTTAACACTGATACACCAACCTGTCACACACTAGACTAGTAGTGTTAACACTGATACACCAAACTGTCACACACTAGACTAGTAGTGTTAACACTGATACACCAACCTGTCACACACTAGACTAGTAGTGTTAACACTGATACACCAAACTGTCACACACTAGACTAGTACTGTTAACACTGATACACCAAACTGTCACACACACTAGACTAGTACTGTTAACACTGATACACCAAACTGTCACACACTAGACTAGTACTGTTAACACTGATACACCAACCTGTCACACACTCTAGACTAGTAGTGTTAACACTGATACACCAACCTGTCACACACTCTAGACTAGTACTGTTAACACTGATACACCAAACTGTCACACACTAGACTAGTACTGTTAACACTGATACACCAACCTGTCACACACTCTAGACTAGTAGTGTTAACACTGATACACCAACCTGTCACACACTCTAGACTAGTACTGTTAACACTGATACACCAACCTGTCACACACTCTAGACTAGTACTGTTAACACTGATACACCAACCTGTCACACACTCTAGACTAGTAGTGTTAACACTGATACACCAACCTGTCACACACTCTAGACTAGTACTGTTAACACTGATACACCAACCTGTCACACACTCTAGACTAGTAGTGTTAACACTGATACACCAAACTGACACACACACTAGACTAGTACTGTTAACACTGATACACCAAACAGACACACACTCTAGACTAGTGTGTGTTTTACTGTTGGACATGTAGCATAAGAAGTTGCGGTACCACTTTAGATTAAGGTACACATATTCACATCAACTAGTTGTTAATTAACATGCATATTAGAGCCAAACTACTATCTTATTAGTGCACGTAATCTGAGTTAGAAAATACCACATTTTAAGTTATTTTGACACAATTAACACTCGTAGTTTCATGTCTTGTTACATAAGAATAGGCCATATTTGTTTGGTGTTATTATGGAGAATGACTATTCTTGTGGTACTACTGCTGCCTTATTAAACCCATATTGAGCTTAAGACCAAAACTCATGTACAACAACGTCCTTACTTACAATAAATAAACTAATTAGAGGGTTATTGAGGAAAAACTCTAGCTAATGGCCTAATACTTGTAGAATATGTTTCATGTAGAACAAGACAATAATAAGTGTTTTTATAATGACTAATAAAAAGCCCAATATAACTGCTATATGAATCTTAATTAAACATTAGTTGATGGTGAATGTGTGTACCTTTTTTAATATAAAGTGTTACCGAAGTTTAAAGAATGACTGATTTAGACTGCTGAACCGCTCGGGAGAAAAGGTCCTCATGCGCTTGTTTTTGTGTGTTTACTGTAGCAACCAGAACAACATGTGGTTAATGTCGGCAGATTCATACAGACATTAAAGAGGGCCATATTATGCTTTTTGGGGTTTTCCCTTTACTGTAGTGTGTTTTCTAGGTAACATGTGAATCTGCAAAGACTAAAATCCCAAATGTACTTCCAGAGGGAGTTTCTCTCCAGAACACTTTTTATTCTTTGTGTGTTTTTAAAGATGCTACAACGGCCGTATGTCCCCCTGCTGTTAATACTGATACACCAAAACTGTCACGCTCTAAACCAGTAGTGTGTGTTTCTTAGGAACCAAAACTAAGATGTACAATAGCTGCCCACTGCTCCTACTGGGATGGGTTAAAAGCAGAGAACACATCTCACTGTATGTGAGACCATTAAAGAGGGTTTCATCCCTCCCATTCTATCTAGCATGTACTTAAAGGTGGGGTATGTAATTTATTTCAGAAACACTTTTTGTTATATTCCATGGAATGCTCTTAACATCCCGATAGCAATGAATATATGAAATGCTTTGACAATAAATACATACAAATATTTCATCTGTGGAAGCCGTGGCGCTGTAAAAAGCACGACCAATCATCTGAGCCGGCCCGGCTAAAATAACTGGATGGCCTACCTGCCTGTCAGCCTTCCATCTGTGCACAAACTTATCTCGTGCCCTCATTGGTCATGTGCACGTTCGTGTGTGTTGGAGGAGGGGCTCTGTAAGGAAGTCTGAAGGAAGGGGCAGATTTTTTCCGGCTGTGTATTTTCAAATTCTAGCGCACTCGAGCTGGTTTTTTCAAAATGACCTACCCCACCTTTAATGTTGTCAGATTCATAAAGACATTACATTTTACATTTATATATTAAGTTTAATATGTAATATTCCATCTCTCACATACTTATGTATATATAATAACTTGCTTGTATCTTGTTATTGTTCATTTGTATATTTTCTACTTTCTTGTTAGTTTCTTTGAATTTGTATTGTGCCATGTCTTTCTGTGCGGCTGCAACACAAACATTTCCCAAATTGGGATCAATAAAGTTCTTATCTTATCTCTCTCTAAAGAGGCCCTATTGTGCTTTTGGGGGTTTTTCCTCTACTGTAGTTTGTTTTCTAGGTTCTTGTGCATGTAAATCTGCAAAGACTAAAATCCCAAATGTACTTCCAGAGGGACTTTCTCTCCTGGACACTTTTTATTCCTTGTGTGTTTTAAAGGTGCTCTGTTTTTTTCCGTGAAAGCCCTTTGCAACTCTGCTTGTGCCACCAATAAAGTGTATTATTATTATTATTTATAAAATGGTGTAGTGATCAGCCGACAAAGCTGTAAGGAAAGCTCTTAAAGCAACAGCTCCATGACATCACTTTCTATACTCAATTTGAAATAGATCTTGCCACTGAACAAACTCACATTATTTGAACGAATTATTTATTGGAAATGGTCAAAGCTTCAGACACTACTGTTTAGAAATATTTATGACTATTAGACTTGCATCCTTCGGTTACTATAACCATTAAGGCGTGTGGCGCAGTGGGTTAGTGCGCTGATCTTTGAATCAGAGGATAGCAAGTTTGAGTCCCACTGCAGTCAGCATGTCGTTGTGTCCCCTGAGACACTTCACCCCAAATTGCTCCTTTGGGGATTGCCCAGAGTACCGAGTATGTAAGTCGCTTTGGGATAAAAGCGTCTAACAAGTAACATAACATGTAATGTAATGTAATTAAATGAACCTACATGTATACACGTTTAAGACTGCAAGTGTAAATATGCACATTGACATTGAATTGATCTCAGTGCACTGTCATCGCTACTACCTCTGCTTTTTACCACCCTTATTTATTATTTATTTATTTGTGTCTATTTTTACTGCAGTGAGAGTTTCTATTTCGTTGTACTTTGTATGGTGACAATAAATATATATTCTACTATGTGCTATTTGCTGTTATGGTTTCAACAATGGTACAGAGCTAAACCACACGTGGAGAAAACATCCTTACGTGAACATTTCTTTGTGCAGCTGAACGAGTCTGGCAGCGACGAGGGACGTCACGGTGGAGGACGACGATGACAGCGATTACGGTCGCTCCAAGAAGAAGGGCAAGAAGGTGATCCGAAGGGGAAGGCCGGAGAAGAAGGAGAAGAAGAGCCCCAAACCCCGACTAAAGGCCACAGGTGAGAGCACTGCGTTATTAAGGGAGCGTTGAAGCCATTAGCATCTCTGGAAATGTTTTGAGTCATATTATGGCTATAAGCACAGTGATTCTGAATCATGACCTCCAGCAACACAAGAGGTAGCTTTAGAAAGATAAGCAGTGAAGGGTTATATTAACTTCAGTCAGAATAATCTTTTGTCAACATTTTATATATTCTCATTTCCACATTTATTATGGTTATATTATGCTGCCACTCAAAACGGTCTTTATTAAATGACTGTTTGAGTTGTTGAATGCTCTCAATGGATTTTAAAATGATTTCAAACCTCAAAACTTTATTGTACTCGAAGACTAGTCACAGGAATTACAGTTCACACAATCATTGAGCTTTTTAATGTTTTTCTAGTTCTCTCTGTGTTATTAATTGTTTTACCTTTTATGTATGCACCATGACACCAAGTCAAATTCCTCGTACGTGTAAACCTACCTGGTAATAAACCTGTTTCTGATTCTGATTCTCAT
This sequence comes from Trematomus bernacchii, assembly GCF_902827165.1. Classification (NCBI taxonomy): domain Eukaryota; kingdom Metazoa; phylum Chordata; class Actinopteri; order Perciformes; family Nototheniidae; genus Trematomus; species Trematomus bernacchii. The sequence continues at coordinate 7,104,394 of NW_022988098.1, forward strand.
CTATCTAACTATCTATCCATCTATCTAACTATCCATCTGTCTAACTATCTATCTGTCTATCTATCTAACTATCCATCTATCTAACTATCTATCTATCTGTCTATCTATCTATCCATCTATCTAACTATCCATCTGTCTATCTATCTATATCTAACTATCTAACTATCTATCTATCTAACTATCTATCTATCTGTCTATCTATCTATCCATCTATCTAACTATCCATCTGTCTATCTATCTATATCTAACTATCTAACTATCTATCCATCTATCTATCTATCTATCTATCTATCTATCTAACTATCTATCTATCTATCTATCTATCTATCTAACTATCTATCTAACTATCCATCTATCTGTCTATCTATCTAACTATCTATCCATCCATCTAACTATCTATCTATCTATGTATCTATCTAACTATCTATCTATCTATCTATCTATCTATCTATGTATCTATCTAACTATCTATCCATCCATCTAACTATCTATCTATCTAACTATCTATCCATCCATCTAACTATCTATCTAACTATCTATCTATCTAACTATCCATCTAACTATCTATCTAACTATCTATCTATCTATCTAACTATCTATCTAACTATCTATCTAACTATCCATCTATCTGTCTTATCTATCTAACTATCCATCTATCTATCTAACTATCTATCTAACTATCCATCTGTCTATCTATCTATATCTAACTATCTAACTATCTATCTATCTATCTAACTATCTAACTATCTATCTATCCATCTATCTAACTATCTATCTATCTAACTATCTATCCATCCATCTAACTATCTATCTAACTATCTATCTAACTATCCA
>NW_022988098.1:7105350-7507883 GCF_902827165.1 Trematomus bernacchii
CTATCTATCTAACCATCTATCTAACCATCTAACTATCTATCTAACTATCTATCTAACTATCTAACTATCTAACCATCTATCTAACCATCTATCTAACCATCTATCTAACCATCTATCTATCTATCTATCTAACTATCTATCTAACTATCTATCTAACTATCTATCTATCTATCTAACTATCTAACCATCTATCTAACTATCTATCTAACTATCTAACTATCTAACCATCTATCTAACCATCTATCTAACCATCTATCTAACTATCTATCTAACTATCTATCTAACTATCTAACTATCTAACTATCTATCTAACTATCTATCTATCTATCTATCTATCTATCTAACTATCTATCTATCTAACCATCTATCTAACTATCTAACCATCTATCTAACTATCCATCTATCCATCTATCTAACTATCTATCCATCCATCTATCCATCCATCTATCTATCCATCTGTCTATCTGTCTATCTATCTAACTATCTATCTATCTATCTTTCAGTGACCCCCAGCCCGATGAAAGGAAAGGGGAAGGGGCGTCCCAGCACCAAGACCGTGGAGAAGAGCTCACCCAAAGAGGAGGAAGAGGAGGAGCCCGAGAGCCCCCTGGAGGAGGAAGAAGAGGAGGAGGAGGAGGAGAAGAAGGAGGAGAAGAAGGCCGCCGTGAAGAAGGAGACTTCCCCCGCCCCCAAGAAGACGAAGGAGGCCGAGGAGGAGGAAGACGAAGAGGAAGAGGATGGCTCAGAAGAGGAGGCGCCTTCCGGAGAAGACTAGACGAAGATGGTACCTCCCCCCCCCCCACCCCAAAAAACCTCCCCGCCAACCTGAAGCCCATCGTCTCTTTCTCCGTCTCTTCTCAAAGTTTTGTTGCTCTGCGTTTAGAGGTTGTTTTATTTTGACTTTTTTTGTTTCTCTCCTGGTGGCCTGGCTCAACGGTTTGGACTTCTTATGTGTGCTTTTTTTATTTGTTTTGCTTCTCCCCCCCATCTTCTCCTAACTAAGACATTGTGCTCATGTGATCATCCGCTGTGTGAAAGGAGTCCCTACATTCATTCTGAATTTACTTTAGTGTGAGCCTTCCCCCCCCCCCCCCCCCCCCCCCCTCCTCCATGAGCTCAGTGCTAGCGAGCATCCGTCCTGATTGTGAAACAGATCCATTCGCTTGTTTTTAGTTTTTTTTTTTTTTTTTTTTTCGCTCACTGATACCTGCGATTACTGAGCGTATTGTCACACAGCTTCTCAGTATCAGCTACTAAAGCGCTGTATTTACAAAGCTTAAGTCGACACACGCAGCGCCGGAAAGCCTTCTATTTGGTACTTGTGTGCTTTTTAAAACCAGAAGCATGTTTTAACACGGGAGTTCGGTATTTCAATTTCTTTTTTTTAAAACGTCTCCCCGCTTCTTTTCTCCTGGTGACCTTTTTTTGTTGCGTGGCTGCTGCTCCATCATTTTCAACGCGTTATCTTAGACCGGCGGAGTGTTTTACTTCGCACACCGTCACATGTTTCAAGCCAGCATGTGAGTTAGTGTTTTAAGTACTCGATGAAATGCTTCTTTGGTGGGGGGGGGGGGGGACTTCCTGTTCTGTTCAGCTGCCTATGTTAAACGGTTGCTGTTGTTCTATGTTTGGCTTTCTAACGATGCAGCTCTTTACGTGAAGAAACCCCCCCCCCCTCCCCCCCCATTAACCCCTGCATGGCTACAGCAGCTTCTCAACATTTCAGCCCCTTGTGCCAGGCACCCCCTTTTTATTTTTCATGAAATGCAAGAAGAGATGTTTGGTTTTATTTAGTTTTTTGTTTTTGAGAGATCAAAAAAATGAATGTTGTTTTTTCTCCTGTTGTTCTAATTCTCTATTCAGATTTTTTTTTTGTAATGTTTGTTTTTTAAGAAAAGAAATAAAATGTATCTTGATTTTAAAGAAAAAAAGTCGACCCTATCCAATCTGTTGTGAACGGCCTTCCCTTGATTTCCTCCTCCTGTATTCTCACTCGGCTTACTGTTTGCATCCTTGTGTTTTTCAGAGCATTTGTTTGCCCCCGTTTCTTCACATGCGGATACATTTTTTACAGTACTAAGGCTCGGAAAAGATTTAAATAAAGGTGGCAGCTCGGTCTTTATCCAGCACTCGTTTGTCTATATTAATGCCTTAATTTCAACTGAGTTCAGTTTCAGTAGTTTATCATTGAAGAATGTAATCTGTCCTTAAATCTGAGGTCTTTGCTACAAGCGGTGAGTTACGGCCCGTCCACACAGCGGCGTGCGTTGTCGCTTGCCGGCGGGCATGTCTGAAGCTAGACCAACAACCAATCACCTGAATCTCCCGCCCCGGACACACAAGCAGCGGTTTGATTGGCTAGAGCTTGTACTGGCATATGATTCGATTGGCTGACGCTTCCGTCGAAGCTTCAAAAGTTGAACATTGCTCAACTTTAGCAGCGAGCAAAGCTACGCTTCGCTCCCACAATGCAGTTCGGCGAAGCGTGACGTCACCCCATTCAAAGTGAATGGGCTGAAACGTTGAAGCTTTAACGCACGCCGCTGTGTGGACGGGCCGTTAGTCTTAAAACCATTTTTAACCATCAAAAGCCATAAACGATCTTGAAACTAGTGACGCGGAGATCAGATGCAGCATTTGTAAGATTGTCCTTTTTTCCCGATATGAAGTGGTTTGATCGCAAAGCGACAAAAAATATGTAGATAAGAAATCTGCTATGTACGGAAGAGGCCACGTGTGACTTTCTTTTAAAGATCTGAACTGAAAAGTGATTTTTTTTTTTTTACTTTTGTGATTAAATTCTGAGGAAAAGACGGAATTTTTTGATTAAAGTCCGAATTTAAAGAAAAGATAATCGGAATCCTTAAATTTAAAGTCGGAATTCTGAGATTTTAGAATTCCTCATTTTCTCTCAGAACCAAAAAAAAAAAATGACATGACCAATTCCTCTTCCGTGATATAACAATATTGGGGACACTTTTTATTATTCGGCTCCCGTCACAAAATTGTTTAGATTAGTCTCTTGATTCAGTCCTGCATGTCTACAGGACTCAAACCTAGTCATTGGTTCAGAAGCACATACAATTATTTAACAACTGTCCTCAGCAGGTTAGTGTGTTTTCTACGTGGACGTCCTGAATGGCACCAATCCTTAATGTCCATTTGTGATGGTTGGATATAAAAAAAGCGTGTTTATACGAACCTAAACCCTTGAGGATCAGAAACTGTCCTGTAGGTCACAGCGCTGAGGTTTTCTCCATCACCCCTCAGGAGGCACACGGCATAAGGCTGTGAATTTCTCCTCTTTCACCCATTCTCAGATTTCTTCTGTTCTCTTTTTGATGTTTCTTTTCTATCTACCTGCCGTTGTGCTGGCTGGCAAGTTTAATGCAAGCCAGGTTGTGATTCCTACAGGAGCCCATGTTGAGGAGCTTTGGTCTGTGGAGAGGGTACGCTGAACTCTTGAATCTTTTGCATGTTGTGGGAAAAGTGCAAAGCGTTGATGATGCTGGTAATGGCAATTTTGTGGTCTTTCAAAAAAACAAAAAAGTATTAACGACTATGTTGATAATGTTTTGGTTTCCCAGCTTCAAATAAAGGCAACCTACTTTTTATACGGATTTAACTACTTGTTTTGTGAAGTTGAGATCTGTGAAATGTGGCTCTGGTTTTATATTGATCTGCGCTACTCAGTGAATGCCACTCTGTGGTGCTGTGTGCAAAGGTCTTCTGAAGTGACCGCTCACATACACATTGTGCAGTTTAGCCACACTGAAGAACCTGATTGGTGGAAATAATGTCATAAAGGTTGAAAACAGCAAAATGATCCCCTCATGTCTTAATCATTTTGTTACATTTAATCTGACACATTATAAATGATTAGGTCTGCTGACCCCTTCATCAGTGTATGTCCTCAAGGGATGGAAATAACCGGAAAGAAGGACAAAATGAAGGAGAAAGTTGAGGTATAAAAGGTCAGTGAAAGTCAAAGTCCCTTTCCGGGAAAATAGAAAACAATAGGAAGCGGAACAAATGAAAAAGGTTCTGTGCAAGACCTGTGCTGCAGTTTGTACAAAATAACTGACTCAAGTGCAGTAATGAGACGGCAGGCCCACCCACAAGTTTCTTTCTCAGCATGACAAGAAAAAACAATCGTCACTCTCCAGACCTGTAGTCCGGAGTGTGTGTCCTGTCTCGGGCAGACACACACACTTATACAGACTGCTGAGCTTCAGATGGAAATTGCTGCTGGTTTTCATCACCAGTTTTGTTCCTTGAGGAGAGACCAAATAACTTTGATGTGGCAAGTGAATCATCTCTGTGTTCCTGAAAAGCATTATTTAAGATTATGAATGTCTAACAGAAACATGTTCTTGTTTATTTAGTGAGAGAACGTAACAACAGCCATGGTGTCAGATAATGAGACCATGATATTGATGAAGAAATTGTATCTAGTAACAGAAAACTGGTAACAGATCATGGATTATAAGTGGAGGATATTTACAGTTATGATTTTCAGTACTATTAACGTTAACCTAGTTTACGGCAGATAGATTCCTCACACTTCTGAACACATGTGAAGTGTTTTTCTGAGAATTCAGGGTACAGGGGGTATTGTGAAATAATGTGTGGATAAAAAGAGAAATCTAGATTATAGAAGGTCATCTGAAAAGTGTGCAGGTAACTTTATGAACCCATTTACAACTGGTGCAAACATGCAATTTAGAGAAAATGCAAGTTAATTAAAGTCAGAACATGATTATGTAGCAACATTACCAATTTGCAGATGGAAACCTTCAATTATTCTATAAGTAACAGGTGCTTTTTGTCTCTTAGGCCCAATATATTTACAGGAGAGAAGGGTGTGCTATACTCTCAAGAAGACGGCACGCCGGCAGAAGTTGTATACAAGTTGTTCTCTGATGGGAAGTGTTGTTTGTCCTTAAAGAAAGACTTATCTAATGCCAACAAAAATAGATAAAGTCTAAAAAGGTGTCACGACACATTATGACAAAGACATCCTAAAAAAACGGACAGCCAGGCATTAAATACTGCAAACATAAACCAAAGATGGAGAAGGAAAATCCGTTGAGGATGATGCTCATGGTGTGCACAATATCATTTGGTCTGGAGATGTGCATCGCTGTGGGAAACGTCTACGTACCGCCTCTATTGATGCAGAGAGGCATGGAGAAACAGCACATGACCATGGTGTTCGGTAAGTGGATGAACTATAGGTTGGGAGGGTTACTTTTAACATGTAACACGTTACAATTACTAGTTACCTGCATGTTATCCGTTACTCCCGGATCAGTAACAGAGATGGCAAAACTACACACATCCTTTACTCAAGTAGAAGTACACATACTTGTGTTTAAAAATACTCTGGTAAAAGTAGAAGTACTGACTAAACTTCTGTACTCAAGTAAAAGTAAAGAGGGCTTTGAAATGTACTTAAGTAAAAAGTACCCATAACTACCAGCTGTTACAAAGAGTACCTGACCTCCCTTTATATTAATAGAACAATAATGTCATTGTTAGCTGATGAATGTTTCCATGCTGAACAACGGCAACATGACAACGTTTTCATTGGTCCCTCTTCTTTAGAGAAGACCAGGAAATGATGGATACACGGATCGTGTTCAAATCAATAGGCACGCAATGACTCTAAATAATAATGATCACGCCACCAAACACACATTCAAACTAAAGGAACCAGCCTGTTTGGAAAATGTAAGAAGTAGAAAGTACAGGTATTTGTGTTCAAAATGTAAGAAGTAGAAAGTACAGGTATTTGGGTTCAAAATGTAAGAAGTAAAAGTGAAAAGTTGTCAGAAAATAAAGTAGCGGAGTAAAGTACTGATACCAGAAACATGTACTTAAGTACAGAAACAAAGTATTTATACTCCACCTCCTTCCCACCTCTGGTCTGTAATTAGCACAATGGCCTCATTCCTTGGCTCCAGTCAGCTGGGTCACTGTGGTTCAGTAGAGAGAACAGACAGTCTATTAAGACGCTAGCAGGTAACATGTGAAAAGAGAAATACTTGGAGAAAGAGAAGAGAAACTCTTTGTATACCTTGTGTCACTTTTACTACAGGTGTAGAGCAGAATATGTCTTGCCTACATTTTTTCTGATGTTACCTACCAGTTTCTCATTGTCCAGCAATGTATTTCATAACCAATCTAATCAAAAATGCGAGCGATTCGTGGCAGGGTCATTTTGGTCGTCGCTGGCCGTTTATCTGGGTGTTCAGCCTGGGAATCATAATAGGGCTGGAGCTCATGCCAGGAGCCGCGCACCTGTCCTCAAAACCCTGGCTGATATCCGCTCTGCAGGCTGGAGCTGTGTGTCTGACAGACTTCTGTGCACTGGTGAGTTAAACACATTCAAGTCTTAATTTGTGCACAACGTTAACCCTTCAATCTAGATGTGAATAAGTTAAAGGGGCCCTACAGTATAATGCTTTTTGGGGTTGTCCCTTTCCTGTAGTGTGTTATATAGGTTTCCGTGCATGTAAATGGTCTTCAAAGGCTAAAATCTCTAAAATCCCCTTCTCTATTGGACTATTTGTTTACTTCCTGAACATAGTGACATCACTATGTAACACTCGGGCTCCTATTGGCTAGCGCTCCAACACATTGTACGTGATAGGCGGGACATCTCTAAGCGGTTGACCAATCACAACAAAGCCGGCCAGCTAACCAATCAGAGCAGACTGGGCTCTGGTTTCAGACAGAGGGTGAAAAGAGGTGCTGCAGCACAGGCAGTATGAGAAAAATAAAGAGCTTTTTGAACATTAAAGCATGGAGACATGTCCCAGTAGAGACACTAAAAACTAATATACACCTGAAAAAGAACATAATAGGGCCTCTTTAAATTGGGCCCAATGTGAATCAATCAATCTAGACTTGGTTGTAAAGATTTATTCACCAATGCATGTTCAATTGACCAAAAATAAGTGCTAAAGAATGTGCTTTACTTCATAAATTATAATATTGAAGACTTCTATGAGAAGGTTTATACAGCAAAGATTACACAAAACAGGACATGCTCAAAGAAAGAATACACATTAAAATGTTTTCTATATTTATATTTCTTGTAGGCAATCTTTTGAACTGTCTTCATGATCAGTTATTATAATAGTTAAATATTTGTCTACGTTATACATTATACACATTTCCCAAATTCCTAGTTTGTGTAAAGCCAGTACGCAATCAATCAGATTCTGAATCAAAACATTTTGAAACCTTTTTAGTTTTTTAGATTAGGATTTGTATTAACCCTTGTGTTGTGTTTGAAAGCTGTTACCGTTCATGGTGTTCACGGGTCAATTTTGACTGGGGTGTCTAAAATCAAAGATGAATCTTGATTGGGCCAAATTTAACCCAGAGTCACCCACAACAATGCTGCTGGGTCTTCCCAGACCCGAACACCAAATTATACACTTTTTCTTTTAGAGACCTTCAGACTTGGCAGACAGAAATAGTCCTAATCTGTTTTTTAGTGTTTATAAAGCTGTTGTGGAGGATATCATGAAGCCTTGTTCCGTTAAAAAAAACTAGAGCGCAGTTATTATATCATTTGAACTTGAAACGGGTCACGGGAGACCCAAACACAACATAAGGGTTCAATTAAATCAAAGGTTCCAAAGGTCCTCATCACATTGGTGGAGGAAGGGATAAGGGAAAGGAGGGATGAAGGAATTGGTGGAGGAAGGGATAAGGGAAGGGAGGGATGAAGGAATGAAGGAATTTAGGGGTGGGAGTGATTGGTGGATGAAAGGATAAGGGAAGGGAGGGATGAAGGGATGAGAGAGTGAGGGATGAATCAATGAAGGGGGTCTGGCTAAGGATGAGGTAGAAATAGGGATGTATGAGTGGAAGGGAGAGGGAGGGTTGGTTGAGAGAATGGACACAAATGGTGGCTGGATGTTTTGGGCCGGAAATTAGTAGATTAAGCACTGATTAGAGAGGGGGTTGAGGCATGGCCAAGCTCCAAAATGTAACATAACGAATTAAAATCATACATTGTGCCTCTGTATTCCCTGCTGTCCAGGTGTGCGTATGGCCAGTCCGGCTCTCTTCCTGCAGTGCGTGGTGTCCGTGCTCTGCTCCGCCGTTATGGACCGATGGATTTCTCTGCTGGGGGCCAGGCTGGTGTACATCAGCAGTGTGGCTCTGATGGTATTGGCTACCCGCTTTCATAGGTGTATCAGACAGTGTGATGACAGTTACTGTCATGGCGGCTGTAACAGGATACACAGTCAGCGTCCTTCAGGTGGTGCCCTTCACACTGCTGGTCTCTATCACTCAGATAAACAGGTGAGAGAGTCTCCGTGCACCCCACTTTATGTGCAAACCTTTTTTCACTTTACATTTTAATATCATTATCATTTCTGTTCCGTTTATTGCAGCTTTAAGTTAATGCTGCGCATGTTTCATCAAGTTGGTGAAGATGTTTCTTCATTTGCATTAGTTTTGGCACGTTTGTGTTTTTATATTTACATTTTGTTTTAAGTGCAGTGCGTTTATCCTAATGTAAGTGTTTTAGGCCGTTGACGTGGGTTTGCATGTGTCGGTCACCGTACTTTTTCCTTAGTAAAAAGCTCTTGCATTTTGTACCATGTGTGGGAAAACACTGTACATTAAATACAAGGGAAGAGAAGTTAAAAAAACGTTTTTTCTTGTAAAAAAATGACTGTTAACCTTTAAAACGTATTGCAACGTTGTTGTTTTTGTATTAAGCATTTCAATGTCATTTGCATTTGAAAACTAGATAAACATAACATTTCAAAATTAAGTAAGGTTGAATGGCCAAAGTCTGGACAAATGATGTTGAATATAGCAAAAAAAGGCAACTTCATACAATTAAAATAACGTCTGATGAATTAATTAAGTAAGAAGTGTTTTTTTAGGCCACAAAAATTGTGAATTTTTTGCGGAGAGAAAGACCAGTTACATGCACAAAAACCTATACAACACACTACTAGAAAGGGACCCCAAAAAAGCATAATCAAAGTCAAAGTCAACTTAATTGTCAATCTTTCAGTTTGTGTGTTCAGTTTCCCACAATCCCGAATACAAAAACAATGTAATATAAAAATATGTATAAACATACACACAATCAAAAGACACATTTATTCATATGCACACATTAAGACCTAAATAAAAGCACAACAATCAATATATACAAAATAACAGTCACTTCCATATCTTTGAGAATGTACATTAGTGCAAGACTGTCCATAGCAGCGTAAAATAATAATAATAATAATAGGGCCTCTTTAAATGTAACTGTGTCCCCTGCAGGTGCTGCCGTCGCAGTGCCAGGGCTACATCGTGCAGCTGGCTCGCACTGTGAGGGCTTACATGGTCTCCGCCTGCTGCTTCAGCCTGCTGGCCTTTCTCTACTCCACCAAGATGGTGTACAGCCATGCTGACCTCCAACACTGACCGTCACTCTACAGAAACTGCTCTCCTTGCTGTCTCTGAGGAACTGCACACTGCTAAAGCAGCCTCCCTCTCCTCTGTCATCATCCTAGCCTCCCTCTCCTCTGTCATCATCCTCTTGGACCTGTCTGCTGCATTCGACCCGGTGAACCATCAGATCCTCCTTCACACTCTCCAAGAACTTGGAGTTTCAGGCTCTGCACTTTCCCTCCTCACCTCCTACCTCAAAGACCGCACCTACAGGGTAACTTGGAGAGGGTCCGAGTCTGACCCTTGTCAATTAACTACAGGTGTCCCTCAGGGCTCTGTCCTCGGTCCCCTCCTCTTCTCTCTGTACACAAACTCGCTCGGATCGGTCATTAGCCCGCATGGTTTTTCATACCATTGCTATGCTGACGACACTCAATTAATTTAGTATTTTCCCCGTTCTGAAACCCAGGTTGTCGCACGCATCTCTGCTTGTCTAGCAGACATCTCTCGGTGGATGTCTGCTCACCACCTCAAGCTCAACCTTGACAAGACTGAACTGCTTTTTCTTCCCTGGAAAAGATTGTCCCACTTTTGACCTAACAATCAACATTGGCCCCTCTGTTGTTTCCCCGACTCAGACTGCAAGGAATCTGGGTGTGACCCTAGATAACAAACTGTCCTTCACTGCAAACATCGCTGCAACAACCCGCTGCTGCAGATGCACTCTTTACAACATCAGGAGGATACGTCCCCTCCTGACCCAGAAAGCGACGCAACTTCTGGTCCAGGCTCTCGTCATCTCACGCCCTAGACTACTGCAACTCCCTCCTGGCTGGTCTACCTGCATGTGCCATCCGACCTCTGCAGCTCATCCAGAATGCAGCGGCTCGTCTGGTCTTCAACCTTCCTACATTCTCCCACCACACCGCTCCTCCGCTCCCTTCACTCCCTACACCCCAGCACGTGCACTCCGCTCTGCATCAGCCAAACGGCTCGCTGCACCCGCACTGCGAGGGGGACCCAAGTTCCCATCAGCAAAAACACGTTGGTTTGCTATCCTGGCTCCAAAATGGTGGAATGAGCTCCCCATTGACATCAGGACAGCAGAAAGCTTACACATCTTCCGGTGCAGACTGAAAACTCATCTCTTTCCACTCCACTTCGAGCAATAAAAAGAAAAAATAAGAAAAGAAAAGCACTTAAATACTAACTAAGCACTCATATACTAACTAAGCACTTACATACTAACAAAGGACTGGCTTATCTAAAGCCAGTTGAGTAGCACTTAGTAGAAACCTGATGTACTTATATGATTCTGTTTTCTTCAAGTTTGTATCTTCTTGGTCGAATGCACCTATTGTAAGTCGCTTTGGATAAAAGCGTCAGCTAAATATAATGTAATGTAATATCTCCTCCAACAAGACCAGCAGAGGATATACAGCAGGACATGAGCTCTGATGCTGAGCTAGTCACAGGTTTACATGTATCCTTCTTCTTCTCAGGGACCTCTTTGGACATTGTGTTATACATTAGGAGGAAGCATTATGCTCATTTTCAGATTAATATTCGTATCGAGTGCCTCTCCTGTGACATGTCTCCATGCTTTAATGTTCAAAAAGAAGTCTGTTCGATGTGGAAGAAGCAGGAGAGAGAGAGACACACACACACACACACACACACACACACACACACACACACACACACACACACACACACACACACACACACACACACACACACACACATATATATACACACACACCAGCACAGCATGATGGGAATAACTCACATTCGAAACAAGCCCTCTGCAGCCTACAATTTGACAGAAACCACTCAAACTAACCACACTAGTGGGTGGACCGGGAATCAAAAAGACAAAGGTTACCTCCACACCTAACCTTACCTAACAATTAAAATGTTATATCCTCCGAGAAACTCATTATACACACGATCAAGGTTTAAAAGGGCCCTATTTTCCTCATTTCAGGTGTATATCAGTATGTAGTGTCTCTCCTGGGACATGTCTCCATGCTTTAATGTTCAAAAAGCTCTTTATTTTTCTCATACTGCCTGTGCTGCAGCACCTCTTTTCACCCTCTGTCTGAAACCAGAGCCCAGCTCTGATTGGTTAGCTGGCCGGCTCTGTTGTGATTGGTCAACGGCGGAGAGATGTCCCGCCCCTTAGCCTATCACGTACAATTTGTTGGAACACTATCCAATAAAAGCACGAGTGTTACATCGTGATGTCCTTATGTTCACTAAACAAAGGAGTCCAATGGAGGAGTTTCAGGCAAGGGGGGGGGGGGGTTGGGTGTGAGAGAAACTCCTTCTGTAGGGAACGCAGGTATTTTAGGCTTTGCAGACCATTTACATGCACAAAAACCCATATAACACACTACAGGAGAGGCAATGGCCCCAAAAAGCTAAATAGGGCCTCTTTATGGAATCCTTCTATAAACTGTGATGAATTTTCAAGACACACGCCGCAGGTTGAATGTGTAAACAGAAGCTATTTTTATATCCTTGTACAGTCAATGATAGGGACTTACATCCTGCTGTGTACTGTTGCTAAGAAACCACTGTGACTTAATGTCTTGTGCATTATGCTGCAGTCCTCTCCTTCATACTGTGTGGCTTGTCTGTACGGTCAGTTAAAGCAAGCATGTAATGATGCTACTGAAATCAACCTTTAAAACCTGTTGTAAAATGATGTATTACACTTTGAGTTAATGGCCAATGTGTGCTATCACAATGCAGATTATTTATTTATTAAAGCATTTCCCTGAGCCATTTGCCTCTTAAAAACAAAGGTAATGCTCCTATATGCTGATCAATGTTGTTAACTGAATTTTTCATTCATAAGTTTCTATTTTGATTTTGTTCTTTTTGATTTTCTACAATCATTTATTTCTTTTGATACATGTATTAATTTATTTGAATGAAGTTCACTACAGGCAGAGTAGACAGTAACATTGTTAAATAAATGTTGTTTTGTGTCTCATTTTTTATTATTATTATTACTGTTATCATTATTATTTAAATAATGATTACTATTATTATAAAATTGTTGCCTTTTATCAAATGCTAATACAGTATATCGGCATTATAAATAAGCCATTGGTTGCTCTGCTCTGGATATTGATATCATTGAAATTGTAAAAATACAGAGATTTATGAAACAAAGTGTAGATTAGTTATAATATTATTGCACCAGATTCAGAATCAAGGCTGCATATCCTTCACCATATTGAAGTGTGTGTGTGTGTGTGTGTGTGTGTGCGTGCGTGCGTGCGTGCGTGCGTGCGTGCGTGCGTGCGTGCGTGCGTGCGTGTGTTTCCCAGCTCCTGTGTGTGTGTGTGGATGTATGTACAAATATATTTGTATACTTTTATTTTGGATTTATTTATCCTTTTTGGATTTAGGGGAGTATTGTGTGGGTGAACGAAAGTTCTGATGTGCTGTATTCATGTTTTTTGCATTGTATGTTTTGTTGTTGGAGACCCTCGAAAAAGAGATGGTTCATCTCAAGGGGCTTTCCTTAAATAAAGTTTGAAGTGACCATTCAAAGTGTACAGATGTACTTTGTGTGTCTCAGCTGAACCACCAGAGGGCCTCTTTGCACAGAGCATCAGCCCGGAGAACTGATATTATCTTAAAGCCCCTTTAAGCTACAGAACATTCATGTTTCGGGGACCATGCCTTCAGTGTCGATGCCCCCACCCTCTGGAACTCCCTCCCTGCTGAAATCCGTAACGCCCCTTCTCTGAACATCTTCAAATCAACCCTGAAAACTCATCTGTTCAACAAAGCCTTCCAACATTAACTCACTCTTCCCCCTCCTGCAATCTAACACTTCCATTTCTGCCCCCTGTTTTATGTCTGGTATATGTCTTGTTATATGTTTCTTTGTTAAGCGACCTTGGGTTGATGAAAGGCGCTATATCAATTAAAGTTATTATTATTATTATTATTATTAGTGGTTTTATAAATCATACTGAATATTAAAAACTCCCTTAGTAAGAGGAAATTGTTTACTCAGGGCAGTTATACTTAAGTCCACAATTGAGTGGAATTATTTGGAAATGTATTCATATAAATATATAAAAATAGCAAAGAACATAATTTATATATCATGACGTCAATAGTAATACAAAATAAAACAAAAAAGTAAAATAATAATAATAATAGACAGTCATAAAATGTGCACTTGACCTGATCAAAAATGCATTAAAACACAATAATGTCCTCGCTAATACAGAAAATAAATTGTGACAGAAGATTACAAATATAAGAACTATAAAAAGAAGATATGATTGCTACTTTGTACTTAATAATTATAATAATAATAATAATAACTCAAATGTATATTGTGCATTTCATTAACCCACTGATGCTTATATTAGTTGTGTACTTCTACTCCACTACATGTATTTAATACCTTTAGATACTTTACAGATCTGGATGAATGATGTGAAATATAACCAAGTGTTAAATCAGACTTCAGTTCCACCTGGAGTAAATCCACAAGCTACCCTGCAGTATACAAAGTCATTCAAACTAGCTGCACCTTTACCAGCTTTGAGAACACTTTAATGATCAATCATTATAAAACATATCATATATATTATTCTGAAATGGACCAATCTGCACAATGACTACTTTTACTGTCGCTACTTTAACTATATTTAGATGATAATACTTTTCTACTTTTACTTGAGTCACATTTTGAATGCAGTACTTTTACTGTAACAGAGTATTCCTCCACTCTGGTACTTCTACTTTTAATCAAGTACAAGATCTGAGTACTTCTACTTTTACTCAAGTAAAAGATCTGAGTACTTCTACTTTTACTCAAGTAAAAGATCTGAGTACTTCTACTTTTTCTCAAGTACAAGATCTGAGTACTTCTACTTTTACTCAAGTAAAAGATCTGAGTACTTCTACTTTTACTCAAGAACAAGATCTGAGTACTTCTCAGAGGTGGAAGAAGTCCTCAGATTGTGTCCTTAAAAGTTATACATAGAAGTCCTGCATTAAAAATGTTACTCAAGTAAAAGAACAACAGTACTAGCATCAAAATATACTTAAAGTAACGACAGTAAAAGTAGTGATTGTGCAGATTGGTCCATTTCAGAATAATATATATGATATGTTTTATAATGATTGATCATGAAAGTGTTCTCAAAGCTGGTAAAGGTGCAGCTAGTTTGAATGACTTTGTATACTGCAGGGTAGCTTGTGAATTTACTCCAGGTGGAACTAAAGTCTGATTTAACACTTGATTATATTTCACATCATTCATCCACATCTGTAAAGTAACTATTACTCAATAAATGCATTGGAGTAAAAGTACACAATTTACCTCTGAATTGTAGTGGAGTAGAAGTACAAAGTAGCATAACATGGAAATACTCGAGTAAAGTACAAGTACGTCAAAATTGTATTCAAGTACAGTACTTTAGTATATCTACTAAGTTACTTTAAACCACTATATGTATATTGTTATTTTTTTTAAACTGCGAGCCATGTTGATCTCTCTGGATATTGTTGCACATTTCAATATATATCTTTACCTCTCTTTAAATCTGCACAGCCTTCCACTCTAAATTACAATATGCTGCAGTTTATCATATACTCAATGTATTACGTTTTTTGTATATTTATATTTGTGATAAATATTGTTTTTTTATTCTCTTGTCTAATAGTTTTTCTATATTTTATTTTAATATCTTTTTTTAAATAGTTGTTGTAATTCTAATCTTCTCTTACAGCTTATTTCCTTGTGTTGTGTTTATGTTTGAGAGGCGTGTGGTGCAGTGGGTTGTGCGTTGGTGTTCGGATGGTGTTCGGATCAGGGGGTCACAGGTTCAAACCCCACTGCAGTCAGCATGTCGTTGTGTCCCTGGGCAAGACACTTCACCCCAAATTGCTCCTGTGGGGATTGCCCACAGTATTGAGTATGTAAGTCGCTTTGGATAAAAGCGTCTAACAAGTGACATGTAATGTAATGTTTGCAACACCAGCAAGCAAATTCCTTGTTTGTGTAAACGGACCTGGCAATACACTCATAAAGGTTCACCTACAGAATAAAACAAAGGTTACAGAAACAAATGAATCAAAGAATATGAATATAGTCCCTCAAAGTGTAATTCAGTCGATCTTCTTAGTTACATCAATGGGTGTCTCCATTATTGTGTCCACCACATCAATAGGCCACACTGTGTGGCAGTTAGTCGCTGTGGTCGCTGTGTACAGTGATCTCTACATCAACACATGGCAGTCTTGAATTTATCGAGTGGCGGCCAATCAGAGCCGTCGTTTTAGGGCGAGCCTCCGCCGCGCTCGGCCAATCAGCGCCGCGGAACAGGACCCGTGCCTCCAGAGTTGTGCAGCAATGCTTGTCACGTGACGCTGGGAAAAAGGAATGCCAACATGGACCCGTGGCAAGGACGGGATGTGAGCGTGCTACGACAATAACACGACGGAGGAAAACAGAAACGCGGAAAATAGAAGAACCCCTTCGACGGTGCGGCTCGTTCTCCACCGAGTTACTGCAGTACATTCACGGTAAGTCGAGCCACATATCCGGGATGCTGCTCGGTTAACAGGAGGAGTATAAATAGATCTTTTGAACCGGAGACTCATGGATTCCTATTCGGGCGCAGTTTGCATTCAGGCGGTTTGCCATGTTGTCGATCGCTCTTTCTGGTAAAAATAGTCATCGAGCGGTGTTTTCTGATTTCAATCCTCATGAGTTTAACATTCCCCTCGAAACACTCACACACACACACTCACACACTAATGGGCAAGTCAGTGCGGGCCGTGTTTACCCAGCTCTGTGTAAAGTGTGTGAGGCCCTGCTGCAACATGTGCCTGCAATCTGACAGCAGCAACACACATCCTGTGGAAGCTAATGGGCATTTCTCACCACTGTTAGCGTGTGTGTTTGGACTGTAGTTCCACATTTGATATCTGCAGACCTGAAGGTGAACTACCACTGGTGGCTAACTAACTCAACTTTTAATTTGCATACCTTTTTTGCATTTTTCCATTCAACTTTCCATAATTGTCAATATGTTTTACCTCTGTGATACATTTTACAGTTCTATGTATACTAGACCAGTGCTATAAGATGTTTTTAATTATATGGAAGATAGCAGTTTATATTTGTATTCCTTTAAAAAAAGTTAATTATAGTACTTTTCTGGGGAATATTTAATGGATTTTCTAATTTAAAGTTGGGCCTGACCAAAACATGCCTCAACTTAAAGACACATAATATGCTTATTTTCAGGTTCATATTAGTATTAGTATTATGTATTTTGTTCCTTTACTGTGACATATTTACATTCTTCAAGCTTCAGAAAGCATTCAGTACACAATGTTTTGCTCATTACAAAAATATACCCCATATATTACACTTGTATGTGGTACAATTAGATTATAACACCTAATAATGTAATGATTTCCTGAAAATGTAATAATAATTGCACATAACGTGATCGAAAAAGTCCTGTATTGATTGTTAAGGAATAATTCTTCTAGATATCTAACCTTTTGCTCTGTGACGTTTTATGAACTACTCTGACGTCTGTTATCTCCTTTAATTGGTGCCATATGTGTTGTTGTTACCAGTTTGTGACCGGTCAACTCTCGGGCACAAATGGTAATTGTTGTGAGAACACTGAGGCAGTTCTTTATCAGTGTTTGTGGACTCTTTGAGGCCATAAGTGTCAGACGCAAGTGATTCAGTGTTCCCAGCTGTTTAGTCTACTCCCTCAGAGATGTTGATTACTCTCTGTGAACCAGTTAAAAGGTCTAACATAGAGAGAGGCTCTTCAGAATTGACGTGGCAACTCTCCCGTGAAGTCAGACCCTCTGACTCGTGATTTGTGATGTAAATCCTCCGGCCGATACTCTGAATAAACCCATCAGTGTTTGACATCAAAGCTCCAGTTTCTCTCCCACACACTCCCTCCCCCCTCTCTAAGCGATTGACCAATCAGAGAAGACTGGGCTCTGGTTTCAGACAGAGGGTGAAAAGAGGTGCTGCAGCACAGGCAGTATGAGAAAAATAAAGAGCTTTTTGAACATTAGAGCATGGAGACATGTCACAGTAGAGACACTACATACATATATGAACCTAAACATCAGCATAATATGTCTTCTTTAAATCTGGGCATTGATGTAAATAGCTCTTCGTGCACTTTTACTTTCTGCTTTGTTATTAAAAAAGTAATCTTTATGTTGCCTTTGCAGGTTTCCGTGATCCCTCTTCTGGATAGTGTTTCCTCAACAGCCTCTCCTCTGCGTTTGGCCTGGATCAATGGTGTCTCTCAGCAGCAGAACGCTGAGTTTGGAGAATGACCTGTTCAGGGACAGCAGCAGCCTGTTCTCCCTCGGCCTGGGAGACAGCGAGGGGGGCAGCTCGGCCTCCTGCGACAGCCCCGACGCCGGGGAGCTGGGGGCGATGCAGGAGGAGGATGAGGAGGAGGAAGAAGAAGATGATGATGAGGACGAGAAGATGAGTCTGCACATCTTTCTAGGAGGTATTGGTCAACCGATTAGAGATGTCACGTGTATTGGGGTTAAAGTCCGGGGTCCAAAACTAGCAAGCCACATGAATGTCTGGGAGCAAATACATTTTATAAGCTACACAAATACGGCCTGGATCCGTTTAATTCTCGGAACACTGGGTTGCAGATTAGAATTCCAAAAGTTCGTTTAGCGTGAAACACTTGAAATAACTAAAGGATAAGTTAAAAAAGAAAGTAGAAAGAAATTGAGGTCAAAGAAAACTATTTCTGCTAAAAAGTGAGCAATGATTGAGAGTCAGAGCCAAACATTTCAGATGCGTGTATCTCACACTGCACTGTAACTTTAATTCATGTACCTTTGTCATTCATGTTTTATTATCTTTGCTTTTAAATGAGTGTTTTTAAATGCCATTTTATAATATGTTTCTTAATGTCTTTCATGTTTGTAAAGCACTTTGAATTGCCTTGTGTTGAAAGCTGCTGTATAAATAAACTTGCCTTGTCTAGGAGCGGAGGATGGCGATGAGGAGGAACCTGCGAGTCACGAGCCTAAACTGCCAGATTTCCCTTTCCATCCCTCTTCCCCGTTTTCTCCCACGCTGGAAGACATCGAGGAGTTCTTGAGGGAAAAGATGGAACTTGTCAAAGAGGGTCTTCTTGTCCCAAAAGACGAGGGTCTTCTTCTTATTCCAAAAGAAGAAGCTTCCCCTCTGCCATGCAGTGACTCTCCATCCTCCACTTTGACCCCCGAAGCCTCCTCAGACACTTGCCGTGATCAAGGGAAGGTTGCTTCTCATTGCACTTCAAGTTTCCCTAAAAAGGAGGAAATCAGCGCAGAAGACCACTCCCCTTCTGCTCAACGTAACCCCTCACCTTCCTCCCAAATGCTCCTTGGTGCCCCGTTGGTTCTGCAGCTACAGCCCCTATCTCCAACCCCCGCTGGCTCTCCTCCAGGGGCCCAAAGTGGCATCTGGCTCACTCATCTGGTCATGGGCCTCCAGGGTGCAAGAGGACAACATGTCACCCTGCTGAACCCCACCACCACCACCACCTTGTTGTCTCTAAACAGCGGAGACAACAAGTCAGCTGACCAGAAGTACGTGAGGATCGCCCCCCTGCCCTTCACTATGAGGACTCTAGAGATCAAGGGCCTGACGGGGGTTGGGGGTCAGGGCACTGAACTGTTGAAGGCCATGACCCCCCGGGTGAGCAGACTGCCCCCCACAGAGAGGGTCCACAAGTGCTCCCACCCAGGCTGCGGGAAGATGTACACCAAGAGCAGCCATCTGAAGGCTCACTTCCGACGGCATACGGGAGAGAAACCGTACACGTGTAGCTGGCCCGACTGCGGCTGGAGGTATGTAGCATGATGAAATAATAATAATAATAATAACAATAAACTTTATTTGTGTAAGATAAGACTGTATTTATCCCGAAGGAAATTGTTGTGCCAGAGTTACAAAAATACAATATACACAGCATAATAAAACTGTACACTAACAGTGCAGTAAAAAGAGTAATTCAATATCTACAGGAAACATAGACGGTCACATAATTAAGTACATATTAACAGTATTTAGTAGTGCAAAAAACATAGTGGCAGATACGTAATTTCACGTTATTATAGAACATTATTAATAATAATGATATTGCACATGTTGTATAGCAGCGAGTGTTTTGTAATGATGGTAATGATATTTATATTGCACATAGTGTTGGTGTGGAAGTTGGAGTATAGAGCAGCTTTCATGCACAAAGCAGCCCAAAGTGCTTCACAGAACAAGAAGGAAACATGACAACAATATTAAAATAAATAGAGAACAAGATAAAAACATCAACAGTGATCCTAATGAAATGCCCTTGAAGTAAGCTGACAAGAAATTAAAATAGGTTCAAATAAAACATTTAAAAAAATAATAAAAGCAAAACTGAAAAAATACAGTAAAACATGGACAATGATACTAGTGAGAATTGAAAGCTAACCCAAATTAAAAGCCATATTAAAAAAGATTTTAAACATTTCAAGGGAGTTTGCTGTTCTAAGATCCACGGGGAGGCGGTTCCATGATGTTTGCTAACGGCTAAGAGTTAAAGGTGGGGTAGGTAAGTTTGAGAAACCGGCTCGAGATCGCTAGAATTTGTAAATACACAACCGGAGAAAATCTGCCACTTCCTTACAGAGCCCCTCCTCCAACACACACGAACGCGCACATGACCAATGAGGGCACGAGATAAGTTTGTGCACAGATGGAAGGCTGACAGGCAGGTAGGCCATCCAGTTATTTTAGCCGGGCCGGCTAAAATGATTGGTCGTGCTTTTTACAGTACTACGGCTTCCACAGATGACATTTTTTTATGGATTTTTTGTCAAAGCACTTCAGATATTCATTGCTATCGGGATGTTAAGAGCATTCCATGGAATATAACAAAAACTGTATCTCGAGCCGGTTTCTCAAACTTGCCTACCCCACCTTTAAGATCAAGATTACAAAAATACAAAATGTCATTTTTTCCCCCATTGGTTTTAGCAACGGGCTGCAATATAATGATGCAGGGATGAGTCTTAAAACCCAGAAATGAGTTCGCATTTTACCACTTCGGGTTCCCTCGTCTCAAAGTTTTTTGAACGTGTTATTGGTTAGATGCCTGAAATAAGATATATGGTGAACAAAAGCTTAATAGACTTTCACGTTTTGTCCTACGACATCAAATACGTCAGTTAATACCCCACTCGAGAATAATACCGAAGCTTCTATGTGTCACAATAATGGCAGTTGCTAACACTACGACGAACATTAGCCGTCATTAGCTTAGCGGTGGTGACATGAAGTCATGTGATCGTTGTGTAGTTCGTTCATAGCTTAACGCTAGCTTTTTACTTCTTCCGATCGCATTTACGCTTCAAAAATCACAAGGGGGTGGAAAGACCTGGGTAAGGGTTATCTTATTTTAGCGTATTTTATGAAATATACCGAAATCCACTGGAAAAATCCGATTGCTTTTTGACGAGGGAACCATTGCGATGCTTACTTCCAGGTCGGCCTACTAAGAAACGTCATCAATGCACCACTCTATCCTGATGCTCTTATTATCATAGATAACTAAGCCAGGCATATGTATAAATGTGTCTTTGATTGTGTATATATATATAGGTATATAAATATTTATATTCAGGATTGTGGGAAACGGTCTCTCTGTCAGTACACACCAGCTGGAAGATTGACAATAAAGTTGACTTTGACTTTGACAGTTGGCTAATTTGGACAAAAATGTGGTGTATCTTTTCATCACGGTGTTCCTTACTCCACCTTCCTGCTCTTTTGTCGCCAGGTTTTCCCGATCTGACGAACTTTCCCGCCACCGCCGCTCTCACTCCGGCATCAAGCCGTACGAGTGCTCCCTCTGCGAGAAGAAGTTTGCCCGCAGCGACCACCTGTCCAAACACACCAAGGTCCACCGCAGCTCCAGACCCGGCAGGATCCTCAAGGCCACCATGTGACGCTCTTTAGCCTAAACAGCCTCGAGGGGGGGGTCCGGGTCTCCCTCAGGATATTTTTGGTGCTTCACAAGCAGAACTTTTAAAAGAATTGTGAGAGCTGGACGCTGTTTCTTCCCCTCCTCCTATTTGTCTTTCTCTCCCCCCCTGCTGTTTAAATGTCACTGTTCCTTCTGAGCAGCTCATCTGATTCTCCTCAGGAAACCCCCATCTGAAAGTGGATTTCCTGGCACACAATGCAAAACACCTAACAGGAGACAGTTTTTACAGGGGCCCCTCTTGCAAACCACTCAAGCTAACCTACTATCTGCTGTTCAAGAAGTAACAAGCAATAGGAGTGTCTGTAACTCTATAATCCTCTTTTTACTTCCGTGATTCTTTTTCGAAGCCAAACTTCAGGGTCCATGGATTAAGCATTCATTTTTATACGCTGTTGAAAGGAAATTTTAATCTTCATGTGTCTCATCATACGACATGTTAAAGTGGCAGAGCGTGACAGCCATCACATGAGGGTGACATTCTGATGAAATCTCCCCTAAACGCTTTCCCACTTCCCGCTGAATGAACTCTTGATATTAGGAGAAAATGCGGAGACATCGTCAGACTTACATTTTGGCCAAACTGAGAAAACTTCCGATGTTGAACGCATCCCATCCTGGCCTTCGTTGCACTCGTCCAATCATAATCCACCTCGTTTGACCCCGTATGCCTTTTCTCTCAGCCCCGGTTCACTCTAATCTCTATTGATGCCTTTGTACATATCACAAAACCACCTCACTTGATCCTACTCTTATCATATGACTGCTCTTATTTGACTGTGATTGGGAACTGGGGAGTTGACAAACCTGAAAACCCTGTTCTGGCCCAGCTAGAGCATGAAACGACACCCACGACAGTTTTTAAGCTCTTTTGTTCTGGGAAATTCTCTCGCAACCATTGTGCAGCCGACTTCTGTCTGGCTTGAACAATTACTACTACTACTGTTATGTTTTGGCTCAACGGTGCAAAAGTGAGGCAAAACAGTGCTCTTCCTGAGTAACAGTAGCAGTTACTATAATACATGTATGTTGGTTATAGCAGCAAGAAAAGCTAATATTTTAAACAGCTGGATAGGCAGCTAACATCTACTTAATCATCTCTATTAGCATACTCATACATATGTGTACCGTAACATAAAAGACAAAGATAACATGTACAGCTTGTAGCCTTTACATATAGATGTGTTTTCTTTTTTTAAATCGATGAGGATTTTTCAATCAGTGCATTAAGCTATTCAAATGTGTTTCCGGAGAGAGGGTTTTTGGTATTTTCATGTGAGTTTGATTGTAGCGTGATCAATCTGTGGAATGTCAGACTGATTATGGTCTGGGATTTGGAGTCCCATTCAGCTGAGTCTCAAGTGCACTTGTGTTCGTGGAAAGTGAGAAAAACAGTCATTGTGTTCTTATGGCAGTTCCATAACATGTATACCTTTGGAACGAACGGTAAAATGCCAAAAAAAGATTATAAATATTTTCTAAGGAACTGCAATGCAGTCACTATTATCATGTGTTCTTTAAAACACGTCGATGCTTGTAAAGCTACCACTGCTTCACATGAAGAGACTGTATTCATTACGCCTCACATAACTGACTCGTCTCTGTTGAAGCAGCACTCACTGCTACAAAATGTAGGCTAACCTAACTTTCATTTTTAGGGGCTTTTGGATAAACTCAAAAGCAGAGCACTCCCTGCATGTAGCGGTGTACATTTACACTTCCTCCATATCTCTGTCTCTTAGCATAATGGATACATTATGGTTCACTCCTGTTTGATAAACAAACCATGCTTATTAGTAAGGTAGGAACCCATTGAAGGCAGACAGGCGGGCAGACGTGTTTATCTGTCTGAACCAATGCTGTCTTTGTGTCTGAGCCTCCCCAGGCAGCCTCTACTGACCTACATCCAGACCTGTGTTCCCTAATCATCATCCAATTCTCTCTATCTATCGCTACGTCTCTCTGTCAGTCTCTCTGTCTCCCTACTCTCTGTCATGCCTGTTTATCTGGTTTAACACAGGCTTTATTTTTATTTTATTTTGGAATACCAGATATGCTATTTTCCTATTTGCAAAAATAAAAAAGCAAAAAATGAAATCCTTTCCCTTTGTTATTTTTTCAAGATGCAAGGCTTTTATTGTCATTCGTACATGGCTACAGTGTAGTTATGTCTATGAAAATCTTAGGTCACAGGCTCCTCCTCCAACAATGCAACACAATAAACGGATAAAATAGTGCAAGTAAAATAAATGAAATAAAACAAATAAAATAGATGCTTAATGAAAATATGAAAGTGTGAGAAAGTAAAAGCAGTTTTACTTTTTAACAAATAAGCTTCAACCTTCAGATCTGAAAAGAGAGGCAAATGCGGACATCAAAGTCTCAAAGATCCAGCACGGCAATTTCACCCTGTGCAAAAATAATTCAGATTGCATAGAAGACTGAGAAAAGTACCCTTCTTCTCACTCTGGGATAACACAGGCTGCATTTTCTTTGTTTTGGAATACCAGATATACTATTTTTCTTTTTGCAAAAATAAAAAAGCAAAAAATGAAATCCTTTCCCTTTGTTATTATTTGAGAGATGTCGACTGAACATAACTGATAGCTGGGTTCATATAAAAGTGTGAGAATGTAAAAACTGTTTTCATTTTACATTTTACAAGCGGCAACTTAAAGGTTTGAAAAGTGAGGCTACTGCAGATAAAATGCAATATTTGTATTATCAAGTTGGGCATCTTCACTGTCTGCAAAAAGAAGTCAGATTGTACAGAGGTCGATGAAAAAATAACCCAACTTCCCACTGTAGTTTATTGCAGGCTTTTTCTTTATTTCATTTTTTTTGGATTACCAGATATGCTATTTTCTTAATTGCAAAATAAAAAAATGAAATAATTTCCTTTGTTATTTACGAGAGGCTTGCTGAATATAACACAGCTACTTCACATATGAGGACAGAATGGGAGTTACAGTAATAGCTCGGTTCATAAAAAAGTGTGAGAAAGTTTTAATTTTAACAAACCCCACCACCATTTTACATTTTCCAATTTAAAAGTGGCAACCTCTTCAGGCTTGATTTTTGCCCAAAGACTTCATAGTCTCAATAGATTACAAATACAAATTCATTTTGTAAATTATGTTCCCAGTCAACTGTTGTGTGTTCAGTTCATGAAAGTTAATATTTTACATTTTGGTTAATGTGTAGTTTGTAGTGATCACTGATTTACATAATTCACTCATGGAACTACAGGTTGGGGGTATTGTTCCGCACGGACAGATATGTTGACGGTACCTACTGTGTACCTACTGTGTGCCCTCCTTTCTCTTCTTCCCTTCTCTTCCCGGACTTCAAGCCGGCAACTGTGCTTTTCTGCTGCTCAATAAAGTCTAGTTTATACCTTCCTTGCACCGCCTCCGACTCCCATCTCTCGGCACTAAGACATACATCCCTGACATAAGTCTCGCAGAAGTTTCCGAGACTGGACCGAACATGGCTAGAAACGCCGTTTTTCTCAAACTGCCGGAGATTTTTGGAGGCGTCCGTGGCTGCCTCGTGCACACAGACTGAGGTTCGGTGCGCCCTCCGCGGAATGGCCGAGGACGCTCGCCATTCCCACATCGTTTCGGCACTGCGAGACGGCGAGCCTTCCGACCACATGGAGACGATACACGACCTGCTAGGTACGGAAGAACCCGACTTCTTGCACATGGAACTGTTTCTTCGGGTCATGCGGCCGCATGTCCAGCCAGCACTCGCTAACACGGCTAGTGTTGAGCCCCGCGCTTTAGCCGAAGAAGCTGACCGGTTCTTCCTGGCCGCCCGGCGATTTACCCCTGAGGTGCTGGCCCCGACACGCAGCGGCACCTTCCCTGGTAGGGGCACGCCGCCTAGCAGAGGCTCCGAGGCCGACGACATCGAATAACGGCTACCGGCTTGCAGCTAACGGCCATCGACAACGGCTAACAGCTAACGGCTAACAACGGCTAACAGCTAACGGCTAACACCGACGACTAACGGGTAACAACGACAGCTAACGGCTAACAACGACGACTAACGGCTAACAACGGCTAGCAGCTAACGATGACTGACAGCTAACGGCTAGCGGCTAACGGCTGACTTCGTCCATCTGTTAACATCTGACTGTTAACCCTTTTTGGTGGTAGCGGAGAGGAGGTTCGACCAAGTCTGGTTGACCTCGTGTGGATCCTCTCACAATTTCGCCCACTTGTTTTTTGATCGTGGACAGGACGACACTTTTCAGCTTTTTCCGGGGCCTGAGAGGAGGTTCGGCCATGTATAGGCCGGCCTCGTGTGGACCCTCTTACTGTTTCACCACCTCAACGACAGTTTCGGACGTCGCCCACGCTTTCATCGGCGCCTGGGTGGCGCGCTTCGGGACCCTGTCCGGCCTCTTCCCTCGCCTCGGCAACAGCTTCGGACGTCGCCCACGCTTTCATCGGCGCCTGGGTGGCGCACTTCTGGACCCTGCCTGGCCTGTCCTCTAACCGCGGCTCACGGTTCGCCTCGACGGCGGCTTCGGACGTCGCCCACGCTTTCATCGGCTCCTGGGTGGCGCACTTCTGGACCCCGTCTGGCCTCTCCCCTGTCCACGGCTTCTTCCTCCCGAGGACTTCGTGCCCGCCGCCACTGTGCCCTCGCCTGCGGCCGGGCGGCGCTCCTCCCTGCTGGAGACCACCGGGATATTCACGCCCATCCCCACGTCGCAGCACAGCGACCCAGCTTTCTACGGCTGGCGGATGTTGTCTTCATTTGCCACGACGCCTACCACGGCCCCCTGCGGCCCCCTTACGACGGCCCGTTCCATGGCCCGCCCTCCACCCCCCGGAGGGGATGCCCTCGCCCTCGTTGGGGCCCCTGCCCGGTCCTGCGGCCCCCTTCCGACGGTCCATTCCATGGCCCGGCCCTCGCCTGTGTCCCCACCCTCCTCGGCCCCTGTGTTGCTTCCTCCCGCATGTGAGGATTGTGTCCATGGTTGAATTCTGGGGGGGCTTGTGTAGTGATCACTGATTTACATAATTCACTCATGGAACTACAGGTTGGGGGTATTGTTCCGCACGGACAGATATGTTGACGGTACCTACTGTGTACCTACTGTGTGCCCTCCTTTCTCTTCTTCCCTTCTCTTCCCGGACTTCAAGCCGGCAACATGTGCTTTTGTGCTGCTCAATAAAGTCTAGCTTATACCTTCATTGCACCGCCTCCGACTCCCATCTCTCGGCACTACACTAGTTCAACATTAAAGGTAGGGTAGGTAAGAATGGAGAAACCAGCTCGAGTGCGCTAGAATTTGAAACTACGCAGCCAAAAAAAATCTGCCCCTTCCTTCAGACTTCCTTACAGAGCCCCTCCTCCAACCCACGCGAACACGCACATGACCAATGAGGGCACAAGATACGTTTGTGCACGAGATGGAAGGCTGACAGGCAGGTAGGCCATCCAGTTATTTGACCGGGCCAGGGCAGATGATTGGTCTAGCTTTTTACAGCGCCACGGCTTCCACAGATGAAATATTTGTATATATTTATTGTCAAAGCATTTAATTTATTCATTGCTATCGGGATGTTAACCCTTAGAAGCATAAGTGGATCTTTTTTGACCCGGTGAGGTGGTTTTCTTGAAGTATCTTTGTAATTACATTTTTTTATCATTTCATATTCCAGCTATTCCTCAAAAATCATGTTTTGGATATCATGCCATTCACATTTTAAATTTACATTTTAAGAAATTGTAGTCTTTGTATTATTACCCCAAGCTTCCATAAGTGGGTCAAAAATGACCCGCATGCCTTTTCTATGGAATCCTATGGGAACCTTTGATTCTTATCAAAATCGCTTTACAATATAAGGGAAGGTTAGGGTGGGGGGTAAGAGCATTCCATGGAATATAACTGTTGGGGAAATATTTTCCAGGGCCCCTAACTTTGACCCAGTTTATCAGTTCAGACTGTCCTGACTGAGCACACGCACCTGTAACCTTGGCTGCTGTGCTCTCAGTGTTTTGTCTCCCTGTTCCTGCCTGTTGGCGTCAGCTGATAGAGGTGTTATGATTCTATCTTGTTATGCACAATGTTGATTATTCTCTCTGAACTAGCTAAATACATGGGTCTGGGGTAGAGTTTTTGAGAATTGACGTGGCAACTCTACCGTGAAGTCAGAACCTCTGGCTCTTGGACTTGTTTTGTGAATTCTCCGGCCGAAACTCGTAATAAACCATCAGTGTTTGACATCAAAGTTCCAGCTCTACCCCGTGTCTCCTTCCTGAGTCGATGACTCCCACTGCATTGCTACACAGAAGTTTCTCCCACAATAACAAAAAGTGTTTCTGAAGTGAATTACCTACTCTATCTTTAAGCTGTACTCCACTCCACACAAAAACAAGATGGCGACGGCCAAAATGCCATCTATAGGGTTCAAAACAGTAGTCCAACCAAACAAATGTATCAGAATCGATATACTGCTGCCTGTGGCTTGAAACCACATTGAAGAGGACAAATAGACTGATCCAAACTCTTACATTTGTGTGTTGAACAAAACAAGATGATGTGAAATAGTATAAAGAGTTCCATAGAGCTGAGGTTAACTGAAGAATCAAGTGACTCAAGCGTCTTCTTTCACATTACACACAATGAGCCTCATTCAGGAAGCGATGTACAAACACATTTGTTCTTATTTATGTTCGTATCCACAATGTGTTTCTTTGTAACTTTTGATTCCAGGGATTAACCAATGTTTGTTTGAAGAGAACGAGGATCAAAAAACATCCGGTTTTCCCAATCTGCAAATAGTTTATCAATCTGCTTTTTGATCTGACGCTGTAGAAAAGTAGGTTTAAAGGCACAATATCATTCTGTATTCAATTTCTGGGATGTGCCCGAGTATTTGCACGTGACACAACCCCTGTCTTCACATGTTGTTTTATATTATGAATTATATCATGATCATCGTTTCTTTGGGAGTTTAAGATAAGATAAGATCAAATCAGAAGTACTTTATTGATCCCAAGTTGGGAAATGTTTGTGTTGCAGCAGCATAAAAATACATGGCATTGTCAAATAAAATTAAAAGACTAGAAATAAACATTTTAAAATGTCAACATCTCAATAGCAATAAAATATTGGCAGTTCTGCTAAAGGTTATAATGTTGAATTACAAATTTACAGTGACAAAATATAAAGCAAGATATTATATATACATAAGTATGTGAGTAATGGAATATCAAATATAAGATTGGACATAAATATGAAATGTACAGTGTGATTTAGAGTCCAGTTGTCAAAGAGCACCTTGTGTGATGCTATGGGGTCAAAGGACAGAGGGTGTCAAATGTGTACCTTGCGTTATTGGGCTATATAAATAAAATGTGATTGATTGATCGCTGCCTTACCAACGTACGATACCGGCCTGCTGAGCCAATTGGTAAAACACTGTCAAACCACCTCAACTCTTTACTTCTGTTGACAGCCATTTATTCGACCAGCTTGAAGTGTATGGAAAAGATTGTCTGAACTCCTGTCTACTAATTGATCCAGTGACTGTCATTGAAATAATAATAATAATAATAATAATACATTACATTTATAAAGCGCTTTTCCTGGTGCTCAAAGCGCTTACAAGCAAGTAAAACAAAATATCAACAAAAGTAGAAAGTGCTAAGCTAGGTGGAATAAGGGCAAGGGGTTAGTTGATTAGGAGTTGAAGGCAAGAGTGAAAAGGTGAGTTTTGAGGGATTGTTTGAATGATGTGAGAGTGTTGGCGGATCTGACGTGGCTGGGGAGGGAGTTCCAGAGTGAGGGGGGGGGGGGGGGGGCTGCTGCGAAGGCCCTGTCACCCCAGGTCCGGAGCTTTGTCCTGATGGGCTGCAGTAGGTTAGCTTCAGCAGACCTGAGGCGACGGGTGGGGGTGTGTCGTTGGATGAGGTCACAGAGGTAGGGGGGGTGGGGGGGGGGGGGGGGGGGGCAAGGTTGTTGAGGGCTTTGAAAGTGAAAAGTAATATTTTAAAGTCAATGCGGTGTTTGATGGGGAGCCAGTGGAGGTCATGGAGGATAGGGGTGATGTGGTCGGAGCGTCGGGTGGAGGTGAGCAAGCGGACAGCTGAGTTTTGGACATATTGAAATATATAGAAATGACACTAATCTGAATGTCCTGCAGCGCTGAATGATAGCAGGGATTACAGCACACAGCAGGTGGCAGGATAACCACTCCAGTGAGTCTCTGAATCAAAAAATGCTGCAGGCAGGTTTCCATCCTGTAATCACTTTCTAATACTGATCTGACTACTGCAATATGGTGCTATATCTTTGAGAGAAAAGGTAACTGTTTTCCCTTACAGGGCCATAAATACAGTGTAATCAGATGACTGTATATCTTCTCTGTAAACTGAACTCTTCTAATACTTTAAGTGTGAATCTGCTTGAATCTGCTTTATGGTTTCCACTTTCTTTGCTTCATTTGTTCTGTTTTTAATTCAGCAGGTGAACCTATATGTTCATAAAATAGTGTGTGTGAGCTCAACTGTGTGTGTTAAACTAAAACGGAGCATTTTCTGTCACCTCAGATTGTATTCCTGCTTTTTTAAACTGTAGTACGTGCTCATGTGTTTCAGTGTTGGTGAATTCTGCCTGAATATGATTCATGAAAGACAGGTTTTCCTATCAATCAAATCCTTTTTTATCCTAAATATCTTTCTTTCTACTTTTCTAAGGTCACATTGTTCTGTTGTCTTACATTGGATATTGATGTAATCCAAAAGTAACAGAAAGAAATCAAGTTACTTTTATATTTAGACACTCAGATTAGGTTACTGATTGCATTGGTAACTAGTAATTGCGATACATTTTTAAAGTAACCCTCCTAACCCTTTGTATAACTCAAGCTTGAATGTCTCGTGCTCTCCAGTCGTGTTTGGCTGCTCTTCCTAATCTGGGACGATGCAGTCTCTCGTCTGATTTGTCCCGTGTTGGTTTGAATTACAAACTGTAGCCGAGGCAGGACAGAGGGGACAAGGGAGTTTCCTTTTAGAAATGGAACGAGGCCCCAGGCTGAAACATGATAACAGTAGCTGACGACTGTTGTGCCAAGAGGTTACTATAGGTCAGAGACTACTGTAATGAGTTTAGAGAGTGACTGTTCTGCCTGTAAACAGATACAGATCAGTAAGTGAGACATCTCCTTCCTAAAGCTGATAACATGCTTCCGTTTTATTGGATAGTTTGAAACTTATGTAGAGAATTTATAAGAAGTGTTTCCCTCCCTACTTTCTTCCTTTTGTTTCCTCTTCCTTCCTTCCTTCCTGTCCTTGTAGGAATCTAAACTGCTTTCAGCTGCACTAAAACATGTTTTTTGTTTGTTAATAATTGATTGAATGAATGTGTGTAATATAATATGTTTTTTGATCTGACCAAATATTCTAAGAGAACAAATAAACCGACAAAACAATCCCACTTTTCGTCAGATCTCACATTTGGCCCTAATCGTCTTCTATAGAATCGTATGGAT
Organism: Trematomus bernacchii; assembly: GCF_902827165.1. Classification (NCBI taxonomy): domain Eukaryota; kingdom Metazoa; phylum Chordata; class Actinopteri; order Perciformes; family Nototheniidae; genus Trematomus; species Trematomus bernacchii. The sequence continues at coordinate 7,136,360 of NW_022988098.1, forward strand.
CTTATATTAACCCTCCTATTGTCTTTGTTTCCCCCCCCTTACTTTGGTGTTCGCGGTCAAATTTGACCGGTCCTGTTTTAACTGCTATTACATTAACACAAAAACCATTAATCATCACCAAATTTCATTTAACACCCTTTCAAATTGTAAATATTGTATCAGACTACTGGTATACATGAAAAACTGCAGTACATATACAAATAATAGATACTGAACATGTATTGCTTGTGCCAGGTGTGATCCATGTGGGGGGATGGGCACATAAGGGGGGGAACACATCTAGAGCAGGGCTTCTCAAACTCCGGACCAAGGTCCGGATCCGGACCGAACTGCAAATCAATCCGGACCGAACCCTGTGTCCCATTATAAAAAAATAAAAAAAATTCTGATTCTGATAAATTAATGTACATCATCATGTACGCGCGTCTTGTGTCTGACGCGTTGTGAGAATGAACGTGCATATATATTTACTTGTGTGCGTGAGCGTGACACGCATAGCAGACCGCAAGTTAACCGCAAGTTTACCTTGACATACTGTATGTATGTATTGAATGTGTGTGTGTATACAGGGGCGCCGTTTACCGACAGGCAAGGCAGGCAAGTGCTTGGACCAGAAGGGGGCCCCCAAAGAAGGTAGATTAAGAAGGTCCACAGCAACGACAACATGAAACACCCTTTAATTTACTGCAACGACATGTCGGGCATTGATCCGGACCAGTGACCTTGTATAAAGTTCACAACTGGACCTTTAATAAAAAAGTTTGAGTACCCCTGATCTAGAGTATGTGTGTGTGTGTGTGTGTGTGTGTGTGTGTGTGTGTGTGTGTGTGTGTGTGTGTGTGTGTGTGTGTGTGTGTGTGTGTGTGTGTGTGTTTGATCTGATCCGGATGGTTACTAATTCCTTTTCTTTATGGCGGTCATTTTTGACCGGGAACACCATGGGTGTTACAAAGTTGACTAAATCATCCAAAATTCAATGAAAGTGGTGATCAGCAATTATATATGTTCAAATGTCTACTGTGAAGGATATCATAAAGCCTTAATGCAATCAAATGTAAAACAAAAAAGTTATAATTGATGAAAGTAGTAAATCGGTCAGATTAGACCCGAAGACAACAGGAGGATTAATCTCATCAAAACCTTTTGGAAATAAGATTAGTGACATGTACATGTTATGTTGAGCTAGATAAATGTGTATAATAAAGACTTATACCTGCTGAGGGCTGGTTGATGATATTGTGATGCTGCTTTAATATGCTGCCTTCGTCTCTCCAGTGAGGTTTATCATTTAAAATAATTGCGAAGCTCTGCTGTACATGTTTCTTGTGTATATTTTTGTATGGGTATTTCATATTCTTATTGTACTTTCTTGTATTCTGTATATATGACTCTTGATTTTTGCAAAACGTATCAAATAACAAGCAAATTCCTTGTATGGTTAGACTTTGCCATAAATAGATGTCTAAATGAGCTTCTCAAAATAACTGCTATGAATAAAATCCAAATTGAAAAAATTAGCATAATCATTTGTATCATATTCAGCCATTTTGTTTATGTTCACGTTTCTTTGCAGTCAAATCAATGTATCTTGCACTGAAATACATGTGCTGTCTCAGTTTGCATTTACGAAATGTTGAATTACTTTAGTTCTAGTATCATAAGTCGGATCATAAGTCTAAAGTGCTGCAGCTGTTCCTCTTTTTCCTCCAGATGTTATCCAGACAATAACCGAACAGCTCCTCCCTGTGGACAAATCTGCAACTCGATAAATAAGCACGAGGGAGTTTGTGAGTTAATGAGTTGCAAGGCAATCACATTTTAAATGCTTTTCATCAAATATAGAAAAAGAGATTCGCCCTATGTGTGTGATTGACCCGGCTTCTGGTCAAATAGACACTGAGGTAAGCTGAGATCATGAAGATAGTGAGGAATAAACCGCTCAGGCATTAAACTGCATGCCCATAACACGTTTTTGCTTTCATTCATTTCATAATTGACTTATTAACAGGTGCCTCCACTATTTTCCACATGGCTCTGCTCCTAAAGCGCGCTGAAATGAACACGTTTCCATTTTTAATGCTCCAAATCACAATATTTAACATTCATCTTGTGTTACCTCAAGTAGCTGCAATGTGCCACGTTAATATTTAGGAATACGATTTTTTTTTAAATGTTGTAATAATGATTTTTTTCAGTCCTAAAGATTCATAAAAGTCATATTCATAAAAAACAATGGTAGTGACACAACCCACTTACATTTGTGTGTAGTAAATGTGTAACTGTTTGGTAAAGTAACTACAAAATGATTAACACCGCAGAGAGAGGAAGTGATCTCAGGGTGCGTTCAACGACACATTTTGTGTAGTGGGAAGCATCGGAATTTTGCCACACGATCAAACAGGTGGTATTTACTTTTCACACACTGCTGAACAAACATGCAAGACATATTAGCAAAGATGGGAGAAGTACTCAGTTATTGTACTTGAGTAAAAGTAGAAGTACCAGAGTGTAGGAATACTCTGTTACAAGTAAAAGTCCTGCATTCAAAACGTTACTCAAGTAAAAGTAGAAAAGTATTAGCATCAAAATATACTTAAAGTAGCGACAGTAAAAGTACTCATTGTGCAGATTGGTCCATTTCAGAATAATATATATGATATGTTTTATAATGATTGATCATGAAAGTGTTCTCAAAGCTGGTAAAGGTGCAGCTAGTTTGAATGACTGTATACTGCAGGGTAGCTTGTGAATTTACTCCAGGTGGAACTGAAGTCTGATTTAAGAGCTGATTATATTTCACATCATTCATACACATCTGTAAAGTAACTAAAGGTATTAAATACATGCAGTGGAGTAAAAGTACACGATTGACCTCTGAATTGTAGTGGAGTAGAAGTACACAGTATCTCAAAGTTATACTTAAGTACAGTACTTGAGTACATCTACTTAGTTACTTTACACCTCTGCCAATATCACAAAACAAGTTTTTCTCAGTGGGCTTTACAGAATAACAAACATAGATGACATATGATTAAATATAGTTAAAATTACAAGAAAATTACCAAAACATAACACAAATTAAATGAACTTAATAGGGTTAAGGTTCAATTAATTAAAGCCACCTGTGTTATGCAAGATTATTGAACAGGAGCAAACGCACTCAAAGGCGACATATATCGAGTGTGAAATGAACGAGGGTCAATTAATAAATGAAAAATGAAGGTTATATCTTATATGAAATCAAATTAGATATTCTTTTAGCATGTGTATATTATTTGTATTCGTTAATAAGCTCACATTTTTGACACATTGCATCTCAAAGAAAGTATTTGTTGCATTATTCAATATTAAAAAACAACAGCTAGACTTGGTACCAATAACATCGTCATGCGTCTCTAATAAGCAAATATCTCGATTGTGAAATATACGAGGGTCATTGAATGCAGCATTATTTCCTGTTCAAAGGATATATCGTCAGTTGAAGCCGAAAGGGGGAGTTCAATGTATTTCATGTCAAGGTATTTCTTTGACATTCAGTTTAATGTTCATTTCTTGAGCCGTGGCACAACAGAGAGCTTCTTCAGCATGTTTTGGGAATATTTCGACGCGGCTCGACGACTCGGGAATTCAGCGAGCGAGGTAAATGTTAGCACACAAGCTAATGCGGAGCTAGCCAGCAGCTAACTTACTGCAAACTAACAACCAAACGTTAATTTGTGTGTGTCTTAAACTGATTATACACACATGCTTAACACAAGGGGAGGATTTTAGACACACACTGGGACTTTACACTGTAGGTGAATGGCTGGAAGTGTGTGTTGAGGGTAACGAAAGTAACGCATTTCATCAACAAGTGGTCTTTTATTTTGCATTGTGTGTGTGTGTGTGTGGTGGGGGGGGTTTGACATCCGAGTAATGGATTACATGTAACGGGATTAAGTAAGCAGGATACATAAATAATGTTACTGTATTCCTGTACAGTTGCATTAAAGACAAAAAGCGTATTCTACGGGGGCTGACAGGTGCAAACGCGCTACAACGACCCAAAACACTTACATAAGGAGCTTCAGAAACGATGCATTTATAGAAATGTGCCAAAACACATGCAAATAGAGACACATCTTCAGCAACTAGACGAGTAACATGTGCAGTGTTTTTACTAAAAGTGCTGCTTAAAGGAACATAATAATAAAGTAATAACACATGCATAACAACGCCATGTTTTGTTATCTCTTATTCGCTGGTTTATCTCCGCTTTGCTGTCAATGTCAGGTGTTACATAACGTGCATCATCGTTAATCTTTTAGTTATTTATTTATTTTTGCATTGCATGTCTTGCAACCAATATCTTGTTTTCATTTATTGAAATGGCCAGTTCTGCACAACCTTCCCAATATGTTTGCACATTTGCACACAAGGTACCTCTCTTAGTATCTTCACAGCTTTCCACTTTAACAACACTGCATACGTTTGATTTGATTTCCTTATTCTGAGTACTTTTCGAATAGTGTACGTAGTTTTTTTGGAACATCCGTATTTCATGTTAATCATTTTCTATATATTTACGTATAATCGTTTTTATAGAAGAATCAGAATGGGTTTTGTTTGTAGGTAAGTAGTAGTAGTGTAAGTACTCTTACATTGTGGGATACAAAAACACAGAAAGAAGAATACTAGCAAAAAATAGTATACAAAAAAAAAGAAGCTTTAGAAAAAACTATTGCTACAAATTTAAATTGAAGGCAATATTTACACAAAATATAATTATGTGAGATGCATTCCTCCCACCATTTTGCACTTTTCTGCACGAACTACCAATGATCTTTTATTATTTTGCATTGCATATCCTCTTTATGCTCCGTACTGCTATGTTCCTTCAACTATTTTGCACATTTTTGCACAAACTACCGCTCATAAATTAGATTTATTTTGCAAATGTTTCCTTTTTCCCTCTCTGTTGTTCTGCTGCAAATGTATATTATTTCTGCAATACTTTATCGTTGTACTGGTAGCAACAGGTTAATGCACAGGCAGGACAGTCATTCACTGTTATCCCTAGCAGCAGTTTTAACGTTGTCCTATCTCCTCAACAATATCGCCGGTTTCAACTAGACAGTTTGGGTCAGATTGTGTTTGTGTGTGTTTCTCCTACCCATCAGGTCGGGATGAGTCTAGGGGAGATTTACTGGTCTACGTAAGAAGCTTAAATAGTCACACACAGACACAGACACAGACACACACACACAGACACGAGCAGATATTGACAGGGAGAGCACACTTCATATTCAGGCTGTAACATGGAGTGGACAAAATAGCAAACATGAAACTGCAAAAACACATACAAATCTTTATAGGGATTATTTTACTTTCTTATTATATTCACATAAATGATTATTATTCATCAAGAAAATGTTGTTTTATGTGTAAATATTTTATCAAAGCATTCATAGTCAACACTACAATCAAATTGCATTATCGATATCAAGGTATTTGTTTACAAACATTTTTGATACTTTTTTTTTTATTTTTTTTACAAGTCTTTTTATTTCATTATAGTGTACAATAATCGATGCCATTTCATTTATATTGTAATATCACAGTACACTCACTACACTCCCCCCCTCCCTCCCTCCACCCACACATACCCGCACAGGCAAAACCAAAAAAAGCTTATCAATATAACTTAAACAACAAAGCCATGAAAATAAACATAAAAAGGAAAAGGAAAAAATAGAACCAAAAAATAAATAAATAAAAAATAAAATAAAAACCAGACAAGTAAAACAAACAAATAATTATACAATACAAATAATTATACAATACAGTGACAATGTAGACAATGACAACACCATAACACGTATTTCCGGCCGTCAGGACAAATAGCCACAGAATGCACCATTCCATCACTGGTCATATCTCAGATATGTTTTCCAAATACGAAAACAATGGCAACCACAGAGCTTGAAAAATATGTCCACGATTATATTTTTCCAATGTCATTTTCTCCAGAGGTAAAAAATGTGTTATCTGATCAATGAAAAGTTTAAATGTTGGATAAACATAAACAAACAAACATTTTTGATACTTGATTTGAAGTTCATCATAATAACTTCTAGATGGCTCTTTCTAGGCAATATGAGACACTTTCAGCAGGAATGTATTGCAGGAATATTGTACAAAAAACATGCCAGGGGAGATAAAAAAAAATGGGCTTGCATTGCATGTAAACATATCAGAAAGAATGGCTCTAAGCCAGATCTAACAGATAAAATGCATATGCTCATGGATGAGAGGAAGCTGATTTTGTCACATCAACACATGAAGTAGAGTTGCTTGTCTTGTCAATCACAAATGTGTTCAATAATTGTCATTTGGTCGTCTCATGAGAACATTTGTCATGTGGGCGGCGGCCAATCATAGATGACCATTGCTGGCATTGGTGTCCAAGCTTCAGTGTGACAGTAAACATCCCAGTGCAATTCTTTATGTACCATTGAGCGTCTATGGTTCGGTGAATTTCAAGCTGATGACAACAGAGGTGACATCTTCTTAAACGGCTCAAGATTTAGGTAACCTTCGTCTCGTTCTTTTACATTTTAAAGGACCACACAATGCACTTTACCAATGCATGTCTTCAATATGTCTCCGTCTTTTGTTTTTCTTTCAGTAACTGTCTGTCCTTAGCTCATCAGGTATGCATACTGATCCTTCAGTCTTATTAAAGTCCTAGTTGCCTTCAGGAACAGCTATGAAGTTCACTCTCATTAAGGATTTTGTAAGACGTCTTGATGTTCTGCACTCTGTGAGTTACTGATATCTAGATGTCAGTAACATTGAGTATTGCAAACTATAACGTAAAGTTAGTAGTGAATTACTCATCTGATTCCTAGGTATGTTTACACATTCTTTTACAGGATACGTTTTTGTGAAAGCAGCTTTATGTTTAGAAAAAGTGACGCCATGATGTATGCCATTATTCAACTATGATTGTTATTTTTCGTTTGAATGACATACATAAGCCCTGCCATAGTCATAAGGAAAGCACAGATTTATTTTTGAATTATGTATACTAACCATGGATCAACTTGTAGCATATTCTAGCCGCTGCAACCCACCTTAAGTGTTGTTTATTTTCTTTAATATGCATTTACTAGGTGTGAGGCAACAGAAGTTACTGCAAATACAGCAGATGGTTCGTCTTGCAGAAAGGAGCTAGCAGTAAGATATACAATAACATAGTTTGAGAGGTTTCATGAAAAGCAGATGTTCGTCAGACTCTTTGTTCATAGCCTCTCTGACCTAAAGATCTGAACAGAACTGAACTTTGATGAGAAGTAGGTTTCCTCCTCTTTCATCTCCTACAACTGTTAGGACAGACAGCGGGACACTTTGCAGAGAACCTGTTATGTACTGCTTGATGTTCCTAAAAATATACCCCCGACTCTATATAAAGGTTTACCCTTCCTTCCCCACTTTCGGTTTCCCTGTCACTGTCGGTCCCACAGCATGAACCCTCCATCTATCGTGTGGTTGTATCTGCAGGAAGCCTTCCTCGAGTGAAAAGAGGAACATGTCTCTTTTTGTGTGGACAACATGTCATTATGTGTCCCTGCAGAGGTGCACCCAGCTGAGGGGACAGGTGGGAATCAATGCAGAGGTTAAGGTGCACTTCTTTGAGACTCTCCAGTAGGATGCACCTGGTGCTGGCCTATAGAGAGGTGCAGTGTTGACCTATTTTTCTTTTATACATATTTTTCTTAATTTTCTTGTTCAACACTGAATTCCCACAGATGGGCCGAAACAGTATCGCAATGCAGTGAGTTGTGCAAACATGTAGCTTTACATTCGAAAAGTAAAGACATTTTATAGAAAATAAAAATGCCACCAGCAGGTGTTGACGTATTTTTGAAGGCTAACCCATACAGCAAGCATCACAAAGGCTCCCTCGACAAAATGTAATGGGAATTTAATATTGGATTTCAGGATATTGCGGAAATTAGCTTTGCGGGCAGGGCAGCACACGTTTATGATACAAACATTTTGTTCAGCAAGATGATATTCACATATTGACACCAATTTGTGATTTTTAAAGGTGAAATGCAATTGGCATAAAAAGCTAACGTAATGCTATACTGCAAACTCCATCTCGGTCACATGGCTGCGCATCACCGCCTCTAAGCTAAAGGCGGCTAACGGCAGCTAATGTCGGGGTCATGGTGCTTGCTAGTTCATTTATTAATTTTTTAAGCAACCACCATTTTAAGACATATAGAAGCTTCGTAGATTCACAAATGGAGCGTTTCCTAAAGTATTTTAAGTCGTAAAAGGAAACGTTAAAATCGAGTGATCTTGTGTTGATCACAGACATTATAGCTTATCAGGCGTCCAACCACAAACACTTTCAAAACATCATTGACATCAAGACAGGGTTTCCGGGTTCTAGGACTCACTCATGTAGAAACTGCTATTCTTCTGTTTCGGTCTCAAAATGATTTAAATCTGAAAGAATAAGTTGGTGTAACACAGAAGTGAGACACATGTCAATCAGGGCGGTTCTGTTCACGCCCACAAAGCATTAGACAAAGTGAAAACACCTGAGGGGTGTTTATAGCCTTCAAACTAAGTATAGGACGTCTCTCTGAAAACATGTAAAGACTGCAGCAAACTTTTGAACATATCCAAGAAAATTCCACATGTGGGTTGCACCTTAGCTGAGGGTAACAATTAGAGTAATGCAGTAAAACACACATGTGTATTTTAGTCGTATGTAACCTTCAATTTATGAGTTATTATAGCAGCCCGCAAAAGGCTGATTAAAGTATTCACCATCATGTTTGTGGTGGTATTTAATTTGTTACCCATTTCAAGTTTGGCTGCATAATAAACAAGGAAATATGAAGATTATAATCACATTATACTTTACATTATACAAAGCTTTGAAAATATATTCACTAAAAATCTATCGTAAGAGTTGTAGACCATTAACAGTTCTGCAAGATATACTGTATTTATAATTTTCATGTAAAACACCATCTGTAGTTGAACACAGTCTCAAGTGCAAGAGTTTTTTCTAAGGCAATGGGTTGGAGCTGTATTAATTATACTCTAACCAAATAGTAATTGTTATTTTCACGCGATATAAAGAATATCAAATTATATTGTTGGGTTGACCATTGGTGCTTTTAAGAAATATTTACACAGTGAGAATTTAGATAAATAATCATCAGTAAAGTAGATATACTGGAATGACCAAGTGGATAAAGGCAGTCATATTTCTAACAGGTGTGTGTTGTAAAACAAAAAAAACCCACTTGATACGATATCCAAAATCTACGCTATCTGTACATATTTGAATGCCCTCTTTTTACTATATTTTGGACACCATTGCCCTTATGAATGGTTTACTATCCTCTTAGGTTTTCTTTTAAATGACATGGCTTTCCTTGGCCTCTGTTGTTCTAATGAACTTCTTCACGAGTCATGAATGTGTTGTGTACTTCATTTTCATGGCCGTGGTGTTTCGGCCGCGGCTCTTTTAAAAAGCCAGATGTGAACAAGATGTTCGGCCTTGACTGGGCTTAGTCAGTAGCAACATTTAATAGGCATCCTTAAAAGAATAAACGATTTGCAATTAGGTGCAATTCTATTCAATCTCTCTGGATAATGTGACATCGTGGCTAGGTGTGTGTGACCTCTGAAAGCTGAAAGCCTTGAACACAAAGAGGCCGCCGCGTCTGTAATATCCACTCCGGTGCAATAAGGGATGAAGCTTCTTGAAGTGCACACTCCCGGCTGCAGAACATACTGTAAAGAGCACGGCATAAAAGGTGTTCAACTTCACCCAGCTGTTCATAAAAGCACTCTTGGGTTTGCTCAGCAGGATGTATGTGGGCATTATCAACCTTCGAAGCAGGGGGTCGAATGAGGAAAAACGTTTGTACCAGACGGTGCACCTGGGCTCATAAAATAGCCTCTTTTTTCTTAGGCTATGAAATAACCATTTGTAGCTATTAATCCAAATAATTTCCCATTCTTTTGAGTATCCAACGCATTTGATTGAGGTTTTTTTTCATGCCTTTAAAGACACAGGTGAGGATGACTACGTTATAAAGCAATAGAGTGGAGCAGTGATGACGTATTTTTGCAGAACGACACGGATGTTAGCAACGTAAGGGCACCTGCGACAACAAGTTGCAAACACACATTTAAGATACTGTAAGGCAGGGGTGTCAAACTCAATTTCATCGCGGGCTACATTTGCATAAAGGTTGCACTCAAAGGGCCGATTGTAACTATATAAATATATAATATATATATATATATAAAATAATGTATTATATTACATTATTGCCTCTGAATTGGATTATTATTGGATAGGATAATAACTTCGTAATTAACTACGTCTGAAAGCAGAAGTCCAGGGAAAATAATTGCAAGTCTCTTCAGTGCGCATGTCACAAAACGAGATGCATTGTGGGACATGTAGTTTATGGGCAACCTGCTTCTGTAAAGTGGCATGTAACCGTATAATAAACGTATTATATTCTTTGCAAGCTCTTGCGGGGCCACATAAAATGAAGTCGCGGGCCGGATTTGGCCCCCGGGCCTTAAGTTTGAGACCCCTGCTGTAAGGGTTGTGTTCAGCAGGATCATCTCCACATATGAACACTACTTTGTGTTTTTTTTTATATCCAGAAGTAAATAGCTAACATTAAGCTAAAAAAACTAACATCACTGCCGCATGGCCGCTAAGCTAAAGGTGGCTAATGTTCGGTATGGTCTTTTTGTTGTAGTCTCATTTAGTTTTTGTTTGCAACTGCTATTTTTATGACACATAGAAGCTTTGGAAGTGGGGTAGATGCTGACTTTCGTTTTTACGTCATAGATTCGAAGATCTCTTAAGCTTGAGCTAACCACAGAACTTATTTCAGGCATCTAACCAAGTAAACAAAACAAACCTTGATGTCAAGACAAGGGGACCGGTAGTGGTAAAGTGTTGACTCGTATCTAATTTCTGCAGCACTCTGTAAGATTAGATTAGAAACAAATGAGCTACCACTTTTTGAACAAGTGTATTGCTAGCAGCAGGTCGAATGATTTTTCTCCTCTCAATGATTTCCAGTGAGAGCCATGGACAACTCTGTCACCTTGTGGCAGTTCCTTCTCCACCTCCTGTTGGATTCCAGTAATGAGCACCTGATCTGCTGGACCAATGAGGAAGGGGAGTTCAAACTGCTGCAGGCGGAGGAGGTGGCCCGGCTGTGGGGAGCCCGAAAGAACAAACCCAACATGAACTACGACAAACTGAGCAGGGCTCTCAGATACTACTACGACAAGGTAAACACAGCAAGTCCTCACTACTGTTGGATGCACAGCAGATTGAAAGAAACTGCCCTGTATTTAAAGGTCACCTATTATGCAAAATCCACTTTTTCATGTCTCTTCTACATCAACATGTGTCCCCTCTTCTTCATGTCTCTTCTACATCAACATGTGTCCCCTCTTCTTCATGTCTCTTCTACATCAACATGTGTCCCCTCTTCTTCATGTCTCTTCTACATCAACATGTGTCCCCTCTTCTTCATGTCTCTTCTACATCAACATGTGTCCCCTCTTCTTCATGTCTCTTCTACATCAACATGTGTCCCCTCTTCTTCATGTCTCTTCTACATCAACATGTGTCCCCTCTGTGTAAAGAGATTCTGAAAGTTTCAGGAAAAAAGATTCTCTCTCTTTTTGTCCTGATCCATTTATATAAAAACTAGGGCTGTACCCGAATATCCGAATATTCGTTCGTTGGAGTACTATTCGGGTTTCAATTTCGTTATTCGGATATTCGTTTTTTTTTTCCGTTTTTTTTTGTTGAATTTATTGAAATCTCCAATATCAACGTAAGAGCTTGTGCCTCTTCGGGGGGTGCTAACACTTAACCATAAACGTTATCGTTTACGTTCTCCGTCTTTATATGTAGATATTACTTTTTCTCCATTAATCTCCGTCACGTTGTTTCCATAGCAACAACAACTTCCTGTCAACTGCGCTAACTCTCCTTCAAAAATAAAAGCATGTCCTTACAAAATAGAAAGCCAAGCCAAAATACACTTAAGACATTATACAACTGCAACGAAAGTAACACACACAATGCAATATCCTTTTCAATTTCAAAGAACACAAATTGGGTTATATACATTAACAAATAACTATAAAACAACAATACTGTAGAATATCAAAATGAATGCCGTGAATAAACCGAAATACACGTGTCGAAGCGCGGAACGAATATTCGCTGCTGATTACTACCGAATATCCGGAGCCCGAAAAATGGTATTCGGGACAGCCCTAATAAAAACCTGTCTGAAAATGAGCTGATCAGATTTTGGACACTTTATGATGTCATAAGGATTGTTTGGCTTGAGTAACCATTAGCCAATCAGCAACCAAGGTAACCCCCCCCCCCCTTATCACCTGAATCTCCTCCTAGAGCACCATTGTGTTCTTTTTAACCAAATCTCTCTCAGAGGGGCGTGGGGAGGGGCTCCTTATTTTCATCTAAAGTAACAGACAGAGAATCAGCACTTTTGAAACAGGGCTGAAACAGAGGGGATTATGGGATGCTACAATGATCTGTTTGGTGTTTGGAGCCAAACACTTCAGAGACATGTTCTGTTTATATCTGAGACCTATAATATATTGATGAAAAACAGTATAATAGGGGACCTTTAATGCATAAGATTAGTCTTATTGTGGTTAAGGTTTGCACACCACACTAGGGATGCCAGCGATTATTCGATTTTTCGAATATTCGTTACAGTCTCCATAATCGAAAATTATTTTTAAAATTCGATTTTATTTATATATTCTTTTATTATTATTAATGTTTTTCTTTTTTTTCCTGGCTTAGTTTCAAACAAAAGTATAGACTAATGCTAATAATAGTAATAGTATGAATAATTGTTGTTTTACTGTAAACTTGGAGGAAGCCAGCAGCGCAGGCTGCGCAGAGTGCAGACTGCTGCTGCCTGCTGCAGCCTGCTACACACCGACCCCGCCCCCCCTCCCCTTCTCCGTCACACGTGCGATTGATTTATTGGCGATATACAGAACAGTGAGAACAACACAACTAAAGATGAACAAAGAAGAGTTCCTCGTGGAACTACTTCGAACTGACAAGTGCAAATGAAGTCAAATGCAAGCTCTGCGAAAATACTTTATTTTTTTCTCTCCCGCGGGGGGGGGGCGGCGAATAATCGATTAATATTCGCCAGGGCTGTCCGATTTTCGAATTTGATCATGGTCAGTTTCTGGCATCCCTACACCACACTAAATATCCCATCACTGCAACACCAATATGGGGTCGACCATCAGCTAGCTGCCCCATATATTGCTTTGTTGTCCATAGTAAACCTGATTGGTTGCACTCCCTAACTGACTCCTAGATACGTCATCTGACCAATCAAAGCCTGTTTTTGAACGTCTGACGTTGGCCTCTTTGGGGATAACAATGTCAGAATATGGTCGGACAAATTGTGCCCCTGAGTGTAGTATTGTCCCAAAAGGTTGATGGTACACTGGAGCCTTAATTTAAATCTTATATCTGCCTCTTAATATTCATATATGTATTACATCCATAGCTATAGCACGCCCTTTTAGGCTTTCAAAACATTTATCAGGTTTCAAGGAAGAAAAATAGCAATCTGTAAACAGATGTATTAGGTTTGTTGTAATGTAGGTTTGTTTGGAGTAGTGCTGGTGCAGGATTGTTGTCCGGCCTGGTTCCAGAGTCAAATTAGAGGGTGTTTTCCAAGAGTAGTGGGGGTGCACATGCAGGGGTTACAGTGCAGACTATATGGGCTTGTAACGGATATCCATCTTTTATAAGCTGTACTTTTTTAACAATAATAGGCGCTTTCACACCGCAGTACTTTTCCCACTTTAGTTCCGATATAGTTCCGAAATGTTGCGTTCACACCAAAATAATCCGGAACTAAAATTAATTCATGAGAACCTTTTTACCCCCTTTTCCGTCCCTGCTAGAGAGCAGGGACTTTCGTGGGAGAAAAAGGTTCCTATTTCTGATTGGCTGGGCGGATTGCAAACCACGGCCCGTAAAACTCCCAAAAGGTTTTGTGAAGCCGCCATTTTATTTGCTCGCATTAGCATTATTAGCATTAGCATTAGCCCAGCACACAAACGCAGAGAGACTAACTTATGGCAACACAAAAGAAAACATGGGAGCGGTGGAGATGAGGAGGTGTCGGCGTTCTGGCGAATTTACTCGGAAGGCGCTGGTCTTCAGCAGCTCCTTACTGTTTGTTCTGTGTATGGTGTGGAACATGACATCAAATACAACGCCAGTAAGAGTGCTGTCATGATCTTTAGAACCAAAGAGGATACATGTCTAAAATGTCCTGATTTGAAATGGTCTGATATTAATCTTAGTGTCTGTAATAAGTTAAAATATCTTAGACATTTGATTACAGAACAAATGACAAATGATAAGGATATTTATAGGCAATGCCGCATGATGTATGCACAAGCAAACATTCTCTTACGTAAGTTCAGTGCATGTACAGATGGAGTGAAGATGTCTCATATTGCACACCACTCAAACTACAGAAAAGCAAGTTTACGGAAACTTCAAGTAGCTTATAATGATGCCATGAGAATATTGCTGAAGAGACCTCCATGGTCTAGTGCAAGTGAAATGTTTGTGGCTGCAGGAGTCAATACTCTACAAGCTGTCTTAAGAAATCTCCTGTATAAATGTATTTGCCGGCTTAATGACTCTGATAATGAAATCCTCGTGGCCTTATCAAACATAAGGTTTAGTACTACACACTACCAATCGCAGCTGTGGAGACATTGGTATAGTTGTCTCTTTGTAGGACACTGATTTCAATTATTCTTAAACTATTAATTTATTTTTATGCTGTCTATGTAATTTATTATATGTAATGTCTTGTCTTTTATCTGGACCCTGAGTCTGTAATAAAGTTTTGATTGATTGATTGATATCACATGACACCTTTAAAAGTAATGATTAGAGCACTGAAAAGGATCAATGCAAAGCAGTTACTATCACTAATAGTGAGCCACAGTTAAAGGTCTTCTAGAAAAAGATGCATTTTCAAGTCCAGGTAAATACTGATTTATATATTTCTCAGTGTCACAGTTAAACCTCAAAAAAGGGGGTGCAGTTGCAGCCTATATTTGTTTCATATGTTTTTTTATAATTTCCCAGGAACCCCTTTTTGTTTTTCTACAAGAACCAAAGACTAAAATAATGTGTACGTATTAACTTGCATCACTTAAAGTATGGTTTTTATAGCAGTCTGTAGCCACCATGTAAGTATGCATGGCCCCATCTAACCCCCCCCAACCCTCCTTTATTTATAGATAACTAATAAACGTAATATGCTAGAAGAAGTGAAATGACACTTTTGATCTAGTACTATTTTGACTGATATAAGAACGGACGTGGCACAGCTGTAACGTTGCTTGTGGCAATATTATCGCCCTTCTTCAGTGTTCCAGAAACTCCAAATGAGGTGAGATCATGCGAATGAGGTCAGATTCTTAACTGTCAGTCTTAATTAAAACAATGACATGATGCCTGAGTTGAATAAGCACTCCTGTTTAGAAGCATTAGCAGCTGGATACTCTGAGGGGGAATCAAACCAAAGAGAGCTCCAGCAAACAGAGAAACACAAGTTTATTGCATCTCAGAATTGTTCAAGTCTGCTGCTCGGTGGCAGACGGAAAAGAGGCGAGTGCTGTCTGTCTCTGCGTGTGGTTTGGCAGCAGAAGCACAGCCTGACCCTGTGGGTGTTCTGGGCAGGGCTGGTATGTTTGGCTGTAAGTAGCTGCTGCTAGTTTGGTGCAGACAGGAAGCTGAGCTGTCCCACGTTCAAGCCTTTTTTTGTGGTCTAATTCTGCTATTTCTTAACCCGACTGCCTCTTTGCTAGTGTCATGCATTGTGGAGGAAAGTCTTGTTTATAGTAATTGGTAAATGAGTCAATATAACTGCATTTAGAGAGTGTTTTTCCAGATCCCTCAAAGCACTTTTGCATAACAAAGGTTAGCATTCACCCATTCAAACACATTTGCCATACAAGGTGCCAAATGCTCTGGTTCTAGGGTTTGCATAAAACAGGGAAAGCAGGCAGAGTTTGAGAAAAATAGGGATTTTATTTACCCAAATGATTCACAGTATCTACAAGGCACTGAAGGAGTTGGGTTAGCATTTTTGATTTGACACCTGTCGTAGCTTTATTCTTTGTTTTGTTCAAGCCACTAAGACACCTTTTAAATAGACAATTTCGCTTTATATAAATGTATTAGTTGTATTTACATTTGCTCTGACTGGCTGATGATGTGTTGTTTTTATGCGACTTGTGGTAAATAATCCAAATATTAAATACAATTAAACGATGGGAATATGCATTTCAAATAGTCAAACAATTCAAAAACTCAAAAAAATGATTTGAAAACGTTCGATCTTCTTTCTTTATTATATGTTGTACGTAATATAATTTAACGGTTCAAAACTGTGGCGTCTTCCACACAGGTTGGCAATATCTGTGTCTCTTAAAGGCTGGCACTGTGGGATTTGTAGTCCTTTATAATCCATTGACTACAAAAGTTGCCACTATTTGACAATATATGGCTTTTTTCGCAAAAACAAAGAAAACTTGCTCTAACAACACCTTAAAATAAAAATAAAGTGTACTCTGAGTGTATTTGTGAAGTGAAACACTAACAGAAAACCTAACCTGTTAAGATATCTCGTTTGTTCTGCTGCTTATAGTTATATTAGTTATAGACATACACTTGGAGCAATTTTGGATCAAGTATCTTACTGAAGGACACATCGACATATTGACTGCAGGAACTGAAAATCAAACCACAGGCCTTCTGATTGGTCGATGGCTACCTCCACAGCCGTTCACTCTCTGCCTATATGATGTTCCTTTTGTTCTATTAACCAACATTTAAAACTTACATCTACATTTGTTCTCCTGTGTCTTCCAGAACATCATAAAGAAGGTGAACGGGCAGAAGTTTGTGTATCGCTTCGTGTCCTATCCTGACATCTTGAAAGGAGACGTTGCCTCCCGGACAGAGGGCGGGGAGGTGGGTGCTGGGGGGGGCGTCCCTCCCCTTTTAAAGAGGGGAGACAGCACCCCACAAGATGGAGAGCCTGGTGGCATGGCAGCTCTGAGCTCCAGCACCAAGCAGTCGAACCGAAACGACTACATCCACTCCGGCCTGTACACCTCCTTCACCCTCAACTCGCTGCAGAACGGACGCCAGCTCTTCAAGTCCATCAAAATAGAGAATCCAGCGGAGAAGTTAGCGGACAAACGAGGAGTCGCTGCGTCCGCCCAGAACCAAGAGCTGTCTCCTCCGCCTCAAACCGCTCTGCCGTCCGTTATAAAGTTCGGAAACACCCCTCCAAAGCCAGCGCCGTCCCCTCAGGTTTCCGTAGAGATGACCCTGATGTCCAGCCACTTGGAGGCCGAAGACATTAACACCATCTCCTCCCTGCCGTCTCACTCCGTCTACTCCTTCGAACACATCCGCCCGTCAGCAACGACCTTCAGCATCCATGAGTTGACCTCTGCCAGCACGTCCCCCAGCCTCGTGCCCGACTCCTCCCAGGAGCTGGTGATCGACAGCGACATCGAGTCCGGATCGTCTCAGACTGCAGACAATCAGGCACGGGAGAAGGCACGTATACATCAGAATCAGAAACAGTTTTATTACCAGGTAGGTTGACACGTACGAGGAATTTGACTTGATGTCATGGTGCATACACTCAGGCACAGGAGAAGGCTAGTATGCAGGGAAGACACATCTCAAGATTCAAGGCTTTTATTGTCACGTGTACATAGCTACAGTGTAGATATGACAATGAGAATCTGAGGTCACAGGCTCCTCCAACAGTGCAACACAATAAAACAGATACAATAATGCAAGTAAATACAATATAAATAGTGCAAAATAGTGCATCTCACACAATGCTGGTTCCTTTTAAAGAGGAAATAATAGGAACGTTACACTTAGAAAGAACATTTTCAGGGCTTTTCATCAGCTTCTTTGGGGCAAACATGTTCGGCCAAAGATTATTTATTTACACGATAGAGAAGTGCAGGAAATATTTCGGGATTGTTAAAGGCACAATGGCAAATGATTCTTTACGTTTCTGAAATACAAGTTTTCCTTTGAGCTCTGGTTTCCACTAACTCATCAGCGAAATATCTAACTACCAAATATTTTCAATATGTTCCCCAGCTAGTCTCTAACTGAGTTTCCTGCTGTTCAGTGCTGAGTGCTTAGTGTATAGTGAAAAACAATACATGCTATGAGAGCGATGGCATTAAACCAATACCTTCAAGTTGTGGCGAATAATTGACCTGAACAGTTGCTCAACTGGGACAATGCTAGTGTGCTTATTACGTATGCAAATCATTCTCGATTTTATAAATATTATGATGGATTATAATTCTAAAGTGCATACACATACCTCTTATTTTGACCCAGAACACGTTTGAAGTGAATGAATGAAACGCGTGTAGTGACTGTAATCCCTCTCCTCTCCAGCAGATGGACAGCGGGATGGGTTTGTCCGGAGATGAGACCAGTTTCATGGACGCTGAAACCAGCTCCTCGTCTCTGAGCAGCAGCAACACGATGTGCATTCTGAGCGCCGCAAAGGCACGCAAACCTCCCAAGATCCTGCAGATCAGCCCCCCCACTCTGCTGGTCACCACCTCGGACTTCTCCCCCATGAACCTCTGCAGCCCCTCCCTCCCCACGGCCTCCCTCACACCAGCAATGCTACAGGTGAGAGCGTGCACTCATTGCTATTTGGTAGTTTGATTTGATTTGATTTATTTTGAATGTGTAAAACAATTATAACAAGAATTATTATACAATACAACATTAAGCAGTGTCAAATTGATATACAAAAATATGACTGGTTCTAAATCACATGTGCCAAATCAGGCCCTTGGTGGATTTAATTTCGGCCCGCAGGACATTTTTTAATTAATATTAGATCTGGCCTGCCGGTATATTGCACGCACACCTTCACTCCATCCTGAGGATTTCCTCAGCTCAGAGCCTAACCCCAAACAACATCCCTTCTCCCAAAAACTAAATTATTAACATATATATATAGTTAAATACCTATTAAGCAACACATTTATACGATACGATAATACTTGAATGGTCAGATCAAGTCTGAAATGCTCCTTGCATCACAGCAGCTCCATGTGTAACATCAACAGACACATCAAGACACAATACATGAAAAACTAACGACAAACATTGAACATATCATCCCAATCACTGAGAGAAAACGTGCTCAAAGAGCCTTCAGCGTGCATTTGGATTCAGCTCTGTATTTACTGAGAGGACTGACTGGAGCACAAAGGATGCTTCACTCTGAATTTAATGAATCGTGGGACCCTGTATCTCCCATTAGATGGTTTATGAAAACATTTGTTAAAATAACTTATCATGCAAAATGCACTTTTTGATGTCTTTTATACAATCCCCTGTGTGTCGGGGAACTCACGCAGCGTCAGAAGATAAAACCCTCTCTCTTTTCCTCCGTACTCAAATCTTTTAAAAACGGGTGTACAACGAGCGGATACAGATTTGCTGCCGATATGACGTCAAATCGGCGGCGGACCCACAGCACTATCAGAAACAATGCCTGACGTGTTTTGGACGTAATCTCGTCTTTGTTTGCATTAGCAAGCTAACCTGTACTGGAGAGCACATGTGTTTAAAAAGCAGGAAATATAAAAAGGAACTCACCTTGTGGTAAACCTGCAAGAGAAAAAGCATTTGAGCTCCATACTGTTTCAGAAATAATCTTTGATGTGGTTTAGAACAGGATGGCATTTTATCACAGCAGAATTTAACTTTATCTCCGGTAGAATTCTGATCAGGCATTAGCTCCGCCTCCTCTTACAGGGCTGCAATAGGGGGGTATGAGCAGTATGAGGCATGGCTGCAATGGGTGATCTGTTCGGTATTTTAAAGGGGACCTATCATGAAAAATGCACTCTTGTACGTCTTTTATACATGAATATGTATCCCCGGTGTGTCAGGGAACTCACCAAGTGTCAGAAAACACAACCCTCTCTATTTTCCTCTATACCCAAATCTCTAAAAACGGGGCTGCAACGGATCTGATACAGACTGATCCAGATTTGAATTATTTTCTACGTCACAAAAGTGGTGCTCGGCTATTGGGCCAACTCTCCACCTATCAGGGGAATGTGGGGTTGGGCCACGGCCGGCCATTGCCGCTCGAAAGCGCTGGAGACGCTGTAGTACATATGCCAGGTCTGTAAGTGGCGCTGTAGTCTGCCACAAAAGCAGCGAAGAAGACTTGGTTGCCATGGTTGCACTTCTGTTTATTCTCCACTGTGGCTCTTTTTCTCCCTCCCCGAGGCAAGCGTTTGCTCCTGCTGCTGTAATTCAATGCAATCCCTCCCCGTTGAGGCAAGCACTGTAATTCTCTCCGGTTAGTCCACCAGCAGACGACAAACACCCACCTCTCCGCCTCTTCCAAGGAACGAGGGGACCGTGCGGCTGAGTTTCAGTTCGATTTTTTTTCGCCGGTCAAGATGTCCGTTAAAGTTTAAATCTTCTGGACAAAATTAGAAAAGTGCCGGTCAAAGGTCTTCTTTGTTATTTATTGAACTTTAAAACAAATGAATAACGACTCTATATAATAATATAATAAAACACGGAGGACGCAGATCTCTTTTTCTCCCCCTCTTCTGACTTGATCAGAGCGCGCTCACCTCTCCTGCAGGGGGGCGTGGTCAGCTGCAGCTCACAGAGATCAGCCCTTGCAAAAACAGGGCTGGAAAGAGCAAATGGAGCGAAATGAGGCATGGCTAAAATGCAGGATCTGTTTGGTATTTTGAAAAAAAAACTATATTTATATACTTTATATAGGTATGGCTTTACAATATATGTTTCCAATATAGCATAATAGCTCCACTTTAAGTAAAACAAATCCCATATCTATCTAAATATTCTGCTGCAATCCATATTTGTGGTCTTTCAAAATTAACATCTTGCACTCCTTGCCACACACAAAGCATCAATCAAAACTGGTTATATTCACACAAGAAAGATGATTTGATCAAATTACACTAAATCTTAAACTGGTTATACTCAAATGTCCAATTGTGCTTGAGGATTTTCTTTTGGCATGAAGACAGCATAACACATGACGACACATATCTATGATCCAAACCTTCAATAGAAGCTTTGAACGTAATAAAAACAATCATTTGGTACAGCCAACTAATAAAGTAATTTAGCCATTATACCATAAGAGCATGACCTAATTCCCAAACAGACATGGATGTTTCATCTTATCACATATTGAATTATATTTCTTCTGAAGGCTTTCAATTACAAAACCTGCCTCTTTCAAATGAAGGTGCTCAGATTAGATTATAAATATTGTATTGATCCCAATTTGGGAGATTTCTTCGTCACACAGCAGCATGCAGACTTTGCACTTGAGGTTAAAAATGAAGTAAAAATAGAAAGTAAACAGTTAACGATATACACATATTGACAGTGAAAGATAAAGAGTATCATACACTATAAATACACATCATTAAACAATAATACACTGACGTCAATTCTGTATATTTGTAGCTATGTCACTGCATTTACTTGTACTTCTCTGTATTTCCTTTTCCACTCTCCCTTAAGATTAAACCAAAGCAAACCCTTTAAAGTGATCTCCTCGACAGTGTGCCAAAGATCAATCCATGCCTCATTAACTGCTGCAGAACAAGATAGAGATCTAATCTGTACTGATTCTGACCAGCAGGGGGAAGCAGTAATCTGCACCGCCTGGCTCTCTGCTCTTGTTTTGGTGTTGTTCCAATGAAGCGGTCCGCAGACCACATGACGCTGTGTGCTGCTCTCTAGAATTTGGAAGTCTATTAGATTTGCTGGTTCAAACAATGTTGTTATTATTCTGTCCCTCCCGAGTATCATGAGATCCAGACAGTTCACATATGGATGAGTTCCTCTTTCAGGTTTGTGGTCTCAGTGATTGACTTTAAAGGGGCCCTATTATGTTGTTTCCTGTAGTGTGTTATAAAGGTTTTTGTGCAGTGGTCTGCGAAGGCTAAATTCCCCAAATCTCCCACACACTCCCCCCCCTCCTTCCCTGAAATGCCTCCATTGGACTCCTTTGTTTACCAGTGACATCACTATGAAACACTTGCGATTCTATAGGCTAGAGCTCCAACTAGGCCTGTCGCGATAATCAATACATTGACTTATCGTACGATAAATAAAAATGGACTCGATAACTTTTCTGAGCTCGATAAATTGCCGTTTACATGCGTGTTTGTTTACATAAAGATGTGACCAGCATTTTAGCCAGGCGGACTGTGTCTGCCAGCCCGGCGCGCTGTGAGGGGCGGGGCTCACACACAGCCCATGACACAGCCAGGTCAGGACACTCCGCGTGCAGCAGTGTAGCAGCCAAATTAATAATATAGAGACAAGCAGGAGACAACGTGTGACTTACTCGAGGGGAATTTGAAGTTAAATGGAAGTGGTTGCAAAACCTAATAACACATCTCCGGTGTGGGAATATTTTGGATTTAAGCCAAATCAACGAGGCGAACCTACGGACTTGAATGAGCCGGGCCGTGTGTCGCATTTGTTTAAAAAAAGGTAGCAACAAAAGCTAGCAATATGACCAACCTTAACCTGCACCTGAAACACAACCACCCCATTCCGTTTTCCCAGCTGGGAGCAAACACGGGAGCTGGAGATGGAGAGTCCCCCACCTTCCCTACAGTTTACAATCAAAGATGCATTTGCCCGACAATGCAAACATGTTGGTGTTCCTTGCTCGAAAACTTTGAAAAACAGATTTGGATATGGCCTGTTGAGGCATCTGGGTCTTTGTATGGACAGTGGACTGTACACTTGACTGTTGTTTTAAGGAGGTTTTTTTGTGAGACAATGTGTGCTCATATTTATTTATATATTTATATATATATATGTGAGAGAGAGCTCTGTTTTCCAGCCTGAGTCTATTTAATGGATTGTTTTGGTTGTGTGTGATTTTAATTAATTTGTTATAATTAAATGTATTTGTTTTATTTATTATATATAATTTATATATTTTAATAGTATTTCACATTTCATTTGCAATGTTGAATGTTCAATAAAAAGTTATGTTTGAAAGGATGTACTTGAATTATTATTATATATTATCATTATGTCAGTGGTCTAAAATGGTCTTACAACGGTGCCGACAATATTATCGTTTATCGCAATAATTTCCGGGAAAATGTATCGTCCAACAAAGCTATTATCTGCCATGCTTTCGACCTTTACTTCAACAACCCTGACCCTTTCTCCCCCGCCCTCAGACTCCCACTCTGTTGCTGACTCCCAGTCCTCTGCTGTCCAACATCCACTTCTGGAGCACCCTCAGTCCGGTGGCTCCTCTCAGCCCGGCCACCCGGCGCCAGGGAGCCCATCTGTTCCAGGTCAGTTTATACCGCCTGTGTCAGCCTGTCACAGCTGAGTAGTGTTCTCTTGTACTTTCTTTATTATTGTACTTACTTTTGTATATATCTCTTCTTTAACTCATTGTTTTACTGAATCAGAATCAGAATACCTTTTATTTGTCCCACAGAGGGGACATTTACATTTGTTACAGTAGAAAAGAGACAAAGACAGCTTAATGTTAACACTTTAGACGCCAAACCAGTTCTTTCGTACTTTTTCTGTTTTCATTTCACCTCATCTATCAGTTCCTGTCTCTATACACACTTTATTATTCTACTTACTTTTGTATATATCTCTGTCTTAACTTCTTGTTTGACTTTAGACTATTACTGGCTGCTATCACACCATGTTGTACATGTTACACTTGTTTATTTTACTGGGACTGGATGTGTATTTTGTTAATTGTCTTTTGTGACATTTCTTTTTTTAGCTTTAATATTTGATGCAAGCTTTCTCTATTAATATCAAGCACTTTACTTTTTGCTGTAACAACGTTAATGTTCCCTTTGTTCTCCTCCATCAGTTCCTGTCTCTATAACTGTCTGACACATTGTCTTCTGTTCCAGTTCCCATCGGTCCTCACTCCTCAGTTCCATATCCCTATACACAGTCTGGATGGGACCAACACACCCGGACCCATTTCCCCGAAGACATAGAATTAACCCCCAATTTACAGTATCACAACATTTAGACTGAGACTCCTCCTCCTCCTCCTCCTCCTCCTCCTCACGCTCCACCCCCTGCTCCCACACACAGGACAATGATGTGGGAGCCATTCCTCATCGCTCTGGTGCTTTAAAGCTCTATTCACACTACAATCAGACATGTGGAGAGATGATGACGGTAACATGTTCAATGTGTCCCCGAACATTTACACCCTGAGGATGCTATCCTGTACTCGAACATGCTGATTCCATCGTTCCTTTTTTTTGCACTTTTGGATTGATTTTGTCTGGATTATTTTTGGGGGGGGGGGGATCCTCAGTCACAACAATTTGAAGGAGGGAGGAATATCCATGGCAACAGTTTGTGGATTGGACCCTCGGCAGCAGTGACAATCTGCGTCCCATGTGGACACACAGATGAGTAGAAGTGCAGATATCTGAGTCTTTCCTTTTATAGAATCCCTTCTTCTCTTTCTGCCAAAAAACCCCATGTTCTGTTGTAACCTGTTTTCTCCTCGTCTGACTCTGCTTCTGTTCCTTATTGTTCCCTGTCCTGACCTTGTTGAAGGGTAGCGCTTTAACCTGAAGGTGTGCATGTTTTACCTGCCACTCTTTTAT
This sequence comes from Trematomus bernacchii, assembly GCF_902827165.1. NCBI lineage: Eukaryota > Metazoa > Chordata > Actinopteri > Perciformes > Nototheniidae > Trematomus > Trematomus bernacchii. The sequence continues at coordinate 7,161,230 of NW_022988098.1, forward strand.
CTCTTGCCCAGCTCTTAAGTGTTTGCTTCTCTGAAGTGTTAGCCATATCCGACACGTTGACTTTCTCAGCGTGGCCATACTCTGAGCTGAACCTCCCGTCATGCCTCTGTGTCACTTTTCTAAAGTAAACAGGAAGTCACACTGAACCCCGGTGTGCCTCCAGCCAGTCAGCTTTCAGGTGGGATTGAAAAGAAGTGAAGCCATAACTCTTTACGTGCATCGACTCTGCAAAAAACAAAACACAACCTGTTCTTATACAGCTCTGGTGTCTTCTATAGGTTTGGGTGCATGTTAATGGTCTGCAAAGGCTAAAATCCCTGTGTTTCTCTCCCCCCCCCCCTGCCAGAAACACCTCCATTTGACTCATAGTGACATCAATATGTAACACTCGCGCTTTGATTGGCTAGTGCTACCACACATTGTACGTGATAGGCTAATACATCTTATATTATGAAATGTTTAGCCACCCCAATATTGACAATTGTTAATAAATAATGATCAATGATGTGGATATAATAAGCAAGTTGATAACATGCTAATAATAGAACAGCTAGAAGAGTCTGGTCCATTTAGGGAAATACATCAAACAATAACTTAACCAGGAAAGATCTGCCGTTTTATGATAAAACAATATCCAAAATCTTGCCTTTTATAACAATTTGATATCATATAGATATTTAGCCCAGCATTAATGTCAGTTTGTCTTGTTTTGTAGACTTCACTATTTAATGGCTGAAAGACACAGTTTCTGCTTCAGTTCACAAAAATAATTCTAGCCAAAATAACACTTTTACGAGAAAAAGTGAGAGAGCATGTGTTCCCTTTGGACACAGCAAGGCAAGCTGTTACCTGTGAGATAACACGCTGCTGTCCTCAGCTTCATGTTTACAGAAAGAGATCTAATTTGGCAAGGTTATTTCCCCAAATCTGCAATCTTGAACCAAAGCCCAACAACATTCTTCACATAAAGCAGAATCACACCAGACTTTAAATGAACAGGCTGTGTGTCATGTTGCTTGCAGCGTCAGAGCATTATTTTATTTTAAACTGAACGTCCAAAATGAGCGGCTAGACTCGCCACAGTCCCGCCTTAACCTCTGCCGAGCCTTATCCCCCTGAAGCACATCAGCTGTTCACCCTGCAGCACCTTCCTCGCCCTTAAACTCCTCCTCCTCACTATCAGCCATGACAATGTAAATGACTTTGAAGCCATAAGTCTGCGACACAGACTTCAGATGTAGATCCCACATTTCTACGCTAATAAATGTGCAAATTGTACACAACACTTGTTTACATGATGCTTGGATTGAACACGCTTAAGTGTGTCTTTACCTAAGTGTCCCTTTCTAACCCAGGGATGGATGTCCAGCTAATCTTCTAATTTCTACTAGACATTTGCCCCCTCCGCCTGCAGAGCGTCACACTGACATACGGTGCCTTACCACAGCCAAGTGAAGCTCTACCGGGGATGGAGCTTGATCATCTAATCCAGAAATAACGACATGTTTGTTTTTCTGCCATATCTTTGAGTAGACCAAACCAGAGCCCCAGAAGTTTGGCGAAAAACTTCACGGGGATGTTTAGTGAGAGTTCACTGCGGCTTATGTACAGCACAATCTTCATGCTCTGCAGTGCGCTCTGGTACGGTGGCCAGCCCGTGCAAACGTGCTTAAAAACAACGGGGACCCTTAAAAGAGACGCACACAGCTGGGACCGGAGCACTTGTTGACGCTCTGGGATTGGCACTCAAGCGTTCTGTCAGTATATAAGAAATGCCGAGGTTAGCTACGTTAGCTAGCTAGCTAACCTCGGAAGGAATCGTGCGATCACAATGTTTAAATCCTTCAATAAAACTTACATTTTTAGTAAAAGTTCCTAACAACAGTGACAGTTGGCCAACTTTAAAATCCCCGAACGCCAACAAGCGCTCCGGGCCCCGTCTGTGTGCGTCACTTTTTAGTGTCCCCTGGAAACAGGTTTCATTGTGTGTTTTGAGCTCTTTGCAGCGTCACGTTTGTGCAGTGCTTTTTAGTAAACGCTGCGCTTGTTTTGTCAAGTTTGTGAGTGTTTTCTAAACTCTGCGCATGAGTTGCCAGGTTGCTGAAGATGTTTCTTCAGTTGCATGTGTTTTGGCACATCGTTTTTGCATCGTTTTTTTATCTGCAGCGCGTTTCCTAATGGAAGTGTTTTGGGTCGTTTGCACCTGTGGGCCACCGTACTCTGGGATGCTTACATGTACATACAGACAGCGATATAGGTTAATATGCAGAGCATGTAATCAGTCTCTTTCCAACCTGCTTTAAATGTTTGTGATAACACATTTTGAAACTATATAAATATATATAAAAAAGCTGTTGTGTAATTTTCCTGTAGAATTGAAAGATTAATTTCTATTTTTGTAATGGCCAGATAGATAGACGTCTGCTATTCTCTGATTTAATGTGCATGTGCTTATTTTTGTAATGTTGTGTTTGGGAGGCGGCGGCCCCATGCTGGCTGTTTTTGGGAATCAAAGCCTTATGGGGGAGAAATCTAAATCTATGTTTTATATGTAAATGTTTTGATAGTGTTGATATTGTTCATGCAAATGTTGTGATGGGACGTTTGCACTTAACGGGGTTCCTGTAGTATTGGATTCTGTCGCTTTTCTATGACTTTCCTTTTTGATGACATGTTGTCGACGTTTTGCTTACTCAGAAATGTATATTTTCCCAAAGGGAGGATAACAATTATGCACTTCGTATTTTATACAGTAAATCTAGTCTTTTACAATATAAATCTAAGGATTTACAAGGATTTTGTGATTAGGCACTACCACAGAATATTTATTTATGTGAATTTATAGTAAAGCCCAATAGAATTGGTAGCTTATCTTGCATTTTTGCAGTAACTTTGATGAAAAACTATAAAATAGCTTGATTAAAAACACCGAGCCCATTTGAAAGTTTCCTCCATGAAGTCTTTAAGGACTTGTCATTTGCATATTTTGCATATTTGTATCTTCTAATGTTTTCCCTTATGTTAAAATGTAGAATCTTCTTTTGAAAAGATCATGCTTTGTTCTGTCCAGTTTTCTATTTGTTTGTTGCTTTTTCAAATGTTTACAGGCTGCTTGTCTTAAGTGGCATTTCGATGTTCGAGAGTTGTCGAGGAAGTGTTTCTAATGGAAGAGATGTGTGAGACCGATAATAAAAGATCTCTAACTAATCACCCTGGATTCTGTCATAACTTCTTCTTAATGAAGCTCAGCGCAAGTTCTTTCAGGAAGACTGGGTGTATCTACATTCACTCCGCAGCTGCATATAATCAGCTCATCACGGGCGTTCTCTATAACCCATTACTTTCACCTCATTCTCCAGCAGCCAATCCCTGTGCTGCAGCCACACTTTAAAATGGTTCTCCTCTCTCCTGCAGTCAGCTGTGATTTCAGGTTTTCATTCTGCCGCCCGCCTCCTCCCCATCCACCTCCTCCCCTCCTCCCCATCCACCTCCTTTCATCATATCCAGTGCCAGGAGAGCTAATCCAAAGACCTCATCGCACCTCCTCTTCATCCCATCTCCTCATCAAATCCAGATCTTCAGCATCATCACCAGTGTCTAGACCCCGGGGGGTTCCCTATATGCTCACGGCTGTATTTCCCCCTTTAGATATACCATTTCAGGATCGGGGTCTAATCGCCAAAGACTTAACATTTATCATATGACATGTGTCAATAAATGTTCTTTAAACAAAATGAAGTGAAGACTGAATTAACTGTCTGGTGGCTTCATTCGGCCGCCAGGAAATTACAATGGCAGTTCTGACACGTGCCCTTAGATGCATAAGTGGGTATTTTTTGACCCGGTGAGGTGGTTTCTTAGAGTATCTTTGTAATTACATTTTTTTATCATTTCTTATTCCAGCTATTCCTCGAAAAACATGTTTTGGATATCATGCCATTCACATTTTAAATTTAAATTTTAAGAAATTGTAGTTTTTGTATTACTACCCCAAGCTTCCATAAGTGGGTCAAAAATGACCCGCATGCATTTTCTATGGAATTTCATTTTTTTTCAAAATGTAAATGTATTTTCTAAAATTATAAATAGTGAAAAATTAAATATAAAATATTTCTAGTGTGAACCAAAATATAATACAAGTGATTTTTCTTAACCAAAATGACAAAAATGGCATAAAAACACCTCTTATTCTAATACGGGTCCTTTTTGACCCACTTATGGAAGAGTGTAGGGTCCAGTCACTCGTGCATCTAAGGGTTAAATGACGTCATGTGTTGCCGATGCTTTGACAGAAACATGTGACATCATACAAAACCATTGAGGAGGCAATACTGGGGGTGATTTCACACATGCACAGTGCACATATTGTCCATAATGATAGGTCACAAGATGTTTAAAATGTTGTGCTTTAATCCAACTCTTCTGTACACCGTCTGTTCATTAAATTATACATTCAAAAATCTTTACTGTCAATGGAGAGGAGCAGCGATGACGTTATTTGTAGGTCGAGCCTGAGGGTAGCATCGCAAAGTGCTCCCTCGACAAAAACCAATGGGATATTTCCATTTGATTTCGGTATATTGCTCATTTTTAGGACTCGTTCCCGCACCACTCTCTACTTGTAGGACATTATTCATACCATGCGGCTAATTCGCAGTCTAATCAAACTAATAATGCTTGTAATATGTATAAATGTTTCTCCCTGAGCTTGTTGTGACACCAAGGAGCTTGTTGTGACACCAAGGAACATGAATACACATCACAGGATAAATATCACAGAAACTGTTCCAGCAACAAGTTAATAACTCCATGTTTACTTCTCATTTTATCAAAATGAAACTATCTTTCCTCGTTGTTTCGAACAAATAAACCGACCTACAGGTGAGAAATCGCCCTTTATCATTAAGGTGTCATGGCTAGGACAAAGTTACAAAGTGCTGTAAGAGATAATTGTGCCAAACATGAAATAAAGTCAAGTAATTCTCATCCATCGAGCTGCTCGTTGATCATCAGGCTTCTGTACGTCAAACATGTTCATTTGGAGGAGACCAGGGTAAAGCTCCTGTTCTGAGTCCATGTGTCAGAGAGGCTTCTTCTTCTCCTGCTGTCTTCTCATCGGAGCACATTCATTGGTCACGTGTGTCCCGTGTGTGTCCCCCTCAGTCTCTCAGGGACGTTCAGATCAGGAACCTCCGGGCTGTGGCTTCTCTTTAAGGTCCATGCCTGGAGACGGATCTGAGGGATAAACCGTGTCTATTAGTCTGAGGGATTATTAACAGAGAACTGATGACATACAACGAGCCAAACAAGTGAATGCGCTACAACGGCCCTAACACTGTTATTAGGAGAAAGGCGCTACAGCTTCAAAAAGCAGGCAAATATTAACACAAAAATGTACCGAAACACATGTGCGGGGGGGGTAACACTGACTTTGGACCCCCCTGAAAATGAAAAGTTTAGGATTAAACAATTTCTTGGCTGACGGAATAGGCGGAACTAACGTTATTTGTCATTCTAGTCGGACCCATTAGAGCAGGGGTGTCAAACTCAATTTCATCGCGGGCCACATTAGCATTATGGTTGCACTCAAAGGGCCGGTTGTAACTATATAAATATACATATATAAATATATATATAAAATAATGTATTATATTACATTATTGCCTCTGAATTGGATTATTATCGGATAGGATAATAACTTAGTAATTAACTACGTCTGAAAGCAGAAGTCCATTGCAAATAATTGCAAGTCTCTTCAGTGCGCATGTCACAAAACGAGATGCATTGTGGGACATGTAGTTTATGGGCAACCTGCTACTGTAAAGCGGCATCTAAACGTATTATATTCTTTGTAAGCTCTTGCGGGCCACATAAAATGAAGTCGCGGGCCAGATTTGGCCCCCGGGCCTTGAGTTTGACACCCCTGCATTAGAGCGTAAAAACTGTAACTATAAGTATCTGAAATAAATATGTGTACCAATAACTGTATTGCATTGTTTTCTTACTGTCTTTGTCTTTTTCGCCCTGCATTTATTGTGCCCCTCTCAGAAAATAACTGGTCCCAGCCTGGCCCCCCCAGTCACTAAAAGCGCTGCTAATACAAAACGCTGCAAGAAGCCCAAAACGCAACGTAAACCAGGGAACACCGAAGTTCAGGATTAAAAAGCTGGTAACTGTCAGTCTCTGAAAATGTGTGTGCTTCATAACTGCTAGTGTGTTGTCAATATTTGTGAAATGACTAAGTCAGCTAGCTAGGTTTCAACAGAACTGCAATAATATCAGAAGAAATCATGCGATCACATTGTTCAAATAAGCTGATAAAACATTTAAGGTAAGTTTCCAACAACAGTAACGGTTTGAACAACTTTAGAAACCCAGAACGTCAACAAGCGCTCCGGTCCCAGCTGTTTCTGTTGTGTTGTCAAGTAGGTGAAGATGTTTCCTCATTTGTAAATCATTTTTTAAACGACAGTGTGTTTCTCCTCATAGAAATGTTTAGGGCCGTTGTAACGCGTTGGCACCTGTCGGACACCGTACTTCCTGGTTCGTTATACCACCAAAAATCACAAAGACACTGCTTGTAAACAATCTATCAGGAGAAATAAGGGTCAGTAAGTCCTCAATGCATTATACATGAATTCTGGCAGGATAATATTGGTGCAAACTGACAGATATCCTCTTCCCGTCATATCTCAACACTTCGGTATAGCAGTCTCTTTAAATTATAAAGTCTTTGTACACAGCCTAAATAGTACATCGAGCATCAGATCACTATCCAGGGTGATATTGTAGGGATTCAATTCACTGTACTGTTTATACCTGAAAAACCTGAGTGTTTACCTGTTTGGCCGTTTCTATGGTGACGCTGGACAAAAAGGAGCAGCAGGAAGAGACAGAAGCTGATGAATGACGTCACTGTGCAACACAACAGGAAGGAGTAACTGCCCTGACTGTCTATCACCTGGACACACACACACACACACACACACACACACACACACACACACACACACACACAAAAAACACAATTGAAGTAGCAACAGACCAGGTTTATAATTGAAGACACTGTCGGCCACACACTCATCCTCATGAACAATGATGCTGACAACCAGTTAAACTACATGTGCAACATTGTGACAATGAGGTATCAAGAAAAATAAACGTGCCGAGATTAAATGAACTGATTATTGTGAATTAAGGGACATTTAAAGAGTGTGAAGGGTGTTACCGATCCGATGATTAGCTGCAGCAGCATCTCTCCGGTGCTGGCACTGGTCACCAGGACCATGGTGGCACAACCTGAAACACACAGGAAATACATGATGTAATGAAGGATTTGATATGATGGGAATTGAGAATCATTAACATGTATCAGAGGTTTAATCATCAACCGGTCCAGATGTCCAACGTTACTCTCTTTTATTTGCATGTATGCTTGGGCGTGCAAACACACACACACACACACACCTAAATGTGTGCAATAACCTGTTTGTCCCATTCTTGGGTTTGTCACTCGTTCCTTAATTTACTTTCAGGTTATTCTTCCAGTTGTTCTACTTTGTTTGTTCCGTTTTTTGTGGTGTATTGTAAACGCAGAAGCAGGGAAGCTGCATGTATGAAAATGGTCTTAATACAAATCATTAACACACGACATGAGGAAGGATCTTTTTCAGTGGAAGAAAAAGTATTCAGATTCTTTACTTGAGTAAAAGTACTAAAACCACACTGTACAAATTCTTATTCTAATGTTGGATGGTTTACACCGTATAATCTTATTTAAAAAGTTTTCCTTAGTTATTGTGTTTCAAAATCTGAATGTATGAAGTAACTAGTAAATACAGTAAGTCTGTAAAATAAATAGTACAGTAGAGTAAAGTAGTATACAAATGAAATGAAAAGTCCAAGTAGTGTCTCTACTTTAAAGAGTCCTCTCCTGCTGATGATCAGGTGTATATCAGTATGTAGTGTCTCTACTTTAAAGAGTCCTCTCCTGCTGATGTTCAGGTGTATATCAGTATGTAGTGTCTCTACTTTAAATAGTCCTCTCCTGCTGATGTTCAGGTGTATATCAGTATGTAGTGTCTCTACTTTAAAGAGTCCTCTCCTGCTGATGTTCAGGTGTATATCAGTATGTAGTGTCTCTACTTTAAATAGTCCTCTCCTGCTGATGTTCAGGTGTATATCAGTATGTAGTGTCTCTACTTTAAAGAGTCCTCTCCTGCTGATGTTCAGGTGTATATCAGTATGTAGTGTCTCTACTTTAAAGAGTCCTCTCCTGCTGATGTTCAGGTGTATATCAGTATGTAGTGTCTCTACTTTAAAGAGTCCTCTCCTGCTGATGTGCAGGTGTATATCAGTATGTAGTGTCTCTACTTTAAAGAGTCCTCTCCTGCTGATGTTCAGGTGTATATCAGTAAGTAGTGTCTCTACTTTAAAGAGTCCTCTCCTGCTGATGTTCAGGTGTATATCAGTATGTAGTGTCTCTACTTTAAAGAGTCCTCTCCTGCTGATGTTCAGGTGTATATCAGTATGTAGTGTCTCTACTTTAAAGAGTCCTCTCCTGCTGATGTTCAGGTGTATATCAGTATGTAGTGTCTCTACTTTAAAGAGTCCTCTCCTGCTGATGTTCAGGTGTATATCAGTATGTAGTGTCTCTACTTTAAAGAGTTCTCTCCTGCTGATGTTCAGGTGTATATCAGTATGTAGTGTCTCTACTTTAAAGAGTCCTCTCCTGCTGATGTTCAGGTGTATATCAGTATGTAGTGTCTCTACTTTAAAGAGTCCTCTCCTGCTGATGTTCAGGTGTATATCAGTATGTAGTGTCTCTACTTTAAAGAGTCCTCTCCTGCTGATGTTCAGGTGTATATCAGTATGTAGTGTCTCTACTGGGACATGTCTCCATGCTTTAATGTTCAAAAAGCTCTTTATTTCTCTCATACTGCCTGTGCTGCAGCACCTCTTTTCACCCTCTGTCTGAAACCAGAGCCCAGTCTGCTCTGATTGGTTAGCTGGCCGGCTCTGTTGTGATTGGGTCTTACCTTTGTAGTCGAGTATGTCCTCTGTGAAGGCCAGCATGGAGGGGAACACACTGCTGATGCACAGTCCCAACACACAGGTGCCGATGAAGAGGAACACACAGCTGGTGTAGAAGATCATCAACAGGCACTGAACCAGGATCACCCCGAGCTGAAAGAAAAATGGGCAATGATAACTTAACAGAAGTCTGCAGTTAACAACAATAAAGCACAGTTGTACTTGCCGTGCAAAATGTAACCCATATTACAGTAAATATCAACAAAATAAAACACATATCGGACTAGTTTCTACAAATTTCAACAAGAAAATGACAACGATTGTATCCAACTGCACAGCAAGCATACCCGTAATTCCATAAAAAGATCAATGGATGTTGTTGTTGTCTTTTTCGTATGAAGGCCACCATAGTCTGTCTTTTTGAGCCGAAATAGCTCAGTTGGGAGAGTGTCTTTGTCTGGTGGACATGTAGGTGCATTCATACCTGCAATTTAAACTGCAGAAAAGCTGGTCGGATGATCAGTAACAATGTAGTTTTGTTTTCCATCCTACAACCTTTCATTCAATAATACTAAGTGGCAGTGTCAGTCGAAATGAGAATGATCCAGGCACCTCTTTTGTTGTAAAAATGACTTTTCAGAAAGTGCGTACTTGAAGTAATACTAGATGGGCTGACACATAGCACTTGACTAGCATATCCGCAGTTTTACATTGAAGGTATGTATTAGTGAAACTGAATGACGAACAGACATCAAGACAGATTGCTATGTTTCATCAGCTCTAACCATCAAGGTTGTGCCCAAAACTGTCCTCTTTGCTGCCGAAACCATGCAGGGATCGAACCAGGGACCAGTAGATCTTCAGTCTAACGCTTCCAACTGAGCTATTTCGGCACAAAAGGTTGTTTTCTGGTGGCTTTCAAATGGAAAACAAAACAACAATGTCTCTGAGCATGTGACTAGCATTTCTGCAGTTCAAATTGAAGGTATGAGTGCACCTACATGTCCACCAGACAAAGGCAGCACACCTCTTGGCTTGCATACTGATGACAACTTCAGAACAACTCTCTATATATAATTAAAACCAACCAAAGAAAAACACAAAATCTGCAAAGCAAACAGTGCCAGCATAACTTTCCGGTTTCCTCACATCATCCATGACTACAATTCACATTTCAGACCAGTAGAAGGAATAGCTCTGCAAAGGTATGTGCTGATATTCACAGTGAACACAATGAACCATTACAATTCACTGTGAGTATATTCAAAGACAAACAGAGACATTTAGTAAGTACTATTCTGTTGTAAATAAAGGGCCTGTATTAGGTTTTAGCCCCTTTAGTTTGGTTTGGCTTAAAGATTGTGTTGTTTGTTTAACTCCTGAATCATCCTCTGGTGATGCCACATCATCCTGTTAGGTGCATGCACGCCCAGTTCAAATATTTGGTCATATTCTTCCACACAACAGCTGGTCATGAGCTTTATTGTTGCATTAACTGAATCGTGATACTAGAAAAGACATCGTGTCATACAGGTCAACGTGGGAAAACCTGTATCCTCTCTGCACTGAGATATTAATTATGCAAAATCCACTTTTCCATGTCTCCTCTACATCAACACGTGTCCCCTCTTCTTCATGTCTCTTATACATCAACATGTGTCCCCTCTTCTTCATGTCTCTTATACATCAACATGTGTCCCCTCTGTGTAAAGAGATTCTGAAAGTTTCAGGAACAAAGATTCTCTCTCTTTTTGTCCTGATCCATTTATATAAAAACCTGTCTGAAAATGAGCTGATCAGATTTTGGCCACTTTATGATGTCATAACGATGTTTTGGCTTGATTAGCCAATCAGCAACCAAGGTAACCCCCCCCCCCCCACCTTATCACCTGAATCTCCTCCTAGAGCACCATTGTGTTCTTTCTAACCAAATATCTCTCAGAGGGGCGTGGGGAGGGGCTCCTTATTTTCATCTAAAGTAACAGACAGAGAATCAGCACTTTGGAAACAGGGCTGAAACAGAGGGGATTATGGGATGCTGCAATGATCTGTTTGGTGTTTGCAGCCAAACACTTCAGAGACATGTTTTGTGTATATCTGAGACCTGTAATATATTGATGAAAAACAGAATAATAGGGGACCTTTAAATCTTTGTTCATACCAGACTGACGGTGAGCAGCCTGGGAGCTGAGTATCTGTAGGACAGGTAGATGAAAGCCAGTCTTCCCACTGTGATGGAGGCCCAGAATGTGCTGTCCAGATAGCCTGCAGTCCTATGACCCATCAGCAGAGGAGGGGACACTGCGTAGGTGTAGACGAAGCCAGCGTAAGAGCCCTGCAGCACAACAAATACATCAGGAGGTTAGCAAAGAGTACAGTATGCTTAGTGCTTTGAAGGATGTAAACAGGAAGTACTGATGCCATGTTTGCAATTTACCCATGGATGTGATACTGAATGACATTTTAAAACGGATCGATTGCTTTGAAAGTTTTGAGGTAAAAATAAATGATTATGATTCCAACAGGACTTATGGACAATATGGACAAAAGAGAGAGTATAGAGTGGTGCAGTAATGAGTCCTAAAACCAGGGAATGGGTTAGCAGTTTACCACTTCCTGTTCCCTCGTCTCAAAGTCAACTGTTTTTTAATGTGTTTTCGGTTAGAAGCTTGATATAAGGTCTGTGTCCGTTGTTCAGCTTTGATTCTGTTATGAGTCACATAAGGAGGCACATTTCTTTGCAAATTGTAACCATCAGGAACCAAGGGTTTTTAACTAATAAACTGCCTAGTGACACATCCAATGCTACAGCTTGTACTTCTTTCTGTAAGATATATAGGCCAAATCAGTAACCAGAAAAGCTGTCCGTTGGTTGGCCTGTCCATTTGATCACATGCAGTATCTATGTCTCTTCTAATGTACCCCTAAGAGAACGTGGAAACGAGTGTACGGTCTACATACATGTATGTATGTTTATATGTGTATAGTTGCAGGAAGTCTCACTATTATTCCATCAGTGATGAAGACGACGGCCCCACCGAGAGCGTGGAGGAGGAAAAAAGTAGCCGGGCGACCTCGGAGTTTGGCAAGGTTACAGCAGTAGAAAAAACTCTGATAACCTATAGGACGAAAAGGATACTGAGGTAAGTAATTTCAATTGGGTACAGCGGACACAAACATGAATCTATATGCTTCACCTTCATCACTGTCCTCAAAGGGGGTGGCCTGAGAGTCGGCTCTCTCAATGAGGCGTGTACCGGTGCTTGAGCAAGGCAGCAGTCTCTCATGGCACATCAGAGCTAACACTGCTGCTGGCACTGGGAGCTGACACACACACACACACACACACACACACACACACACACACACACACACACACACACACACACACACACACACACACACACACACACACACACACACACAACCACACACACACACACACACACACACACACACACACACACACACACACACACACACACACACACACACACACACACACACACACACACACACACACACACACACACACACACACACACACACACACACACACACACACACACACACACACACACACACAAAGAGGGTATTGTCACCGAGTTCACGTCAACACTTCCTGTCAGCTGATTCAAATTGTAACTCTCCCTTTATAGAAGTAGTGTCCATGCCACTCCATTTGCCTCGGCTTAAAACAGACACAGTTCCAACTGAATAATGTAGTGATATTTTGCTCAGGTGGGGGCTAAAAGAGGCCTAGTGTGCTTTTTGGAGTTCCCCCTTTCCTGCATGTAAATGGTCTGCAAATGTTTAAATCCCTGTGTCCTGAGTGTCCTACATTTCATGATTAAGCTCAAGAAGAATCAGTATTGATGTTTGTTTTTTTTGCTCTGTAAGTCCAAGAAGCCATTTCTATCCCAAATCATTTGTAGTCAATGAGTGACTGAAGTCTGGCACCCATAGACTTGGAAAAAATAGCAGAGTAGAAGAGACTCCTGACTCTATGTCATGAGTTATCTTTAATTTCATTTAGGGACTTTCATTGAGCCATAAACAGATCATTTATACTAGCATGCACTGTATACTATATTATTACATATAGAGCCCTGCGTGGAAATGCACCGGAATATATATGTGACCTTCTCCATCCTTACATTGCGAGTAGGTCACTTAGGTCTTCAGACCAGGGCCTACTGGCTGTCCCACGGTCTCGTTTAAAAACGAAAGGTGACCGTGCCTTTCAGGTGGTGCTCCAACACTGTGGAACTCTCTTCCTAAAGGCATCCGCTCTGCAGTCTCGGTAGAAGCTTTTAAAAAAACTACTGAAGACCTATCTTTTATTTGAAATGTGTGTGGTGTGTTCTGTTCTTATATTTGTTCCTTTCAGGACTCCACGTGCTCTGTGTTTTGTTTTTATGTTGACCTTAAAAATGTCTGCCTCATGTGGTTATTGTATTCATGTTTCTGTGGTCTTAATTTTAACTTTTGTTCTTACTTGTGAAATTATATTTCTGTGAAAGGTGCTATAATAAATAAACGTATTATTATTATTATTATTATACGTTTCTGTATCATCAATCATATGAAACGTGTAACACTGACATGAACTCACGTTGATCAGAGCGATGATCCAGAAGGCGTAGGACACCCTGGTGATGACCACCCCCTCGGTGTGCAGAGGATACTGGGAGATGTTTGCGATCGCGCCCCCCTGCCCCACCAGGCTGTTGCGGAGGTGACCCAGGTCCGAGGCAGATGATGAGTTCAGGGTCCAGTTTGAACCCAGGACACACGAGTCGTCTGACAGGAAAGGATCAGCCACCAGCGGACTGACCAGCGCTCCAACGCCTATGAAGAAATGCAAGGCCTGGGGCGGGACATGGACATGGGTTATGATGTCAGATTAATTAGTATTTAGAATAGATTTTTCTCTGGGAGCAACTTTTTATTAAATGTTTTAGTCATCTTCACAAAAATAAAATAAGTTAGCGTAACAACAATTAATAATCAACACATTCTCAACACAAGGTTTCCTCCTTGTAAACTAAGTTGGCCATGAGTCCTCTCCTCATCATCTCCCCAAAGGTCAAGGTGGTCATATATGTACAATCTTATTTTGAATGAAGGATATAACCAGGTCAGAAGCTCGCTGTATAGCCTCTAATGTTCCTGCTTTAGCGCTGTTTACAGATGTGATTGACATAAGGTAATCAGATTACATTACTTTTATATTATGATACTCAGATTAGGTTACTGATTACATTTTTAAACAGGTACAGTTTTTTGTGTTAGTACATTTTTGATTGAAGATCTTAGAAACAAAACAAACAATAATAATTACAATAATTATAACAAAGAGAAGCAAAATAAAAATAAATGTTCAGGGTATAACAAAATAAATTCTCAAATAGTTTCCGTCATGTTCAAAAGGGACAAGAAGAAGAAGCTTAAAAACGTTCCTGGACCCCCCAGTTAATCTAACGGAATACATTTTGAAATCAAACACTCACAGCTGTTCCCTCCCCCCTCTCTTCCCCCCCTCTCTCCCCCCCCCTGACCTGCAGGAAGATGGCCGAGTCCCTCTGGTAGAGCTTCACCAGCTGGAGGTTGGAGATGGTGTCGATCACCCCCATGGCTAGACCAGCGATCGCCATGGCGACAGACAGCAGCGACACATGGTTACAGAGCGGGATGATGGAGAACACGAGAGAGATGATGAGCGAGCAGGAGAAGAGTGTCCACAGGGAGGACAGGAGTCTGAGGGGGACATTTTAAATAGACATATTTCAAATTCAGAAGAAGGAATGTAGCCCAAAAGAAAACCAAAAATAAAATGCAGTCTTCCTATAATGTATTTGTCTTTCTTTTCAAATGTATTCTAACATTTTAATCCTGCTAGTAAACCCCATTTTAAAAATGTAATCTGATAACATAATCCAATTACATGTAATCTGTTACTCCCCAAGGCTCCATTGGACTTGTTTACATCTGTAACATAGTGACATCACAATGTAACACTCACGCTTCTATTGGCTAACGCTCCAACACATTGTACGTGACAGGCTAAGGGGTGGGACATCTCTGAAGCGGTTGACCAATCACAACAGAGCCGGCCAGCTAACCAATCAGAGCAGACTGGGCTCTGGTTTCAGACAGAGGGTGAAAAGAGGTGCTGCAGCACAGGCAGTATGAGAAAAATAAAGAGCTTTTTGAACATTAAAGTATGAGACATGTCACAGTAGAGACACTAAATACTGATATACACCTGAACATCAGCAGGAGAGGACTCTTTAAAGTAAAGTAGAGACACTACATACTGATATACACCTGAACATCAGCAGGAGAGGACTCTTTAAAGTAGAGACACTACATACTGATATACACCTGAACATCAGCAGCAGAGGACTCTTTAAAGTAGAGGCACTACATACTGATATACACCTGAACATCAGCAGGAGAGGACTCTTTAAAGTAGAGACACTAAATACAAACATGAACCTGAAAATGAGCAGAATAGGGCCCCTTTAAATGTTTTTCACTCCTAAGTTATCAATGATATTAAAACATGAATTTCCAGCGTATTGTTGCTGCAGTAAAATCACCTTCATGGCTGTTTCTCCCTTATCTTTTACTTATCACACCTCCACATTATCTTCACCTTGTATTCTTTTCATTTCCTGCCAACTTTCCACTCTGCTTTTAACCTTGTCCTAATGTTTGGTTTGTAGGGAGATGTTACCCAGAGCCTGGGATATAAGGGCACAACAATATTATGTTGGACATAACTAGCAGAGCACAATGACTCTACATCTAACAGAGACAGTACACGGCACACTGAACGTGAAATAGATCAATATTATACAATGTTTAAATAAATAACCTGTCCTCAAACAGGATCCACTTTCACACTTCTGAGGAAATACAGACACCTTGAACAGCCGTCTGTCATTTGAATGTTACATATTTGCAAGTCAAATTCAGACCAATATCTTTCTAATCTAAACAAATAGTTTACGATTCCAACCCATTGCAGCTTTTTGGTCGACACAATGAGTCTTAATATGAACACTATAAGAATAAAACGTTTCTTCAAACTTGATCAATACACCAACTTTAAAGTAGGCCTAAAAGCATCACGTCGCCAGACCACTGTAAGCTACATTTATTTATTCAACCTTCTTATAACTTTTTTTTGTGTTTAATAATACAATTGTAGGTACACTGTTAGATATAAAACCTTAAATACTATGGCGACTACACAAGTAGTTTGACTGGGTTATAACATTCCTTTACATCGGATAATACACCAACTTTAAAGAAGGCCTAAAAGCATCACAACGCCAGACCACAGGACATCCCACTCCTTAAACAAAATGTATATTTATTCAACCTTCTTATATGTTTTTGTGTGTGTAATAATACAAATGTAGGGACATTGTTAGACAGAAACCATATGGCGACTACACAGTATCTACTACAGACTCATTAGTCTTACTATGACTCTGAATATTATGGGAATATAACATTATTTTGCATTTCATCAACGCACTAACATTAAAGTCCCCCTTCTGCTCCAGTAGGACTCAGATGTTGCTCTTTTCTTTTCATGTGATGTTTGGTGATGTTGTTTATTTGTTTTGTTTATTTCCGTTAACTGTCAAGTGGGAACTAAGTATTGTTTTGTACGTTTTTGTGTTTCCCCTTATTTCCCCATGATACTGTTATACCATGAACGGGATAAATACAAAAAATGAAAAGTAGGCTTAAAGCAGCTCACCAGAGGTGGGAAGTAGTGGAGTACAAATACTTCGTTACTGTACTTTTTCTGGTATCAGTACTTTACTCCACTACTTATTTTTCTGATGACTTTTTACTTTGACTTCTTACATTTTGAACACAAACACCTGTACTTTCTACTTCTTACATTTTCCAAACAGGCTACTTTAGTTTGAATGTGTGTTTGGTGGCGTGATCATTATTATTTAGAGTCATTGCGTGCCTATTGATTTGAACACGATCCGTGTATCCATCATTTCCTGGTCTTCTCTAAAGAAGAGGGACCAATGAAAACTTTGTAATTTTGCCGTTGTTCAGCATGGAAACATTCATTAGCTAACAATAACATTATTGTTCTATTAATATAAAGGGAGGTCAGTTACTCATTAAAACAGCTGCTAGTTATGGGAACTTTTTACTTAAGTACATTTCGAAGCCCATACTTCTTTACTTTTACTTGAGTAAAGAAGTTTAGTCAGCACTTCTACTTTTACCAGAGTATTTTTAAACACGAGTATCCGTACTTCTACTTGAGTAAAGGATGTGTGTACTTTTGCCATCTCTTCAGCTCACTCACGTTTTCTTGAAGAGCCCCCCCAGGCTGCTGCCCACCAGCAGGAAGAACTGCTGGGAGAAGAAGACCCAGGTGATCTGCTGCAGGCTGGAGTGGGTCTGACAGCGGAGGTCCAGCACCGTGGGGCCCAGGAAGGCGATGCACAGCCCGAAGCTGAAGAAAACACTCCAGTAGGTGAGCGTGTATTTCCAGTGGCGCTTAAAGAGCGCCCATATCCGCTCGTCCAGCAGCTTCATGTCGGAGCTTCACCTTCGGATCTCTGCGGAGCTTCTCATGAATCTGCCTCAGTGTGAGCAGCTCTGTCAGACAGACCTCCACTCACTACCGGAGGAGAAAGTAAACACAGTCTGACCAGTCCGGGCACTTTCCCAGTTTAGTGCCACTTACTGACTGACTGCTGACTGACGGACGAGGCGCTGATTGGCTGATAAACCAATGTACCGCCCACTGGGTGAATGCTTACAGATCCAGTGATGAAGTTGGAGCTACTGTAATTGTTGTTTTTATTTATTATTGAGTGGTGCAGTGATGAGTCCTAAAACCCGGAAGTGAGTTAGCATTTTACTACCGGTTCCCTCGTCTAGGGAGTCAATGGGATTTCTCCATAGGATTTTGGAAAATAGCTTGAAATAAGGTCTGTGGAAAACGAACCTGTTTGATAAATGCACGTTTTGTTCAGCCGGATAATATCCACATGTCTACCCTACTTTTAATGTCTACCCATAAATCTAATCGCCAGAAGAGAGGCGAAGTCCCTCCCCTTCTGGTGGGAGTCATGGGACCTTATTTCGGAAAAAGTTTGTATTGAAGTCAATGGAGAGAGAAAGATTATCTTTCGATCCCGTTTGAATTGTGCCACGAATTACACATATGATGTTTGTCAATCTTAAATAATAATTTCCATGTCAAAAAAGTCACAGTTTGTCGTAAAACTGTTGAAATATAAGACTATGAAAAATACGCAACTAGAAAGACTACAAATCCCAGAATCCCGGTCCCGCATGCTGGCTCTTACGGAACCGACTAACTCCCCTTGTGTGTATGTACAGCTCTCAACATGCCCAGACTTGTAGTGATTTTCACCTCTTTTAATACTTTTCGCCTCATTCTGAAAGAAAGAAGTGAAATGTGCCAACGTGACGGCCGTCTTGGTGTGTGGTGCGAGACGGGAGATGTAGTTCATTGAGCGGTTTCACACAAGAAAAGTGTTACTTCACAGTTTTACGACACATTTTTATTTTTTTGACTTGTAAAATTATCTTTAAATTGACAAACATCATATGTGTAATTCGTGGCACAATTCAAACGGGATCGAAAGATAATCTTTCTCTCTCCATTGACTTCAATGCATAACTTTTCCGAAATAAGGTCCCATGGAGCTCAACAGGAAGGGGAGGGACTTCGCCTCTCGGTGGACCTCCATGGGACCTTATTTCGGAAAAAGTATGTTTTGAAGTCAATGGAGAGAGAAACGTTATCTTTCGATCCCGTTTGAATTGTGCCACGAATTACACATATGATGTTAGTCAATTTAAAAGATAATTTTGCAAGTCAACATTTTTTAAATGTGTCGTAAAACTGTGAAGTAACACTTTTTTTTGTGTGAAACGCTCAATGAACTACATCTCTGGTCTCGCACACGTCACCAACACCAAGATGGCCGTCACGTTAGCACATTTCACTTCTTTCTTTCAGAATGAGGCGAAAAGTATTACAAGAAGTGAAAATCACTCCAAGTCTGGGCATGTTGAGAGCTGTACATACACACAAGGGGAGTTAGTCGGTTCCGTAAGAGCCAGCATGCGGGACCGGCTTTACAAGGTTTCGGTGAGTAACAGGAGTGTAATGTGTAACGTTAATGACATCACTTACACGACTCTGGGATTTGTAGTCTTTCTAGTTGCATATTTAAAACAGTTTTACGACAAACTGTGACTTTGTTGACATGGAAATGATTTTTTAAGATTGACAAACATCATATGTGTAATTCGTGGCACAATTCAAACGGGATCGAAAGATAATCTTTCTCTCTCCATTGACTTCAATATATAATTTTTCCGAAATAAGGTCCCATGGGGCGGAAGTAGATGGGTGGGACTTCGCCTCTCTATAAACGAACTACAGCCGAGTACAGCAGGGTCGCACGACTTCAACATCACGCCAACTTAAGATCGATATTCAAACATACAGATTCAAAATGGTACAAGTTGAAGCGTTTGTTTTAACAGTTTACAGGAGGCAGGTACTTGCTTTCAAGCAGAACAGGGGCAAACAAACTTAGCGGGAGTGTTTACGTGTTCGGCATAATGACGTACAAAGTCCTCGACAACTTATGTAGTCCTATTCAGCCACTTGTTAACAACCATCGTTTTTCAGACACGTAAACTCTTCGGAAATCACCACCAGTGCTCCACTGCTGATGGATTTAATGTCGTAGAACAAAACGTGATCCGTTGTGTCAACCACAGACCTTATTTCGAGCTATTTTCCAAAATCCTATGGAGAAATTCATTAATTATTAATTGTTATGGTTGTTGATTAACAGTACCAAAAGATACAAATGTCAAATTAATATTAAGAACGCTGTGAGAAGGTTTTTGTTTTTGCAAAGCGGGAAAGCAAATATTGAAATGAAGAAACAAATGATCATTTTCTAAAAAAGTGACTATGCATATGGATGAATATATTTGTGTGAATAACAATATGTTCTCATTGTTGCAGTGTTATAGCCTGCTTTTTGGATACACAGTTGTGCATTTTTTCCAGACCAATTTATAATTATCTATGTCATACCAGTATGCCTAATACATTTCCTAAATTCTCATGTTGAAGACCGTTTAAAACCCCCACAGTTTTTCAATACAAAGTGACGCCCTTGGATGTAGCAATTAAACACTTTACTAGAAGAAATGACTTAAGCACAAACAAATCTTAACCCTGCGTTTATATATCCATCACTGAACCAGTTGTCTACTACATAGTTAATTTGATGTATTACTTCATAATGCAAAGACAAGCTAAGAAAACCAGTGGGAAATGTATCGGTGGGGCTTTGACAGGCCGTGGTGGAAAGTAACTAAGTACATTTACTAGAATACGGTTCTTAATTGGAAGTATTTCCATTTTATGCTATTCATTTTTTATTAGTAAGTCATAATTTAATAAAACACTCAGCACTGTCACAGTCCACAGAAGGTCAGATTTGACTCATGATGTTATAACTCTTGGTGCTGTTATGCAATGTTCCAGTGCAAGTATTAGAGCGATAGCACCATCTTCTGTTCATCTATGTTATTGTACATTTACCCTTATACTACCTCCTCAAAGAAGTACATCATATTGTCAAAATAACCTCGTAAATAGTTGAAAAAAGGTGAGTGTGTGCCAGAGTTTCCATAGTTTATTTATTCATTAATCAATCAATTACTCAATCAATGTTATGCCTTTTGGCAGTCACAGTACATTCAATTTCTCATTTCATAACAGTGTAGACAAATCCCACAAAATATCACATCTCATACAAAATCTAAATTTATCTTTTATAAAACATTTAGACATCTGCAGGTTTTTTTCTTTATTATACTTTAAATACAGCTTTCTATTTTTAAACGGCATAAAACTCACTGAGAAAGATGAAAACATCTGTTAAAATACATATATATATATATTATTTCTTTTTCATTACAGTATTTAAAATAGCTTAATTTACCACGACTAAATGCACAGTAATACTTCTGCCACTGAGGGGAGGAAGGGAGAGGTTGAAAGAGTAACATCCACAGATATACATCCCTCTGAAGTTTCTCGACTCATTGCTTTTAACTTGCTCTTTCTGACACATGAACAGAGGGTTGAACGGTTCCAACGTGAATCTTCATTCAGCGTAATTCACTTCAACATCTTTCAGAGGCAATTTACCTTTACGTCTACCTTTGTAGTCTCTGAACAGTCTCTTTTGCTTTTAGTAAACAATCTAGCCTCATACAGTAGGTCCTAATCATATAGAAGTTGTCTTTATAAATCAAACGTAACTGTAGACTTGCAGTAGATTTCTTGAAGACGTTTTTGCCTTTTATCCAAAAAGCTTTTCTCAGTTCTCAGTGACATGTTAGGAGTGCACGCAAGAGGACATATAATTCTAACTTTCAGGTTCATATTTTGTGTCTCTATTGTGGCTTTAATGTTCAAAAAGCTCTTTATTTTTCTCATACTGCCTGTGCTGCAGCACCTCTTTTCACCCTCTGTCTGAAACCAGAGCCCAGTCTGCAAGAATAGTCATGTGAGAGTCGTCAGTTCTACAGTATGTATGGACAATGGGGCATTACATGTACTGTATGGACTACCTCAAACAAAGTCCTTAATGGATGATCTTTACCTTTTTAACGTTGGGACTTAAAAGGCAGCATTCAACAATTCCTGTAAAAGTCTCAAAAGATAAAACGTGAGAAGCACGTATGTCCCATACAGCACGAATAGACACAATTTGAACTTCTCTCCCAAGCTTTCAAGAGGAAAGACTGTACTTTGTTAACCCAATTAGAACGGTTATTACGTGTCCCAGTGTGTTATGTTCTTGATATAAAATCACATTTTGGCAATTGAGGGCTATCTTCACGGTTCAAATTGCCAATTAATGAGGGAAATGGATATGGTTAGAATGTTAGAAATCTGTTCAGCTAATACGGACACAGCAATCTCTAAAGAAAATAGGACAACTGTCTTTAGGGCGTAGGTTGGAAAGAGTATAACATCAGTAAGCCATAAGCCGTAGGAGGGTGATTTCACCATTTGATCTAGAGATGCTTAAATTGCTGCGGATATTCATTTAAGGAACATAGATGAAAGCTGTTGCCTTCAGAGGTGATTAGACAACAGAACTAGTTTGTTTTAACCATACCTCGGCCTGAATACCCGCATGTCAATCAGAACTGAGTGAGTCTTTAGATGAAAGGCTTAATGTCTATTCTGGATTTCATATGACTTGTATGACGGGGAATTTTCTTCGACCTGCAGCAGATGGAGAGGGCAGATTAAGGAGAGGGCAGTTTAGCCGCAAACCCTTATTAATTTGTGTCCATAGATCCCTCCTGTATGCATAACCCCTGGGCTAAGTCACATGTAAAGAACATTATATATGGAAGATTTGATGGTTTCACTTCAGCATATACTCTCTAGTTTTTCTTAGTCACACCATATGTTCTATTTTCTGCTTATTGTGGTCCAAAAGCCAAACGCTGCTCCCTGGCAATAGCTGTGCAAAAAATAAGGGATAGTGGTGAGTCCTACTAAGAGCTATTTGCTACCAGAAAGTATTTGTAGGTAAGAATATCAGAGCTTAAGGACGTCGGTACAATATGTGGTCATATTTAGGAACCATGTATAGGAGGACACATAGGAAAGGAGTACGCTTCAGAGGACACTTCTGGTTTGTGCAAATAGGAGACTAAGAAATACACACACTCATGGTGCGTTGTTCACACACACAACAAAGCAAAATTTGCCTAACACATTGGCTACACTAGATTAAAAGAAAGGATTCTTCACAAGCTGAAATATCATGCACATTTTACTAAGGCAACTTCAAAAACTGGAGTGTAAGTCAGCTCTTAACACTGGATGTACAGTACTGTAACAAATCTGTCGACATTAATCCATTTTACATTGGAGTTTTGTTACGTGATGGAGAATCATTTGGCTGGTTCAATGTTTGTTTCACATGAGTAAAATTACTTTAAATGAACAGTGTGTTGCTACTACTTCAGTGTTCTGACTGCTTGGGAATGTACCACTTCAAGGCTCACATCCATAGCTGCCATATTTGGGACTCTTCTGACAGGCGTCCAACCATTTAATAACACATAAATCATTTAAGTTGTTTAACCCTTCTATTGTCTTCGTTTTCCCCTTACTTTGGTGTTCTCGGTCAAATTTGACCGGTCCTGTTTTAACTGCTATTACATTAACACAAAAACCATTAATCATCACCAAATTTCATTTAACACCCTTTCAAACTGTAAATATTCAACACAGTCTCACGGCATTTCGTGTTATAGTCACGAAATTAATCTATTGATTCGTGTTCACCAACACGATTTCGCCATTTTTTTCGTGTCACACAGAACGATTTTAAAAGCAATGTAAATAATAACAAATTAGAAGGAAAAAGACATTTAAAAAAATACAGATTTCAGTATTCTGACACAGAACAATTTTAGAGGCAATGTATTTCTATTGGTAGTATGTTTCGTGCCTGCACCAAATAATAACAAATTAGAAGGAAAAAAAGATGACAAAAAATACAGATGTCAGTATTCTGAGGCTCTGAGCCATTTCTTTTCCTCGTGGACGGCAAAAAAACTCCCACATTATACAATTTAAAATAAAAGGGATAGGGTTAGGCTTAGGGTAAGATATTGAGTAAGAACATGTTTTTATGAACCACACAGCTTCTGGTCTTCCAAGACCCGACCGGACAAAAAGACGTGTTGCAGGCACGAAACACACTACCAATAGAAATACATTGCATTTAAAATCGTTCTGTGTGACACGAACAAAATGCGAAAATCGTGTTGGTGAACATGAATCAATAGATTAAATTAATTTCGTGACTAATAACACGAAATGCCGTGAGACTGGGTTGAAATATTATATCAGACTACTGGTATACATGAAAAACTGCAGTAAATGTACAAAGAATAGACACTGAACATGTATTGCGTGTGCCAGGTGTGATCCATGTGGGGGGATGGGCACATTAGAGCGGGAAATGTGTCAAATTGTTCTGTGTGTGTATGTGTGTGTGTTTGTGTGTGCCAGGTGTGATTCACATGGGGGGATTGGGCACATAAGGGGGGGGGGACACATTTAGAATGTGTGTGTGTGTGTGTGTGTGTGTGTGTGTGTGTGTGTGTGTGTGTGTGTGTGTGTGTGTGTGTGTGTGTGTGTGTGTGTGTGTGTGTGTGTGTGTGTGTGTGTGTGTGTGTGTGTGTGTGTGTGTGTGTGTGTGTGTGTGTGTGTGTGTGTGTGTGTGTGTGTTTTATCTGATCCGGATGGTTACTAATTCCTTTTCTATATGGCGGTCATTTTTGACCGGGAACACCATGGGTGTTACAAAGTTGACCAAATCATCCAAAATGCAATGAAAGTGGTGATCAACAATTGTATATGTTCAAATGTCTACTGTGAAGGATATCATAAAGCCTTAATGCAATCGAATGTAAAACAAAAAAAATTATGATTGATGAAAGTAGTAAATCGGTCAGATTTGACCCGAAGACAACAGGAGGGTTACATCATCGCAGCTTCTTAGCTAGCTTGCTTCTCCCGGTAGCTAACTATTATTAGCGCCATATATCATGTTTTAGCTAACGTACTTTGTTAATTTGACCCGTTTAACCACTGCTTAATTAGCCTATAAGCTTATGTATAGCTCACGCAGACATAAATTGTTTAATTGTTCAAACTCTTGTCTTGTAATTTAACAAGTTCCCATTAGCACGAAAGGCCTTAGCCACTGTTAGCATTTTGGGTATTTTAGCAACCTGAGGGCACTTTGGGCTTTTAATAAGCGGTTCTTTTTAGATTCAATATGTTTTCTCTAGTTGTAGGTCAGAAACACAATGATGAAATCTATATTTTATGTGTTAGCTACTGTATTTAGTTGACCCTTTGTGAACTGTTAGATGCTAGCAACCTCATGATAACTTTTGGCTGCTCAATTAGCCTGTTAGCTTATCTATAGCTAACAAATACATAAATTGTTTAAATGTTCAATTTATGATCTTAGCATTTGTAATATTTCGAGCTGCGAGGGAATCTTTTGCAGTTCAGAGGTGGCAGGTGAATCTTTAAGCTACATTTTACAAGAGACAAGCCTTAATCTTAGTCAGACAAACATTTAGCACATTTTTTCAACAAGTTGTTTGACTGAACGGACCTCTACAACCTTAATGTCTGTACACCTGCAAGTGTATAGAGGTTCCAGATGTGCTATAGCTACCTTAAATGGCTAAAGCCCTGGGTATGCTCTAAATGGAAAATATTCAAGTTTGTGTACACTACAACAGAGCAGCTTTTATTTTAGGGGCCTAATGGTCAGAATCATGAGCTATAATGCATGTGTGTCAGCAGAATAATTATACATCTATCATGTTTGAAAATAAGTAATGGCAGCATGTTCAGTGTCGTCGATTGTGCAAATGTGTGCAAATATGTTCTGTATGAGTGTATCTCTGCTCAGTCATTTCACAAGTGTATTTCCAGAAACCATGTGTGAGGCTCCGTGGTGAACTTCCCTGGAAATAAGTGAGTGCACATGAGTCTGTGTGTACATGCAGGTGTGTGCACACAGGTGAGCATGCTTGTGAACGAGCTGAGCTTTGATGGCCTTTGTGCTGTCGTAGGAAAAGCGACTTCTCTTCTCTGAGCGTCTCTGATCTCCTCTGTGACGTCTAGAAGATGCTCTGTCTTCGGTTCTTTCCTCGACCTAAAGAGAGACAAAATGAGATTGAACTCTTTTTGAAAGAATGATGATTATTCACTGTTAGTTAGATTGAAATATATGATACAGTTTGGTTGCAATGACTCATATATCTATATCCAAATTCTGTACTTCATGTAATCTCTACACTTGTAAACCCATGAGTTGCAAACAATAAAAAAAGGATTAAATAATGTAAACTTTAAATAAATTAAGCATTATGAGTTAGGCCATAAAGTTCAATAACTTTACCAGGGGGAAGTAAAGTCATAGAAGGACATGTTAAGTACATTAAGACCTTATTAGAGTATATAAATAGATACATGTATGACAGTAATCTGTATTGAATTAGTCCTTGTTCACTTAAATTGTCTTTACAGTTCTTATCAGACTTGTGGTATTTTTATTTGTGTAATAGCAAACATTGCAGAGCTCTGCTAATTAGCTAAGTCAACAGACACTACATGAGTTGAGATGTTGTCAGGGATAAAACATAGGTTGGCTTAAATATGTTTCATAGCAGACAATCTGAAAACGTACCGTGTTATCATGCAATAAATATCAGTGAGACTCAAAACATTTGTGTTATATTAAAATGTACTTTGAGAATAATAAACAAACTCATGTGAATGCATGGCATATACACACAATGTGCATAGCTATACAGACGTGAAGAACATAGTCAACTTAGAAGTCTAGCTTCTCCGGATCAAATGAGGGGCTTTCCTTTTAGAGATACTAACTTCTGGTAATAAATAGTGTTTGCAGCAGGATCTTACCTAAAGGCTGAAACACTGAGCTGCGGTGGCCTGGGTCCTTCTGGAGCTGGAGCTCTTTGAGGGAAAACACTGAAGCAGCTAAACACATAAAGGGACAGAGGATGACTTAGAAGCATGAAAATTAGGCATGTTTCAGGATTGCTGGATAACTGCTTCTCTGCTTTAAGAGCGATAAAACACAGAGGTTGACAACATTGACGTAGAGTTTAGCTAACAGGCTATATGCTTATAATAAAAGACATAGACAAACAACTAAATAAGGCAGATACTTTAGCCAAATGCAAGGTTTCAAAATGATATAAGAGTTCTGGTGATCTCAGCACTTGACTTGAAAACAATGGCATGGAGTTTAGCTAACAGGGTTATGTGGTAATAATAAAAGACATTGACAAAAAACTACAAAAGGCAGATATGTTAGCCACATGCAAGGTTTGAAAATGTGGTAATGGTACACACTTATATAAGAATTATGGTTAGCACTTCAATTAATTTAAACCCAAAGCTCTTAAAACTAACAATGTGTTTTGTCACATCTTTTCTGACCTTTATTCTTTGTTAGCAATGTGCAGTTCATGTGCACTTTTGGAAAGGCCACCGCTAAGAAGGCAAAGTGGCACTTTTCAGAAGAAGTTGAGTCATACTGTATGTTCACAACCACACAACTCAAAGTGTGTGTGTGTGTGTGTGTGTGTGTGTGTGTCTGTGTGTGTGTGTGTGTGTGTGTGTGTGTGTGTGTGTGTGTGTGTGTGTGTGTGTGTGTGTGTGTGTGTGTGTGTCTGCTTACTGTCTGCCAAATTATGTATATTATTTCCCAGACTGGTGAAGTAGGGGTATCGTAGAGAGGCTTCAGCAGAGACTCTGCTCCTGTTGTCATACTGCAATCACAGAATAAAAGCAGCACATTAATCACAGTCCACTTCTTCTCACATTCAGGTGAGTCACAGTCCTTTTTCTTTGTGTCATACCAGCAGCAGAGCGGTCAGCATGTCGATCCCTTCTGTGTCCAACCTGATGCAGAGAAACAAATACAATCAGTCTGTATTGTGACTATTAAGGGAACAACTACATGCTGATTAGGAAAGTACATACACATTAGCTTCAATTGTTTGTTTTTTCCACAAATGATCCCCCAAAAGGTCTATATTTTTTCAAAGCAATAATATATTGTATTAGTAAGCTAAAAGATGGAAAGATAACTTGCTTTTTTTAATACAATTTTCTTATAAAAGGGTGGATCTTTTTCTTTTTTCTACGACATAAAAGGCAGTAAATACCCCACTTTATTAAGCTTCTTTGTGTTTTAAAAAAGGCGGATGATAACAAGGGGCTAAATGAGACTACTTAGCGTCATCAAGCTGAACATTAGCAACCTTTAGCTTAGCGTCAGTGATGCACAACCATCTTGTAGTTGGCTTATATCATAACGTTAGCTTTTCAATTCTGGCGATTGCATTTCCGCTTCGAAAATCACATACTGGGTTTAATGTGTGGAGACAATCCTGCTGAACAAAAGTGTTTACCACAGAGCTTATTTTCTGCAATATACCAGATCCAATGGAAAAATCCCATTCGCTTTTTGACGAGTGAGCCCTTGTGATGCTAACTTCCGGATCGGCAAACAAAATAAGTCATCCGTGCACCACTCTATACCTTTCCTTGTTGACATCAGATTAACAATTTGATAATTCAGTTTATAACAAAAGTGGCAGTGTGCAGTTAGCCTAGTTAGCATCTGTTAGCGTTCTAAAAGCAAAGCTAAAGTAGTGAACACAGCCGCTCCTAAAGCTGCAAGCATGACTGTAGACAAAGTAGACATTGTAGAGTCTTTTAAATTGTTCCTCAGACACTTCTCATCTGAGCAGTAACAGTTATTGTTACCTGGGCACATGGTTGATGAGAGCTTGAGGTCTGTATTGAGGAAACAGGTAAGACCTAAACTCCTCATTACAACTGATACCAGGCCAAGTCTCTTCGGTTGGAGTGCCTGAAAGACAAAGAAACAAAGACATGTAAGCTTGCATGCTTACATCACTTCTTCTCATTGCACATATTACTCAATCTTAGCCTGTGCTTTCTTACCAACAAGCCTAAAGATTAAGTGTAGCTCCTCCTTCACCGTGGCCCCAGGAAACAGTGGACGACCTGTTGCCATCTCAAACATGATGCAGCCCACGCCCCTGCAAGAGGAGAGGAAGAAACAGGGATGAGGAGCAAATAAAAAGAGCCCTTCAATTATGGACCCTAGGTGATCATCAAACGCACTAACACACTTCAAAGAGCGCCGATCATAAGTGCAAACACATGTGGTGTGAGTGGGCACGGTGCAGCCCTTTGTTCCATCACTGACGCAGTAATGAAGAGGCGCCCTGTGGTCACAGAAGAGGATATGTAGCTAGGTGAGCTCATAAAAGGCTGGAGGCTGCTAGAGAAACACTTTTAATCCTCATTGGTTTACCAGATCTGTGTGCGTTTTCCAGAGATGGCAAAAGTACACGCATCCTTTACTCAAGTAGAAGTACAGATACTCATATTTACTCAAGTAAAAGTAAAGAAGTATGGGCTTTGAAATGTACTTAAGTAAAAAGTACCCATAACTAGCAGCTGATTTAAAGAGTACCTGACCTCCCTTTATATGAATAGAACAATAATGTCATTGTTAGCTAATGAATGTTTCCATGCTGAACAACGGCAACATGACAACGTTTTCATTGGCCCCTCTTCTTTAGAGAAGACCAGGAAATGATGGATACACGGATCGTGTTCAAATCAATAGGCACGCAATGACTCTAAATAATAATGATCACGCCACCAAACACACATTCAAACTAAAGTAACCAGCCTGTTTGGGAAATGTAAGAAGTAGAAAGTACAGGTATTTGTGTTCAAAATGTAAGAAGTAGAAAGTACAGGTATTTGTGTTCAAAATGTAAGAAGTAAAAGTAAGAAGTCGTCAGAAAAATAAGTAGTGGAGTGAAGTACTGATACCAGAAAAATGTACTTAAGTACAGTAACGAAGTATTTGTACTCCACTGCTTCCCACCTCTGGTGTTTTCCACCATGGCATGCTGCTAATCAGCCAAAATGCACAAGGAATATGCAGATGAATAAGCTCCATTGTACGAATAGTGACTAATCTCTCGGTTATTACCTGTGAGACTTTAATAGATATGCATGATTCATAGAAATCCTAGATGATCCTCTAGTTATTAAACATTCATTTCATTTACCAAGAGACATAAATGCTCAGTACCAGGGCTGATATCCTGGTGGGGTTCTCTGACTGACATCCAGTTTTAGGTTGACACTACTATTGGTTTGCAGAAAGATTAAACAATCCAAGTGAAAACTGCATGCTCTGTTGGTACAACCCATTGGTTCTCAGTGTGCCAGGGTCCTATGAGAGGATTAATACTGCCAGTCAGTGATGGAAACAAGTTATCAGATTCTTTACTTGAGAAAAAGTACTTATACTACGGTATAAAAACACTCAATTTCAAATAAATGTAATGAATCGACAATGGTACTTAAGTCAACCCATCCATCCAATCCATCCATCTATCCATCCATAAATCTGTCCATTCATCAATTAATAAATAAATAAATCCACCCATCCATCCATCCCTCTATATATCCATCTATCCATCCATAAATCTGTCCATTCATCAATAAATAAATAAAACCATCCATCCATCCATCAAATCAATAAATCCATCCATCCATCCGTCCGTCCGTCCATCCATCCATCCATCCATCAATAAATCCATCCATCCATCCATCAATAAATCCATCCATCCATCCATTCATCCCTCTATATATCCATCCATCCATCCCTCTATATATAACCATCTATCCATCCATAAATCTGTCCATTCATCAATTAATAGATAAAGAAATCAATCCACCCACCCACCCATCCATCCATCCATCAATCCATCCATCCATCCATCCATCTCTATATATCCATCCATCCATCCATATACCCACCATTCCACATTTCATTAGTTCTTACTTTGGAGAGAGACTACAATCACACATCAACATAGTGTTTGATCCAGAATTATTTTGAGGAATAACAGTTTCAACAGTTTGCAGTGCAGTGATATCCTAAAGTAATAATACTGTGTTCCTCACCACATGTCGATGGGTGTCGAGTATTCTGTCGAGCCCAGCAACACGTCGGGGGGGCGATACCAAAGTGTTACCACCTCATTGGAGTAAGTCTTTGTGGGGACAGACTGTGCCCTCGCCAGACCTGGAAAACACCAACACTGTTAGGGTTTCTACCCACTACAACATCGTAATAAAGGAACCCAGTCTCACAAAAAAATGTGTAATAGCTACGTTGGTCGACAGGGCGAAACGTAATATATTCACAAATCACCCTCTCAAGACGTGACATGGATACAATATTTTTTTCCTATTCATTTCTAATGACCAGTGTCCATGTCACGTGATCGCAAACTTTCCTAGCGTGAGAAAAAAAAACATGGGGGACACCCGATTTATTTTTTGTGGAAAATCCTAAATTGTAGGATAGTTGGGCCATTATAATGCTTTTTTATTAGTGTATATTGTACTTTTAAAATCTACGTCCAGTGGATGTGTAGGATCTATAGTTTGATATATATTAGGAAAATGATTTGAGGTCTCACCAGGAGGACGTGTATATACTGTATACTGTATATTCACGTCCTCCTGGTGAGACCTCAAATAATAATAATAATCTTGTTTTTTTCCCCTCACTCTAGGAAAGTTTGCGATCACATGACATGGACACCGGTCATTAGAAATGAAAAGGAAATCATATTGTATCCATGTCACGTCTTGAGAGAGTTATTTGTGAATATACTAAGTTTTGCCCTGTGGACCAACGTAGCTATTACACGTTTTTTTGTGAGACTGGGTTGAATGAAGACACTTAAGTTCAGTCCTCAAGACATCTATCTTTGTAACAAACTGCTTTCAGGTAGAGACCAGGAAGTGGATGCCGGTCTTTTGGAAGTTCTATCCCACTTTCTTCAGCTACTCTAGTAGCCCTGTGATATTCTTTGTACTGAAGTTTAAAACGTTGGGCATTTTTGTAAACATATTCATTACTATAGTATTTTCATAATATTCATATCATTTTGACATTGAAATTCCCTCTTAATGTCAAGTATACTGTGTGACTCAACAGTACACAATTAAGTCTTACAAAGTGGGCTAAAAGTGTACGAGAGCACAAGATTCTTTAAGTGGTCAATTAAACCTCATATAACATAACATACATTGTGTTATAATAACAAATGTTGGAACACTTCCTCAAGGAGTAAGTCAACTGTACAATCTAGGTTACATGTTCATAGTTTACTTATTCTTGCATTTTACTTGCATTTTTGTGGCCCCGTGCACTTTTTCTTAAACTATATTTTCTGTGTTTTCTTTTTATGTCTTTAGGAAACTCTATGCATTACTGTTAGTGGAGCCTTGGACTTTTTTGTTGATCGATTTGTATTGCCAGCAACTACGCTGTAACTATTGTGCATATGACCAAAAAAAGCCCTTTGAGTCTTTGAATCTATCTGCCCATATGCTGTGATAAAACTATTGAACAATAGTGAGGGAGTCCCGGTGGGTTTATCTACCCACATCCAGCACAAAATTCAAGAGAGAAACTCAGAGAGAGGGGCACAGTTGCTAGGTTACAGCAAGTAAGGGTTCTAAAGGAGTCAGGGACCAAAGATTGCCGAGTGGCAGTAACATATATTTAAAAGTCAATCGTGTCGGGAATCAGGCTGTCTTATTCTAAATGTGTTTTTACGACCACATTTGCATCGTTTAATATGTGTGTGTTTTGCATGTGAATCGGCTGTTTTTCCTACCGAAGTCGGCCAGTTTGAGCTCGCCCTTGTCGTTGATGAGCAGGTTCTGAGGCTTCAGGTCTCTGTGGAGGATTTTCCTCTTGTGACAGTAGGACAGACCACGCATCAGCTGGAACATGAATATCTGTACCAGAAATGTTGTATATCATGAGGATTAAAGAGGACATATTTCCACCATATTCAACGTAAATATTGCTATATTTTGTAATGTTATTATAGTTTTCTTAAAGGTCCCCTATTATGCTGTTTTTCATCAATATATTATAGTTCTCAGATATATACAAAACATGTCTCTGAAGTATTTGGCTCCAAATACCAAACAGATCATTGCAGCATCCCATAATCCCCTCTGTTTCAGCCCTGTCTTTAGATGAAAATAACGAGCCACTCCCCACGCCCCTCTGAGAGATATTTGGTTAAAAAGAACACAATAGGCGCTTTCACACCGGAGTACTTTTCTCAGTACAGTTTCGATAGTTCTTGAAATTTTGCGTTCACACCAAAAAAATCCGGAACTAGAATTTAGTTCATGAGAACCTTTTCACCCCCTTTTTAATCCCTGCTAGAGAGCAGGTACTTTCATGGAAGAAAAAGGTTGCTATTTCTGATTGGCTGGGCGGAATGCAAACCACGCCCTAATGCTAGCATTAGCATTATTAGCATTAGCCCAGCGCACCAACGGAGAGAGACTAACTTATGGCAACATGGGAAAAAAACATGGGAGCGGTGGAGATGAGGAGGTGTCGGCGTTCTGGCGATTTACTCGGAAGGCTTCAGTAGAAGCTGCTGGGACTCCCA
This sequence comes from Trematomus bernacchii, assembly GCF_902827165.1. Taxonomy (NCBI): domain Eukaryota; kingdom Metazoa; phylum Chordata; class Actinopteri; order Perciformes; family Nototheniidae; genus Trematomus; species Trematomus bernacchii. Next base: position 7,194,533 of record NW_022988098.1, read on the forward strand.
GCAGCTTCTACTGAAGCCTGTCCCCAACTCCGGGGACTTCCGGCCGGGGACTTCGGGTGGCAGTATACGCCGTGAAGTTGTTTGCGGCCTGCCAGTAAACCCAAAGCAGAAGAAGAAGTGACGTCAGCGGCTTAATTTGCCTAATCCTCCCTCAGGGAATTTATTCCGGTGTGAACGCGATCTGCTCTTTAGTTCATCAGAACTAAAGAGTTCTGATGAACTAAGTACTGGGAACTAATTACGGCAAAGTACTTGGTGTGAAAGCGCCTAATGGTGCTCTAGGAGGAGATTCAGGTGATAAGGTGGGGGGGGGGGGTTTACCTTGGTTGGTGATTGGCTAATGGTTACACAAGCCAAACAATCGTTATGACATCATAAAGTGGCCAAAATCTGATCAGCTCATTTTCAGACAGGTTTTTATATAAATGGATCAGGACAAAAAGAGAGAGAATCTTTGTTCCTGAAACTTTCAGAATCTCTTTACACAGAGGGGACACATGTTGATGTAGAAGAGACATGAACAAGTGGATTTTGCATAATAGGTGACCTTTAAAATAGTTTTTTTATCAGTGTTTTTGTTTTATTTTAATTTGTATGTATGTTTATGTATGCACCATAACACCACGTCAAATGTCTCGTACTGTATGTGTTTACCTACTTGGCAATAAACCTGTTTCTGATTCTGATATTATGCTAGTTTTCCAGTTCATATTTGTATTTGGTGCCTCTACTGTGATATGTTCTTGCTGCTCACCTTGACGTTATGCATGCTCATGAGATTCCCGCAGTTGTCCAGATACTGTTTAAGGTCACTGTCCTGGAAGACACAACAGGCATACTCAAATCTACCCATAGTTCAAATTCAATTTAAGATTCAAGGCTTTTATTGTCATTCCTACATAGCTACAGTGTAGTTATGACAATGAAAATCTTAGGTCACAGGCTCCGCCAACAGTGCAACACAATAAAACAGATAAAATAGTGCAAGTAAATACAAATAAAATAGAATAGAAATAGTGCAAGAAGAGTCTATATACAAGTAATTGGAATATGATATATTAGATAAATAATTTGTGAGTTGCAAACAGATGAAAGTTATGGATGTTCTTTCAAAGGTTCAGGTGTTTTATCAATACTGTGTGAACACCTGCATGCTAAGCGGACGATGTACTCACCAGATACTCAAAGACCAGCGTGAGGCAGCGCTCGGTGTGGATGATGTCGTGCAGCGTGACGATGTTGGCATGTTTCAGGTTCTTCAGTAGAGACACTGCGTGGACAGAAGAAGGAGAGATACTGTCAAAATAACAGTAACAGTGGAAACTACGATAAACAATCTACCTACTATACAGAGTGTTTGAAGGTACATTTACTCAAGTACAGTACTTTATTCAAAAGTATTTGAACTAAATGCACCAATAATCTTCTACTTATAAGGGCATGTACAGGCTTTGGGAGTAACATATTACTTAATCAGGATACATACAAAAGGTAACTATATTCCTTTATTCATGTACCTTTGTTATTCATGTTTTAAATGCCATTTTATAATATGTTTCTTGATGCTCTTAATGTCTTTCATTTTTGTAAAGCACTTTGAATTGCCTTGTGTTGAAAGGTGCTATATAAATAAACTTGCCATGCCTTGCTTTGCTTTACAGTCATGAAAATAAGATGAAATCCTGTTAGTGTTACAATTGCTAATGTTTGGGGATTATTAGCAGGATTACAATGTTGGTAAAAATGTATTTTTTTGCATAGTGACTCTTGAGTATCCTTTATTTTGCAACTTTTACAGCGTACACAAAGTATGCAGTATAGATTTGAGACACATAGGCTTGAGGTAATAGATATCAGAATGATGGTAAATTTAAACAACTCAAATTAAATAATCTCTAAAAGGTGAAATATGTACAGAATAAAAAATAATTAAATAGGCAACACTCTCATAGTTAGTGCAAATAATGTAAAATCCAGATGAAGGATCGACCATGCATTATTAACACAGCTACCTCCTGAGCCAGGGCAATAACCAAGCTCCATTTAAGTGAAAGTGGCAGATTAAAATGTGCTCCTGTCCCACCTTGAGACTAAAATAGAAATATTATCCGCCTGAGGTCATCACCCCTGGACCGGAAAACAAATCAATGTGTGTGTGTGTGTGTGTGTGTTTGTCTGTGTACCCTCTCTGATAGCAGTGCACGGCGCTCCCTCCTCGTGCTCCAGCCGAATCTCCTTCAACGCCACCAGGTTCTCTGTGAGTTTGCTTCTCCCCTTGAACACTGTGGCATATGTCCCCTACACACACACACACACACACACACACACACACACACACACACACACACACACACACACACACACACACACACACACACACACACACACACACACACACACACACACACACTACACACACACACACACACACACACACACACACACACACACACACCCACACACACACACACACACACACACACACACACACACACACACACACACACACACACACACACACACACACACACACACACACACACACACACACACACACACACACACACCACACACACACACACACACACACACACACACACACACACACACACACACACACACACACACACACACACACACACACACACACACACACACACACACACACACACACACACACACACACACACACACACACACACACACACACACACACACAGTAGGTGAGATTCTGGTAATCGAATATTCTAAAAAGCTTTTAATCAAATGTCTTTTTTTTTCTATTAATAGCGACATAATTGCTACATTTATTTGATTGGAATCTGTTTCATCATCCCCAGTACATTAACATAAATTAAAACAGATAATGTATTCCATCGGACTGAATTAGGTTATTAGTTTAAACAGCTGTCATCCATGACTAGCCTCAACAAACTACGTATCAATGTGATTCAAGCTTCTCAATCAGGATTTGATTTAATAAATGCAGTTAATGCATATTTATTTTTGCAGGGATATGATCATTTCTGATTATTACACAACATATCTGAATACTGGATTCTGATTGGTCAATTTGGACATCAGAGCTTGTTAATACTCGCTAACAGACTGTTGCTTAGGAGGATCAAGGGACTATATGTAGTCATATCAATCCGCAGAAAGAAGTCCGGTCAATTTAACATCAGCTGTGGACAACAAACCTTAGTTTTGTTCATCAGAGAACACCCTGGAATATTTTTTATATATATTTGTTGAGAGCACGTAACATTGGATTCATTATAGCTAAACTTTCCCCAGTAAAGAGAAGAAAAAAAGAGCGCAAGAGGAGGAAAGAGGTTAAAAGATAGAGAGCTGGACGCCAGAGAAATCAACAGAAGAAGACAGACAGGAAGTAAACACTAACGGAAACAGCAGAAGAAGACAGACAGGAAGTAAACACTAAAGGGAACAGCAGAAGAAGACAGACAGGAAGTAAACACGAAAGGGAACAGCAGAAGAAGACAGACAGGAAGTAAACACGAAAGGGAACAGCAGAAGAATACAGACAGGAAGTAAACACTAACAGGAACACAGTATGGGCTCTGCAGTGTTTAAAGACTGGTTAATGGGAAAGAAAATGAACAGACTTGGACAGTTACAGAAAACCTCGATCAGTGCTGCCGTCATTTTAAGTTAGGTTTCAGTCGAATGCTTCTTAGCTGAAGCAACAAACCCATTAACCCATTACATCATTTGTATTCAACATTGTGAGTTAAGTCGTATGCTTATAGCAACTATTGCAAGTGAGCTTAAAATGCCAACACTAAAATATTCGGATATTGAGAAATACACATCAGCGGATAAGATACATTTCATAATTGCCACATGTTCAGATCGTTGTCTCTCGCTGCATATAAACGGTGCCTTTGAGAGCCTCAGGTCATGATAATTTACAACAAAAGCATCTCTCTTCGATCCTTCACCACCGCTGTTATCTGCTGCTGAGTCTTGTGACCGGAACTAAGGCGGACGGATTCTGTCATTATTCATTCCTGACTCCTTAGAGGGATGTCAGATAAATGCTGAGGCATTGGATTGTGCTTAACATGCATGTGACACGATTACATAATCAGGATTGAAAAAAAGTAACTTTCTTCCCTTACGGTTACATAAAAGAATGGGGGATTACCATGTTAGGAAACACCAAAGAGCAGATAGTGTTTGTTGTAAAGGATCAGATGTTGTCTCTTCTCTGTGAGCTGTACTGTTCTGTAGGATAATACTTTAAGTGTGAATCTCTACTTCTACTGCCTGAATCTGCTTCATGGTTTCCACTTTCTTTGCTTCATTTGTCCTGTTTTTAATTCAGCAGGTGAACCTATATGTTGATAAAATAGTGTGTGTGATCTTAACTGTGTGTATTAAACTAAAACGGAGCATCTTCTGTCAGCTCAGATTTGATCTCTGCTTTTTTAAACTGTAGTATGTGCTCATGAATTTCATTGTTGGTGTATAGGCTACTGCCTGCATATGCTGAATGAAAGGCAGGTTTTTATCCTATCAATAAAATAATTTTTGATCCTAAATATCTTCTTCTTTTCTAAGGTCACATTGTTCTGTTGTCTTACTTAATACACTTATGTTTAAAGCATCTTAATGCAATTTATTTTCCTCTTGGATTTATTTGCATTGCATTTAATAATTAGGTAGTCCAAAAGTAACAAAAAGGATTTTACTTTTACATTTTTGAAACTAAGAATAGGTTACATTTTTCACATGTAACTAGAAATTGTAACGGATTAGATTGTTAAACTAACCCTCCTAACTCTATTTCTAACTATTGCACACATGGTTATACTGTAGCTTGTACTGTGTTGACATATAAACAAACCTAAGTGTTGTACACATGTTGACAGGATCCAGTCTCCTGAGGGCCTTGACTCACCAAAGTCTTGATAAGTATAATGAACACTGGCAAACAACCTGTGGTCAGCAAACCAGTGACATGCTTAATTTGTGTCTGAAGATGTTCCCTTTAACTTCGAGTTAACATCAACATCCACCGTCTGAAAAATAGTTCTGAAATGAATCTGTGAGTATCGGCAGAGACGTACCTCTCCCAGTTTGCCGAGCTTCACGTACGTCTCCAGTTTCCCGAAGCCTATGTCGGACTGTAGACAAAATGAAGAGGTAGATTAATTGTTGACTGCTTCTGTATCACTGTGGACCATTTAAAAGATAATTTTGCACTCATTACTTCATGTTTTTCTCGTGTTCATTAAGCGCAAATCTTTCTTTAACTCCAGACAGAAAAAACAAGCCTATTACGGTAATGGAGAACTGGGGGAATCATCAGAGAAATGAATGGATTCATTATAATATTAATACAAAAGGACCGAAATAACAACAGGAAGGATAAGAGATAAGAGCAGTAGTAATTTGCTGAGAGTAGGAAATAAGATCTGTAATATGAGCCGGGACTTCCACTGGCTCAAGGGTAATCCGGCAAATGGATGGTCAAACAAAGACCCAACTAATATGGGATGTATAGTTAATGAGATCAGATAAGCACGACAGCAGTCGATATGAGATGATAGACAACCACTGGGATTTTAACACTTTTTAGGCAGGTTATTAGCAGAGGTGGGAAGTAGTGGAGTACAAATACTTAGTTACTGTACTTAAGTAGCTAAATGTTTCTGGTATCAGTACTTTACTCCACTACTTATTTTTCTGACGACTTTTTACTTCTTACATTTTGAACCCAAATACCTGTACTTTCTACTTCTTACATTTTCCAAACAGGCTGGTTCCTTTAGTTTGAATGTGTGTTTGGTGGCGTGATCATTATTATTTAGAGTCATTGCGTGCCTATTGATTTGAACACGATCCGTGTATCCATCATTTCCTGGTCTTCTCTAAAGAAGAGGGACCAATGAAAACGTTGTCATGTTGCCGTTGTTCAGCATGGAAACATTCATTAGCTAACAATGACATTATTGTTCTATTAATATAAAGGGAGGTCAGGTACTCTTTAAAACAGCTGCTAGTTATGGGTACTTTTTACTTAAGTACATTTCAAAGCCCTCTTTACTTTTACTTGAGTAAAGAAGTTTAGTCAGTACTTCTACTTTTACCAGAGTATTTTTAATCACGAGTATCTGTACTTCTACTTGAGTAAAGGATGTGTGTACTTTTGCCATCTCTGGTTATTAGGTCTATATGATAAAGATATTAAAGAAAGATATTAATATAAAGCACTTACCAGTGAGGCGCGTCGGGACATGCGGCTCAGAGGTTTGCAGAGCGGAGAGTTCTCGCTCTCCAGCTGCAGCTTCTTCAGAAACTCTGGAGGCAGACGGATGTCCATCGGCAGAGACATGCGCTTACTGACGTCCTGCAGGAATAAAGGTGTGGAGAACGTTGAAAGACTGTATATCAGCAGTACACACCTTAATATCATTCATTCATGTGCCTAAAACTGACTGAATTCAACCTCATATATGGCCAAGTGCTATCATAAGTTAGTTTGCTGACCTTTAAAAATCAGATTAAATCAAATAGATTTTTATTTATGATTAGATTTTACTTATCTATTTCATTTTAAATGTTGCTTATATCACATCAAATCAAATGGTATTTATATAACCAAATATCAGAAGACACATTTGTCTTAGGGGACTTTGCACAGATCGACAAACATTAATGACAATATAAATGTTTAAAAAGAAAAAAAAGAAAGACAATCTAATAGACAAAGGGGTAATGTGAATGTATAATACTATAATAAAACAATTACAATAAAGGACCCAGGAGGATGTTTAAGACAAGCCTGAGCCAGCTCTAAATATACATTTTATTAAAAAGAAGAGTCTAAGGCATACTCTTATATGTGTAAAGGGTTTCTTCTTGAACACAAAACGTACTCATTAACCATGTACACGTTCATTCATAAAGGTTTCATACCTTATGAAATGTGTTTAAGTTATAACTGACAGTGTTATTCACTTTTAATACATTATATTATACAACAATCCAGTAAACCCAAAGCAGAAGAAGAAGAAGTGACGTCAGCGGCTTCATTTGCCTAATCCTCTCTCAGGAACTTATTCCGGTGTGAACGCGATCTGAACTTAGTTCATCAGAACTAAGTACGGCAAAGTATCTTGTGTCGCTTTGGCTACGAAACTAATGTAGGTTGAAGTTAAAGTTTAGTCAAGCTTTTTTGAAGCCAAACATTTATGTCAAAGTGTTTATTATCCCTATTGCAAAGCCAACATTGCTACGGCCAGTTAGGGTTAGGATTAGGGTTAGCTAAAAAGTACACTAAAAGATGTTTCTGAAAACATTTCAGCTTAGAAATTGGCATTTGATTGATATTTTGAGTGGAGTTCACTTATCTTTGATACAGATTAAGGCTGTGGCTTTGTTGCTCAATGTTTACCAAAGATGCAATTCTGCTTTCCTACAAGAAGCGATTATTTAATTCCACTCTTTGATAGTATTGAATGAATTTGACTGGAAACAAATATCCCCCGATGTTAATTCCAAGCATTTATGTCCATGCCCTTCCACCATAAGGAGCGAGAGACACTTTAATTTAGCCGGCATTTAATGGCACTTTCTCTCCAAATGAGTATTGAGCGCATGTTTGCTTTGCTCAACTTATGATTCGCCAGACTCCAAACAAATATGGATTTTTTTTAGAAACGGAGTAGATCAATAAAGGGCTTTGACATTCTCTCTTGTTAATCCATCAAATGTGGGCTATTACTTTTGATTGGATGGACTTTAGGTTGAAGGTGAAGGAGCTTTGCTAAGAAGAGGCTAAACAGTGAAAGGATAAATCACCTGCATTGCAAAAATGTTAAATCTTGCCAAGTATGTTTGTCTAATTTCTAGTCAGAATATGTCGTTACACTTGATATAAGACCTACTAACTTAAGTCTTTTGTTTAGCCAAGGCATCTTTTTGAATCAAAGTATCTTAAAAACATCTTATTTTATATGAAAATCACCATCAGAAAACAGAAAACGTCTAAGCATTTCTGTCTTTTTTTTGTAACAAATTCCCTAATTCTTGTCAAATAGTTCAAATTCAGCTAAATACCAGGGGCCTCATTTATAAAGGGATATACGCTCAAAAAATGGCGTACGCCAGTTTCTACGCAATGTTTGCGATTTATAAAATACTAACTTGACGGGAAAATGTGCTGTCCTCCACGCAAACTCTAACCCATGCGTACGCACTAAGCACACAAACGGGAGAGACGAGAAACTGCGACACCGTTGGCAGAAGGAAGAATGGAGAGAAATATGTGGAAATAATACCATAAATAAAATGTTACCTCTCATTTATCAAATATGAAGAATTCATTTTCAAACATTGATTAAAGCCAATCATAAAATGATTAAACAAACGCCTGTTTGAGACTCCTCAGTGCACACAAAAACATAACTTGGAGAAATAAATAAATACGGATGCTATTTAAAACCACCTCGAATATGTTGTGTTAATGTTATGAAATGTTTTCTCATAAATGATGCGGTAAACAGGAGGACAGAATTACGTCTAAACTGACGCCGTTTTGCATTTATATAGGTTGTAGATACGAGCATGGTTTTATATACTATCACGTTTAATCGTGTTTTATGCCGTTTGCCAAGACTTGATAAGTCGCTCGTAAAACACAGGAGGTATGGAAACTAAGAACACCATATGTGGTAAATTGTACAGCTAATATAACACAATCCATTAGTTGTATTTCCTTTAACTGGTGGATTATGGATATATAGTTGCTGATCGACAGCTGGAACACAAACCACCAAATACAACAAAAATAATTCAGATCCAGTCGTCATGACTCCACTCCGGAGGGATTCCCCGATCATTTCTTACAGTTTCTCATCAAGGGGGTCTCTCCTGTCCCCGGGACAAACACACTGCCTGAGGAAGGTTATGTGTATTTGTTTTGTCATTAACTTTTTTCGGACCACTTATTTATTTATTTTGGTGATGATCCGACCTCCATGCTGCTACTCTGGTTCAAACTGCATCCACCAAACAATATGATTTATCTCGACCTCCCCACAATAACCAAAATCTGACACGGTGTGAGATGTCTTTTTTAGCTGTTCTATCGTAATTTCCTGCGATCTTCTTCATGCAGTCAGTCAAAAATGAATGAATGAATGGGCGTTTCTTTGACTATGTATAGGCAAATATGGGCGTTACGAGTCGATTGTGATTTATCAAGGGAAACAGGCGTAGGGAGTGCTGTACGCACTTCCCTCGCCGGTACGCAATGTTTTGTGAATCGGAAAATGGCGGAAAATTTATGTACCTATTTTTGTGCTTTGTACTACGTAAGCAACCTTCCTACGTCAATCCTACGCAAGGTGTTATAAATGAGGCCCCAGATCTCAATATACCATCTTTACTTCAAGAAATCTTACCAAGCCATTTTTTACTTGTTCTATTGACAGATTTGTTCACTTATTAAAAGCGAAAACACCTTGTTTTTATTCTATATTTCCTTGTTTTTGGAGCAGCATTGTTTCCAGTGTGTGTAGTGCAACGTGGACTTAAAATGTTAAAAAGTAATTCATTAATAAAGGGCACTTCCACTACAGTAATAGGTCTGGACTTGATCAATGTTGCTCTGAGTTCTCTGAATCGTGTTCCAGGAAGATAAGTGGTTGAACTGAGGAAAGGTCATCCTGATGAATCATCAAGATGCCATTTTAACGGACGTTATTCACCAGCACATGGATTTTTCACATCCTGGCAACCATTCATTTGGCCTTCTTCATGGATTATCATTAGTGACCACTTGTAAACCACTTTCCTGTGTGTTATCAAAATTAAGATATCTAGAGGGGAGTATTGGATTACATGTAACGGTTTTATGTAATCAGGATACAAATAAGTAACTGTATTCCCTTTTAACTAATCAGATTACTGTTATACTTCAAGAAATTGGGGACTATTAGCAGGCTTAAAATGTTAGTAAAACCTAAAAAGATCAGTGTTTGTTGTAAAGCATCAGATGTTATCTCTTCTCTGTAAGCTGTACTGTTCTGTAGGATAATACTTTAAGTGTGAATCTCTACTTCTACTGCCTGAATCTGCTTCATGGTTTTCACTTTCTTTGCTTCATTTGTTCTGTTCTGTTCAGCAGGTGAACCTATATGTTCATGAAATAGTGTGTGTGAGCTTAACTGTGTGTATTAAACTAAAACGGAGCATTTTCTGTCAGCTCAGATTTTATTTCTGCTTTTTTAAACTGTAGTATGTGCTCATGTGTTTCATTGTTGGTGTAAAGGCTACTGCCTGAATATGCTTCATGAAAGGCAGGTAACTAGACATTTTAACATATTTCATTTTTAAAGAAACCCTCCCAACCCTGGCGTTCAGTCGTCTTACTGTCTTAATATTATTTCTGTCTTTCGCATCACCTTCCTGAGCATTCACTTCCCTCTGGCTGCTACGAGTTGTTAGAGACAGACTCGAAGTGATTCACACTCACTCCAAAGGGACTATTTCTGAAAAGGTGGAAGTGTGAACTCTCTCACATTTCCAATAAAACGTCTAGTGCTCTGGGGATGGATAAAACTATCTGAGATGACTCATATCATTGAGCTGGCGGGGGTGGAAATGACGAAATTAGTCTGGGGGAACAGGAGAATAAACTCCACTTTATACAGTATATCCATGTCAGACTCCGTTTTAATGCTTTTAATGTGAACGTGAACCTTGACAGTTTGCTATCAGTGCCCAATCTGCATCGCATACATTAAGCTTGGCACCATATGACTAAAGCATGACCTGAAACCAAAGGGAATATTTAGCCCATTAACCCCTCACTGTCTCCATGCTTTAATGTTCAAACATCTCTTTATTTGTCTCATACTGCCTGTGCTGCAGCTCCTCTCTTCACCCTCTGTCTGAAACCAGAGTTGCTCTGATTGGTTAGCTGGCCGGCTCTGTTGTGATTGGTCAACCGCTTAGATATGTCCCGCCCCTTAGCCACGTACAATGTGTTGGAGCGCTATATAAACTATATAACATACTACAGGGATTACATAATCCTGTTACATGTAATCCGTTACCCCCCCCAAATCTGATTCTCATATTTCCCCGTGTCCTCCTTTAGACGCTTCTCACCTCCATGGAGAAGCGTCTCTGCTGGGCCTTGCTGTGAAAGACGAGATGTGAAGGAGACTCAGTGCCTGGCGTTATTGGTTCGGGACTCGAAGGACTGGCATCATGAGACGGAGGACCCAGTCTGTCCTGAGTGAGGCCTGAAGGAGGAGAAACATAATCAGTCAACATCTGCAGATTGGAGACAAAGGGAACAACAATGGTGTGTAATGAAGCATTTGAGGAGTATTGCAGTGATTTTATGGCACATCACTGGTTTGATTTCAGGCTCTTATCAACCTTATCAATGGTATCACTGCCTGGTATGGTAACTTGATAGTGCAGTCAAACACCCATCTCTCCAAAACATATACGAGCAGTCCATTATCAGACAGGCAAAAAAAAATGGTGTCTGATCCCACCCACATACTCCACCCAGAATTCCAGCTCTTACCTTCTGGTAGAAGATTCAGGGTTCCCAAGAGCAGGCTGAACCGCTATAAGCACTCATTCCTACCTATGTCCATTAAGCTTCTTAACACTCACATGAAATGAAATGTAGTCAAATGTACTTTTTAAATGTTGACCATGAGGGTTGTGCAATAGGTCGCCATTGTCAGTATGTGCGTCTGTGTATTGTGTTTGTTGAAACGGTGTATGACTGATGATATGTGTATGTCTCTTAATGTCTACTATGTTTGTATATGTACATGTATGCGGAACTGCAGGACGGAGTCCAGAACAAATGTCCTTACGGGGACAATAAAGTATATCGTATCGTATCGTAACCTTCAATAATATCTGTCGTTGTTCTCTGGGTAAAAGGTTTCGCTGTTTCTAAATTACTTTGAATATAAGCAAGGTTTATAGATCTGCGGTAAGGGGTTAGCCTATTGGGCAGGTATAGACCATTTTGTCCCCTCGACCACCAATGAAAATGTGTCTGGAGCCACAAAACACATTCAATCGAAGCTTGTGCATTTTTATATATAGCTTTACAAACAAGAATTTGAAATGTTCCAAACTTATACACCCACAGTAAAGACATGTTGTGTTATTTTCTATGATACTTTAACTTGTAATAACATTAGATAAAAAGTAGCTCACTTTTAAAATAAAACGTATAGAGGCAGTCTAATAACTTTACAAGAACTTCCACTTATTATGCTTTTTTGGGGTTTTCCTTTACGTTAGTGTGTTATATAGGTTTTTGTGCATGTAAATGGTCAGAGGATAAAATCTCTGTGTTCCCTGCATTGAGGGTTTCTCTCCCATTGGACTCCTTTGTTCATTTATATAGTGACATCACTACGTTACACTCACGCTTCTATTGGCTAGCGCTCCAACACATTGTACGTGATAGGCTAAGGGGGCGGGACATCTCTAAGCGGTTGTCCAATTACAACAGAGCCGGTCAGCTAACCAATCAGAGCAGACTGGGCTCTGGTTTCAGACAGAGGGAGACTATAGGAGAACTGTGGCTGGTTAGCTTTGACTGCATGTGTCTACTAAACACTGTATGAGATTATTGATTGCTGAAGTGGACTCTCAGATTCTTCATTTCAGAGAGTAGGATCATCAAGACGACCAGGAGATTAAAGTTCAGGCAGCTGGAGCGAACGTGTCAGACAATTAAAGTGTGAAGAGCTGTGTGTGGGAAGAATGGACTTTCATCATACACCATCTTCTCATGTGTTTGATGCTTCTTTTAAATGAAACAGCTTGAGCTCCGTTTTAAATGGCGAGGGTTGGACCCCCGCAGCACAGGTATAGGAAGTGTGGGGTTTGAAGTGTCTTCATTTTAGAGCAAGACTGAGGTTATCTTTTTTGGACCCCAACCTCTTGCCTCCCAGGTTGATATTCTGGGATCCCTCAAAAATAATATCCTCCCCTCTGTCACGAACCTTGGAGTGACCTTCAATAGCGCTTTTAAATTCGATAAGCAGGTCAGCAGCGTAGTCAAAACCTGCTTTTTTTAAATACGACTATTGGCCAAGACCAAGTCGTTTTTATCTTTTAAAGACCTGGAAAGGGTTATCAACGCCTTTGTTACCTCGAGGTTGGACTACTGCAACGCTCTGTACGTGGGTATGGACCAGGCGTCAATTAAACGCCTGCAGCTAGTTCAGAACGCAGCTGCACGTCTTCTGACTGGCCACAAAAAGCGTGACCACATCACCCCAATTCTGGCCTCACTGCACTGGCTTCCAATTCGGTTCAGAATTGATTTTAAAATCCTTTTATTTGTTTTTAAAGCACTAAATGGGCTGGCTCCGGCCTATATAGCTGAACTGCTCCAGCGCTACACCCCAGCCAGAGCTTTAAGGTCTGCTGACCAGCTGCTGCTGGTAGTGCCCAAGACCAGGCTCAAAACCCGAGGGCACCGAGCCTTCGCAGCAGCTGGCCCTAGGCTCTGGAACACTCTGCCCCTCCATGTGAGGTCGGCCCAGACCCTAGGGGTTTTTAAATCTACTCTTAAAACACACTTCTTCTCCCTGGCCTTTTAGTCAGAGCGGAGCACGACTCCTGACTTTTCCCTGTGTTTTTTTAATTTATTTTTTTACATATCTGTTGTAATTTATTGTCTTTTATTGTGATTGTAGTAATGTGTTTTTATGATTGTAGTATTTATTTCATGTACAGCACTTTGGCCCGACCAAAAATCGCATACAGGGGTGAAAAAAAGAAAAAGCGCTCTAAGTCCTTGTTTCCATGGGGATAGTCAAAGGGAGCAAGTCTCGGTGTTAACGAGGAAGTCTCATTCATTGCTTAATGCCACAACACACACACATCTATTCTAACAGTTCTTTTGATGCCTGGATGAGTTGAACAGGTATATATGTGTGTGTGTGTGTGTGTGTGTGTGTGTGTGTGTGTGTGCAGAGAGACTTCCTGCGAGCCACTTTGTGTCAGATTGATTGGCAGTTTAAATGAGCGGCAGGATGCAATAACAACCTCTTTGCTAGTCATTTGAATATCACAGCTACAGCGCTCCTTTGATCTCCCGTGGCTAATTAGGGTCAATACAGGCGACGAGGACACACACACACACACACACACACACACACACACACACACACACACACACACACACACACACACACACACACACACACACACACACACACACCTACACACACACACACACACACACACACACACACACACACACACACACACACTACACACACACACACACACACACACACACACACACACACACACCACACACACACACACACACACACACACACACACACACACACACACACACACACACACACACACACACACACACACACACACACACACACACACACACACACACACACATCACACACACACACACACACACACACACACACACACACACACACACACACACACACACACCACACACACACACACACACACACACACACACACACCACACACACACACACACACACACACACACACACACACACACACACACACACACACACACACACACACACACACACACACACAGTGCCTGATGGCTGAGATATGGATGGATGCCTGCTTGACATTTTAGGGAAAAACACAATCCAATATGTTACGCCACATGATGCTTTTGTTGCGTTTCTATTCCATTCATTGCCAAGTCTGTGGTTACAGTGGAGAGGAAACAGAGGCAGAGAGGAAAGAAAATAATTGTGTGGTGTTGGCTTTTACAAATACTGGCAAAATTAACCCAATTGCACACACAAACCTCAATGAAAAATGCGTAACAAGAATAGAAGCCTAAATGTTAAAGAGTGGTGCAGTGATGACGTATTTTATACCCGATAGTTAGCATAGCAAGGTTTCCATCGACCAATGGGATTTCCCCATTGGATTTCAGTATAATACAGAAATGAGTTTTGTGGCAAACCCACGTTTATGTGATATGATGATAAGTTATGTTCAGCAGGATAATCTCCACATATTGACACCACTTTCTGTGTGATTTTCCAAAAACGTAAATGCAATCGGTAGAAGTAAAGAGCTAACGTAATCCAATAAACCAACAACATAACGGTTACATGGCTGACCATCAACAACGCTAAGCTAAAGGTGGCTAATGTTCGGCATGATGATGTTTAGAAGTCTCAACAAATTTGAAAATCTTTCAAGCTTGTGCTAACCACAGACCTTATTTCAGTTGTCTTGCCAAAAACAATGTCAAAAACCCATTGACTTTGCAACGAGGGAACAGGAAGTGGTAAAATGCTGACTCGTTTCCTGGTTTTAGGACTCATTACTGCACCACTCAACCGTGAGGCTATGTCAAGAGCATGCTGCTGGTTAATACCATCAACATTGCAGTTTTTTTGCAATCTAAAAACAGATCTAAATTGGATTTTGAATTGGCACGAAAAATGACTTAAAATGCATGCTTATGTTTAACTGTGTCTGCTCGATGTGTAGTTAGGCCTCTGTTTGATAAAGTATGGACCATAACCGCTTTATAAGGTAATTGTACGTCAATTTTGTGTTTTCTTTTGTAACTTGGCAAGTAATGCAAGTCAAAAATAAAACTCTGCTGAGGAGCTTTAACTGAGGCAGGGATAAAACAATATTGTGGTTGTTAGATGACAAATTAGATTAATGGGAATGGCAGCATATGGAGCTTTTCCTGTAAACCAACTGCCAGTGTGTTTTGGACCAAAGCCAGTTAACATAACCAAGATAAGAACATCTCACATGCTTTGCTATAAAAGCTTTGTGACTTAATGTACAACTGTGTGTCAGAGGGCTTCAGGATTTAAAGGCAAGATGGTGTTGAACTGTGATAAATAAACTCATGATAGCGCTGAAGTGTCAAAGTGTCTCATGTGATTACTCTAGTAGCAAAGCTTAGCAGTTTATTTATTCCACTAATACATAATGAGTGAACAAGGGGATTTTAATGTGAAATATAAGTGGTTAGTAAGGCAGTAATTCCAGGCTTCCCCCTAAGACAAACACTCATAAAAACACACACTTTGTTGCTGTATCTCATGTGTGTATTGTGTGTATTTGAAGCCTTAGGGGATGCTAATTAGTTCATCGCGCTCACTGATCTGAGACTGATTCACTTTTTGTCTGTTCGTCAATTTGAGGCAGCTGCTCTTGTTTTTTATTTAATGAAATGAAATGAAAGGATCTAATTATCTGATAAGATGAAGAAAAGTTAAATTCACAACAAATGAGCTGTCTATTTAATACGATTTGAATGCACAGTTATGCATGTGTACAACGTTTCCTTATCTCATGGTGATCATTTTTAGTGGGTATTATGGCATTTACTCATGTACTGTATTTAAGTACAATGATGAGGTACTTTTTCATGTCACTTTCTACTTCTACTCCACTCCAGGATAATAAATGTACACATTAACAAGCTAGCTTTTCCAGGACCATTTTATCCAGGCATGTTGTGATTATATCTTTGCAAAAATGTCCGATGATCTCTAAACAGCCATGGTTGTTTTGTGCATAACGTGGTGAGAGCATGACATAATCCGTCACATGGGGTGGAGGAGAGGTTGATAGAAGGACAAATGAACAAGAAAGGCTTAGAGAGGAGTGTAAACATCATCAGTCTCTCTTTGAGCGTCCTACAGTCAGTTGTTTATCTCCCTTTCTTCATCATCGTCCTCTATTCCTGTCCGTCTGTCTTGTTCCCTCTTCTCTGACCTTCAGCAGCAGACAGTGAGGCAGACAGATGGACTCGGGGGGGTTTACAATTACAAATCCAGCTGCTTCTCTCTGTCAGGCAGCCCATTAGCAGCATCACTTTACAACTCTATATTCTCAAACTCTTTATTCACAGGAGGTAGAGGCTTCCATTGACTCGAGTGTTTATAATCTGATGAAAACACTACATTTTTGTCTTAAAGAGGACATATTTTGCTCATTTCCAGGTTCATATTAGTATTTTGTGCATCTACAGCAGGGGTGTCAAACTCAAATACACAGTGTGCCAAAATAAAAAAATGGGTACTAGTCGAGGGCCGGACTGGTTCAATGTTTATTGCAAAACTTATTGAAATGAACTTATTGCACATATTAAACCTGGAACTAACAAAGCTTAAATTATTGCCTATAAAGTATTTCAGTTGCATTCATTTCTTATGGCTCTATCTGCAGCTTTTCCGGAGTCATTTCTTATGATTACATTTCTCCACAGGCCAACAACAGCTTCAACAAAACAATTTCCCTCAAAGAAAAAACCAAACATGCCCTGTTGTCGCAAGAAAGAAAGTGCAAAAGGAAACATCCATGTAAACTCAGTGTGCTGCTCTGTGATGCTAGTTCAAGCCAGATACTTGGCATCTCATCTTGGGTGCAAGTTCATCAATGTTTGGGCTCAGGCTCTGAGCTGAGGAGACCCTCAGGATTGAGTGAAGGTGTGCGTGCAGTATACCGGCGGGCCAGATCTAATAGTAGTTAAAAATTATCCTGCGGGCCGAAATGAAATCCACCAAGGGCCTGATTTGGCCCCCGGGCCTTGAGTTTGACACATGTGATCTACAGTGACATGTTTCCATGCTTTAATGTGGATGTTAGCCTTTGTAGACCATTTGCAATCACAAGAACCTATAACACACTCTTTCCACCCTCTCAGATTATAATCTTGTGTTCTTTACTAGTCACAACATTTCTTATGGCATCAAAGAGGAAGACATTACATTTAACTTAAAGTGGACCTATCATGCTATATTTGAAACATATATTTTAGGGCCATACCTATATAAAACATGTCTGTGAAGTTTTTTTTTTCAAAATACCAAACAGATCATGCATTTTAGCCATGCCTCATTTCGCTCTATTTGCTCTTTTCCAGCCCTGTTTTTGCATGAGCTGATTCTGCTTTTGTGGCAGACTACAGCGCCACTTACAGGCCTGGCATATGTACTACAGCGTCTCCAGCGCTTTTGAGCGGTCTCTCATTCCCCTGATAGGTGGAGAGTTGCCCATATAGGGAGGACCCCTTTTCTGACGTCAGAAAAATTCAAATAATAATCAGCTCCGTTGCAGCCCCGTTTTTTTAGAGATTTGGATATGGAGGAAAATAGAGAGGGTTGTGTTTTCTGACACTTGGTGAGTTCCCTGACACACCGGGGACACATATTCATGTATACAAGACGTACAAAAGTGCATTTTGCATGATAGGTCCCCTTTAAATTAACCACAACACATTCATACATTTCTATGTCTACAGGCAAGGGAAAACCCCCACACAGTATGATCTTTAATATACCTACAGTGACCTTTCATCTCACATGATGCTCTACTCTCCTCCTAGCAATTTGTTCTTTGCAATAAATATAAATCCAAGCTTTATTTCCCGACTTCAAATCCATACACATGATTGCAAAGTGTAGAATAGAAGTGTTAACCATCCTGGTGCACATGTATTCACTCACTTTGTTATTCCATCGCTTTGTGGTGTCTTCACGGTAATACATTATAAAGCACTTGAAAACCTAATTCTGGATGCATTCAGTTCCTTTGCATTATCTACCCCTACTCATCCAGCCATAACCCGAATTTCCCTTTGAAGCGTGCTTATCTGCGTGGCTAAGCTTCAGTTGAGGTACAATTCATAGCCTCAAATACCCTGGTTAATCTGAGAGGGTCTGCCACAGATACAGAAGAAACGAAGGCTTGTGTATTTGGTATTAAGAACCTGAATGAGATTGTGGTTTATTATTAGACACGAGCTGTTCATTGGCACAAGGAAGAAGAGCATTAAGGACTGTGCTTTATTCACATATGGTTTACTACATCGGATAATCGGAGCGTATAGGACATTTATCGAAGGGTATATTTTGGGATATATTTGTTTGTTTATTTGCCTCAATATCAGCAGTATTACTGAGATGGATTTTCATGAAATGTGTGGAAGGGATGGACCAAGGAAGAACCCATTAAATCTGGATCCAATTTTAAATGGCAGATACACACATCTTGTGATTGCTCATTATTCTGAAACCAGATTGAGTTGGAAACGCCAAAATACAAATAGCAATTTTTGGGGAAAATACACACTTTATATTTGGCTTTCTACTGTGGGGAAGGCATGACACCCCAGAGTACTCTTTGCCTTCGTTAGTTGGTTACGTTTGGGAATGAGGACTAAGAAAGCCAATCAGAGGCAGAGAAGCCTTTCCTGTCATTTTGAATAATAATTAGCCATTTTAGGATTTTATTTCAGTTTAATTCATTTTACTTTTAGAGCAGGGGGGCTTCTCAACAGTGGGTGTTTTTTTTAGATAACAGATTTTCGGACAAATGTGAATCAGTCCTATTAAACATTTGTTTTCAATGTTTCGTACACATGGGAAACTCAACACAGCAGAATTTAAAAACTTTAACATCAATCTGGAAAATATATCTTTTGATTTTGAATATATTAGGTGAGGGAGATGGGGGTTTCTTACCCTGAGTGTGCTGTATGTTGAGCTCGTTGATCTGCTCGGTGAACTCGTTCTCCTCGATGGTTTCAGTGCGAGGAACAGAAAGAGAGAAACGCCTCTTAAAGTTCTTCATCTTGTTCATGGTGCTGAGGAACAGACTCTGAGAGAAGAAAGAGACGAAGAGAAAGCAAGAAATCACCATAAGATATACAAATAAACTTTAATGCATTCAGTACATGCAT
Organism: Trematomus bernacchii; assembly: GCF_902827165.1. Classification (NCBI taxonomy): domain Eukaryota; kingdom Metazoa; phylum Chordata; class Actinopteri; order Perciformes; family Nototheniidae; genus Trematomus; species Trematomus bernacchii. Next base: position 7,214,304 of record NW_022988098.1, read on the forward strand.
CAACACAGTCTTTCCATTGCTAGGGTTAGGGTTAGGGTTAGGGTTAAGGGTTAGGGTTATTTTGATTTTTGATTTGATTAGATTTATTTCGAATGTGTAAAACAATAACAAAAAAATGTAACATTATACAATACAAAATTAAGCAGTGTCCAATTGATATACAAAAATATTACTGATTCTAAATTATGAATAAACAAATAATCTACTTAATTACACATCCGAAAAAGGGGTGGGAAGAAGTTTACACTTATTTAATCCGCCCCTTCTCCCAAAAACTAAATTACTCACATATATATACTTTTTCTTAAAGAAATACATTTGTTATTAAAAAACTAAACAAAAACATAAAACAACACATACATAAACAGATAAATAAACAAACAAATAAGCAGATAAATAAACAAACAAACACATACATAACAGAGGTAAATGATATTCAAGAAAAGATAAAATAACGTTTATGATTAAACGGCGTTATGTGCCCATACAACCAAACTGCATCCTCCATTATGTTTCAACGGAACATATTCACTTCCTTATGATTTGAAGATAGTTTTAATATATGTTGTGTAAAACCACGACATACACAATACAGACAGAAACAAGGACTTTCTGAATGCAACACACTTTGTTTTTGACATTTCCAATATCCACAGAACATCTTGTACTGTAATAGTAGAAGGAACTAAATTGTAAACACTCCGCGGTACACGGCCTATGACACGAGATGCGTAGCTTGCAGCGAAGAAGGATCTTTATGAGCAGCTTGACCGAAGCCAGTCTCCTGCATCATCTGATAATGAGGCAGGAAACAGCAGGAAAGCAGCTGATCAATATACCCTCTCTCTCCGTGGGTTACACAACAACAAACAGCCTTTTTTCAGAGGTTTTTCTCCTTGTTTTTTCTCCGCTCGTCTTGTTGTTCTCTTCAATTCTCTCTGTGTCTGTTTGCTTTAGAGATCGGTGTCATGGGGTCTTCATGATCCCTTCACTGACACTGATTTGTGCTTGTGTCTCTGTTTCTGCTCATTATTGGAAAACATGTGTGCGGGGGGGTCAATTATAGCAAGTCTCTACATTCCCTACTGTTATTTTTAGGCCTCTATAAGCTGTCAGGATATAACAATGTCTGAGCAAGCGTGGCATTGTTGTCGGATCCTCTTTCCTGCTACAGCATACCATACACACATGCAATAAGCACAAAAACATGCACAAAAATGATCAGAAACCATATTCAAAATACCCAAAGTTGTCCACCACGGGTCTAAGGACAGAGTGTTACGTATAGTTGTACGTACGGCGAATTGTAACTTGTGATATTGGGCCATTAATACAATTTGACATTGATTAATCTGCAAAAGCGCTTTGGTGCATTAAAAGCAAAGTGAGAATTATCCATTACAACTTTCTTTGTATATGCAATAGCAATGCATGCTATAATAGATACTACAACAGGGTAGAGTAATGGGATTTTAATATACAGCTCATGGTTTTACCAATAAAAGTCTTGAATGAGACTAGCATGCACATGGGATGTAAAGCAAACCAATATAAAGGTCAGTTTATTGGTGCTTTTTAGAAATGTAGTGTACAAACAATGGATAGACTTTAAATCATGGCATCTTGTACAAATAAAATATATGAATGGCCAAATGTAAAGTTAAATCATCACAGTACCAGACAACATGTAAATAAAGGGATAACTCATTGGTTAAAAATCATATTTCATCAACCACATTTTACACTGTTTTAAGAAAGGAGGCAGTAGTTTTAGCCAAGATGACGGTATACTGTATATATATTTTTGCCACCAATGAAAGTATGTAAAAAGCAAGTAGGCCTTTCTCTTACAATGATAAAATACAATAGCCGCTTTCACACCGCAGTCATTTTCCCACAAAGGTTCATGAGAACTCTTTTAGTTCTCATGAACTAAGTACAGATCGCGTTCACACCGGAATAAGTTCCTGGGGGAGGATTAGGCAAATGAAGCCGCTGACGTCACTTCGTTTTCTTCTGCTTTGGGTTTACTGGCAGGCCGCAAACCACTTCACGGCGTATACTGCCACCCGAAGTCCCCGGGCGGAAGTCCCCGGAGTTGGGGACTGGCTTCAGTAGAAGCTGCTGGGACTCCCAGCAGCTTCTACTGAAGCCTTCCGAGTAAATCGCCAGAACGCCGACACCTCCTCATCTCCACCGCTCCCATGTTTTCTTTTGTGTTGCCATAAGTTAGTCTCTCTGCGTTTGTGCGCTGGGCTAATGCTAATGCTAATAATGCTAATGCGAGGATAATACAATGGCGGCTTCACAAAACGTTTTGGGAGTTTTACGGGGCGTGGTTTGCAATCCGCCCAGCCAATCAGAAATAGGCACCTTTTTCTCCCACGAAAGTACCTGCTCTCTAGCAGGGACGGAAAACTGACGGAAAAGGGGGTAAAAAAAGTTCTCATGAACTAATTTGAGTTTCGGATTTCTTTGGTGTGAACGCAACATTTCGGAACTATATCGGAACTAAAGTGGGAAAAGTACTGCGGTGTGAAAGCGCCTAATGGGTCTTATCGTAAGTCAATGATAAAAGTAGCATATATTTCTAGATGAAACCCCTACCCAGTATTATCTTAAATGTTTACAATCCCCAAAAATGGGTGTGTGATATCCAGCCTGCGTACTTCCCTTCACTACAAGCCTTAACAATCTTAAATGAGTCTTTTCACCGCCCACGCCCTAAGCCCAGAGTCTTTATTTACACTCATCCTCAAGGATACACAATACAAATTGGTAAGAAAAACTAAATGTTATCCATTTTGATTGTTTACAAGAAAACCGACTTCCCAAAGTGAACCTTGTGCTAAAGTGCTATTTTATTACGAAATCCTTTTATGTTTTGTCTCAAACAAAGGTGGTTTAAGTAAAACAAGTGAAAGGATTGTGATTCGTGAAGATGGCACCATATTAAAGATTCACTCTTATTTGTAGAGGCGTAAGCTACATAAAGGTGTGAGATATTCTCAAAGGCCTGGGAGTAAAAGAACAAAGACAGAGGAGTGTGGGTGGCAGCCAGAAATTGAACCGCGAGTGAAGGAAGCAGCTAAAAAAAGAGACGGTGGGAGCAAATAATCCTCAGATCAGTGGAGAGAAAAGGAGAAGCTTTTAGAAATCGATTAAATTCAGCTCATGAGACTCAATGGAAAATATCCTCTCTGTTATGGCGCATTTCCACTACAGCGCGGAGCTTGCTTTAAGCGTGCCGAGCCGTGCGGGGCCCGTTTTTGGTTGCGTTTCCACTTAGCGTAGTACCGGCTAGCGGGTACCATTTCACAGTTTTTCTGGCCCCATAAAATCGAGGTTCTTTCCGGGCCAACAACCGGGCTGAGTATGCTAAACTAGAGAGAGAATCGCTGGCAAGGGGGCTACAACTACAACAAGATGAACATATTTGACCGTGATTTAATTGTAATGCACGTTTCAAAATGATGCCGAAGTAACAACATACTGATACCGGTTAGTAAAAACCATGAATTAATGCTTTGACAAGTCTGCAGACAGACGGCAGGCGAAAAACCTTTTAAAATGCGTGTTGTCTAAATGGAGATCGGCTAAGCTAACGCAGTATATGCTCCAACTGTCCACACTCACAACAACGGCCTATACAGACATAAATAAACCAGCGACTGTATTCGCCATGACACAGGCAGTCTGTGGTTTGTACTTGTTTAACTTTTGTCTAGTTTCTGAACAGATATGAGGAGCTGTGAGCTCTGAGGGCTAACAGCTAACGGCTGATGTTGGTTTTGTGTTTCTCATTGAAGATGACGTCACGGCTCCGCCTAAACTGCGTTACTATAGATACTACCCCAGTTCCTAAACTGTAATGGAAATGCGCCATTAAGTGAGCCAGTCCTAACAAAGCCATACCGAGCGAGGCAGAGCGAGGCCGTGTAGTGGAAATGCGCCATTAGAGAAGGCCTTTTATGTTTTTTGGGGGGTTTTCCCTTTCCTGTAATGCGTTATATAGGTTTTAGTGCATGTAAATGGTCACAAAGGAGTTTCTCTCCCACACACTCCTCATTGGACTCCTTTGTTTACTTCTGTATCATAGTGACATCACTATCTAACACTCGCACTTCTGTTGGCTAGCGCTCCAACATATTGTAGGCTAAGGGGCGGGACATCTCTAAGCGGTTGACCAATCACAACAGAGCCGGCCAGCTAACCAATCAGAGCAGACTGGGCTCTGGTTTCAGACAGAGGGTGAAAAGAGGTGCTGCAGCACAAAAATAAAGAGCTTTTTGAACATTAAAGCATGGACACATGTCACTCAAAAACAGTTTCACTTGGTGTTTTGAGATTGTACTTTATAAAATATCAAGCTTTATTTCAAGATGTTGAAATGTAAATGTAAGGTTAGACAGTTACCTTCGTTTGTATCCGATGTATTTCTGTTACATGTAATCCATCATCTTCATATTTCTAGAGTTGCTTTAGGTTCAGTAAATTAAATCAAATGAAGTGCTATGAAACTGGTTTGATAAAAAGCGATCAGATGAAGCCGATTATAGGGTTAACAATGGAGGAGGAAAGAGGCTTACTGTGTAGAAAGAATAGCACTAAGGCTGGCTAAAGTGCCGATGTGTTGAGGTGTTGGCTGATATTTATCTTCTGTTGACAGTTTGTCAGGCAGTTTTTATGAAAACCATTTCCCCTCGGTCTCAGCAGGGAAGCTATCTGCTTTTAAAAATGATTTAAGAGGAACGGATTACATGTCACTTGATTACGTAATCAGGATACAAAAAAAGTAACTGTATTCTGCTTTTTTAGACTGTAGTGTGTGCTCATGTGTTTCATTGTTGGTGTATAGGCTACTGCCTGAATATGCTGAATGAAAGGCAGGTTTTTACTATCTATAAAATAATTGTTGATCCTAAATATCTTGGTTTCTTCTTTTCTAATGTCACATTGTTCTGTCTTACAAAATACGCTTTAAGGTGGGGTAGGTAAGTTTGAGAAACCGGCTCGAGATACACTTTTTGTTATATTCCATGGAATGCTCTTAACATCCCGATAGCAATGAATATCTGAAGTGCTTTGACAAAAAATCCATAAAAAATGTCATCTGTGGAAGCCGTAGTACTGTAAAAAGTATGACCAATCATTTTAGCCGGCCCGGCTAAAATAACTGGATGGCCTACCTGCCTGTCAGCCTTCCATCTGTGCACACACTTATCTCGTGCCCTCATTGGTCATGTGCGCGTTCGTGTGTGTTGGAGGAGGGGCTCTGTAAGGAAGTGGCAGATTTTCTCCGGTTGTGTATTTTCAAATTCTAGCGATCTCGAGCCGGTTTCTCAAACTTACCTACCCTACCTTTAAGTAAAAAACTATTCTGTAATTATAACGGAATACATTTTAAGTTCAACCCTCAAATCTATGGGTACTTCACATATAAAACAGTTCAAATAAACAAAAGTAAACTTTAGCTGACACTGTGGTCGAAAAAGACATTTGATCCATTAAGGCAAATCAGCATGTCCATTGAAAAACAACAGAACAAAGACCGCCTTGTGTCTCGGTTGTGATATTTTTGAAGAGAAGGAGGACTGTGTTTATTGACATGATGGGGTTGAGATATGACCTTTACTCATCTGCTCCAGCATCTTCTCACGGATGTCATGCTCTACTGTATGATTTGTTCAGTGCTCCCGGTCAAATACCTGTTATTGTATCAGTTATAAAGAGGCCATATTATACTTTTTTGGGTTTTCCCTTTCCTGTAGTTTGTTATAGGTTTTGGTGCATGTAAATGGTCTGCAAAGGCTAAAATCCCTGTGTTCAGTCTCGAGGGAGTTTCTCTCCCACACACTCCATTGGACTCCTTTTTTTACTTCCTAACATGACATCACTATATAACACTCGCACTTCTTTTGGCTAGCGCCCCACACATTGTACACGATAGGCGTGTGGTGCAGTGGGTTGTGCATTGGTGTTCGGAACAGGGGGTCACAGGTTCAAACCCCACTGCAGTCAGCATGTCCTTGTGTCCCTGAGACACTTCACCCCAAATTGCTCCTGTGGAGATTGCCCACAGTATTGAGTATGTAAGTCGCTTTGGATAAAAGCATCTAACAAGTGACATGTCATGTAATGTAATGTAATGTAATGATAGGCTAAGGGGCGGGACATCTCTACGCGGTTGACCAATCACAACAGAGCCGGCCAGCTAACCAATCAGAGCAGACTGGGCTCTAGTTTCAGACAGAGGGTGAAAAGAGGTGCTGCAGCACAGGCAGTATGAGAAAAATAAAGAGCTTTTTGAACATTAAAGCATGGAGACATGTCCCAGTAGAGACACTACATACTGATATGAGCAGACTATGTCCTCTTTAACTTCCTTCACAAACTTAGAGAGTATAGACCATCACCAACAGACGTATACAATAATGCATATACCCGCCTTTGGTTCATATCCACTGCAAATCCAATGGGTTCTGTGTTTGCCTACAATCCAGTCTGAAATCCCCTTGGTCCAGGTAATAATCAAAGGACAAATACACTGCACAGCACACACTGTGGGTGATAAGGGATCTTAATAAAAACAGCTCTAAAATAACCCATCAGTGAGAGTTGAGCATCAAAGATTGAGACTAACGGCTGACTTCAATGCTTACTTGAAGTTCACTCTCACATCTCTCTAAGTGAGAGCCTTAGTAACGTGTTTCAAATGTAAATATTAATATCCCTGCAGCCCTGGATGAGTGCTGTACAAACAGAGATGCTCAGAGATTTTATTTATAGGAAAACCTGCCTTTCATCAAGCATATTCAGGCAGTAGCCTATACACCATCACTGAAACACATGAGCACATACTACAGTTTAAAAAATCTGAAATAAAATCTGAGCTGACAGAAAATGCTCCGTTTTAGTTTAATACACACAGATAAGCTCACACACATTATTTTATGAACATATAGGTTCACCTGCTGAATTAAAAACAGAACAAATGAAGCAAAGAAAGTGAAAACCATGAAGCAGATTCAGGCAGTAGAAGTATATATTCACTCTTAAAGTATTATCCTACAGAACAGAACAGCTCACAGAGAAGAGATAACATCTGATCCTTTTACAACAAACACTATCTGCTCTTCTTAGTTTTTTTAGAAACACTCCTGCCAGTAATCTAGCATTTTTAGAAATGTAACAGTAATCTGAACACATATTTTTGTATGTAACTGTAAGGGAATACAGTTTTTGTACGCTGATTACGTTATCCTAAAGTCTGTTGTTCCCTTTGAGGAATGTGTTCAGACAGCCACAAGTGGGCATGCAACATGTTTTCCATTTGCAGAGTCTCACCTTGGAGAGAAAGTGTGTTTTTACACTAACCTTGTCCTCACTTGCTTTCTCTTCTCTGGTGTTTGAAATAGGATTCAACAATTCTCAACATCCAACCCTCTGATTGGAGTCTCTCTTTATTCACTTTGCTTGGCTCAAGAGTGAACACATCTTTATTACAATGTGTATTTTGTGGAATATGCAAGTTTTCTAATTTATCTGACGTAGACTGACTCCTCTAGTTGGATAAGTGTTCAATTTCAGAGTCAGGATTTGGCATTATTCCAAGAGTTACTGTCAAAGGAAGGTCGTTTTTCTAAGGTTTTGTGGTACTGTCAGACGCTCAATCTCACAAGTGCATCTTTTAGTGAACAAAAACACACCTTTTGATGTTTCAGTACCAAGATCTCTTTTGTTTTTAATTCATGTTTCTCTCAGCTGCTGTCATCCTCTCATTGGTTTGCGGTTTCATATTGTTGTTAGGATGTAACTTCAGATGACAACCCTTCAAAGTCAAATGTGACATTGAACAGACTCCCAGGGCTGAATTATGAGATTGTTGACAAGTGCAACAAGGCCAAAAACTGCCAGATCGAGAATACTATTTAAAACGGCTCATCTGTTGATACTGACTTCATTTGGAAGACTGGTTAGTTTGAGTAGATTGGACTAAATGTAATCATTATTTCACAGCGTTATTATTTTGCCTGAAGCCTTTGTCGAGGATATATTTATTTCCTGGGAAGATCAGGTGACTAATGCCAGAAACAGCTTACTATGTTAGAGGTCACCTATGATGCAACATCCACTTGTTCATGTCTTTTCTACATCAACATGTGTCCCCTCTGTGTAAAGAGATTCGGAAAGTTTCAGGAACTCTTTTGGTCCTGATCCATTTATATAAAAACCTGTCTGAAAATGAGCTGATCAGATTTTGGACACTTTGTGATGTCATAGCGATTTTTTGGCTTGGTAACCATTAGCCAATCACCAACCAAGGTAACACACACCCCACCCCCCTCCTTATCACCTGAATCTCCTCCTAGAGCACCATAGAGAACCAAATATCTCTCAGAGGGGCGTGGGGAGGGGCTCCTTATTTTCATCTAAAGTAACAGACAGAGAATCAGCACTTTTGAAACAGGGCTGAAACAGAGGGGATTATGGGATGCTGCAATGATCTGTTTGGTGTTTGGAGCCAAACACTTCAGAGACATGTTTTGTATATATCTGAGACCTATTATATATTGATGAAAAACAGTGTAATAGGGGAAACCGTATATATATTGCAGAAATCCAACAATGTTAGATAACTTCATGTAAATACTGTTTTACTTGCAGATCTTTTGCAATGAGCTGGCCTATTTCTAACAGAATATCCACCTTATGGCCAAGTGAGCAAATCCACTGAAGCAGTTCAGTTTCCTCTGAAGGGTTGAGGAGTGTTTCATCAAAAAGCCATATGTCAGTTACTCATGTCTGACTAAATGAACATACACAATTCCCCTCAGGTGTGTTAGTTTAGAAATGGGGCCAGCTGATGGAAATATTAGGTTGTTTGTTGAAATGGGTTTCATCGTTTTATACGGGTCAGCGTTCACCAGCAACACATGACACACATTCAACAACAACAACAACAAACACAGGCATGGAGATAAACTGTGACCAAAGTTGGGAGGGTCAACTGTCAGAGATACAGTTATCTTTTTTTGTATCCTGATAACGTTATTCTGTAATCTTTTTCTCCCCAAGCCTGAATGACTCATGATGGCTGATGACTTTCCACATGCTCAGATATAAAACCTCAGGCGGACTCCCTTTCAGTTTTTTCCTTCTGTCCAGAAATGGAATGAATGAAGCTATTTAAGAAAAAAGGAGCTTTGGCACTGTGTGAGGACAGACCATTACCCACGCTAACAGTGATAGCACAGCTCCATCTGACCACTGTTATTCTCCAGAGAAAGCGGATATCTTCCTGCTCCTGACAGCAGGACGGCTGCCAACACAAGCTGTGGATCTCTGGGAGGGTCAGGAGAGAAGCTGGGAGAAACTGAATGAAACAGAGAGGAAGAAAGGTGGGGTGCAGAGAGTGTGCATTCTGCTATTTCCAAATCCAACATGATGGAGAACACGATGGAGACGACGAAAATACGCTTATGGTGGGGATGAACTGCAAAACTAGCACAACAGCAACACAACACAAGTGTTTGGTGACATCTACATCAGACACCACTGTTGTGTAATTACACCATTGGCAATATTGTAAAAAACTAAAACAAAACAAAGTCTACGACTACCACACAACTGTTGTGCAATATGTACCCTACTTGCTGCCTTCTTAGTTTGAAATGTTGAAATACTGTAACAACAATCTTTAAGTAACTCTAATCATTTTTACCTCTGTTATCTAACTTTTACCACACTGCATTCTACAAAATACACCTAATCTATTTAATAGATACTCTGCATGATATATGTGCATGCCATTTATCCAATAGTGTTTAATTTCTTGCCTCTATCTCTGCTTTTGCTGTAACAATGTCCATTTCCCCTCTGTGGGTCAAAAACAGGAATTCTGATATTGATTAATGAGTCATGAGCACTGTAATGTCCATATTGGCTTAAAACAGATGTTCAGTCTTCAAATAAGATCTGCTTTAAACTCCTTCCACATATATGAGCACTCATCTGAGAACACATAACCTTTTCATTTCTCATTCGTCTGTGTTTCCCCATGCTGTTAGACAGAGTGTGTATTCAAGACAGAGCTGCAGAGAAGCACATGCACACATCTGTCTGTGTGTGTGATGGGTCATATGCACTAAAACTGACCTTAGGCCTGGGGTTACATTACTGTGTGCTCCAGTTGTTCATATGGACCTAAAATACACTTCAACTTGTACAACTGTGCGCACACAATGACACACATTCAAACACATTTTCCTGACTGTAGATTAATGGTGGCGACAGTTCAGCTTCACAGAGGCCGGTGTGGTAAGAGAGGATCATTGTTTGAAGGCTGGTTTGTTTAATCTGTAATGCACACATGCACTTTTAGTTCATGCCAGTAATAACTTGCATCCAAAACAAACAAAAGGCTCAGTGTGCGACACATGACAGCTACATGTTCTGCTGACTGAACTCTGTCCCTCTTCTGATAAACAGCACATCCACCTGAGACAAACTCATAATACTCAATATACAAACACATATAGAAGAACATATTAAAAACATGGCTCCAACACACACTATAATGTAGGTTATACAAGTGTTTGTACCAGTTTAAGTGTTTGGTGAAATCTACTGCATATTATTACGCTACTGATTGGTCAATTTCAATCATTCTGAGGTCTGCTCTTTTTCGCTAGCAGACTGTTGCTAAGGAGAACAGACCGTTGCTAAGGACACTCTGATCAAGGGACTATGTGAAGTCATATCAATCCGCTGAAAGAAGTCCGGGAAATGTAACGTCAGCCTTGGTAAACATTAACATTAGTTTTCCTCTGTCAGAAAACACCATGTAATACTTTTAAAATATTTGTTATTATATTTGTTGATAGGACGAAACTTGCGATTAATTTAAACGTCTAAACATTATTAGTTTTTATAAGTATGTGTCTGGCCTACTGATGAATTGAAGTCCAGTGTTCATTCTACCTTTAGCTCTACACCCACTCCTGAGAAAGATAATCACCTGCTAAATGTTCCACTTTGTTATCTGTTGCTGCTGTTAACAAGGGTTTTAGAGCAAAGTTCATAACATTACTTAAAAGCTGCTTAAAGGCTCTCTGCAGCTGAGATAAACTGCACTACAAGCAACACCCTTCACATTAAACACTGTCATTAGTCCTCTGAACGCCATCATTTCAGACCTTGGTGCAGGAGAGGTCATTCAAACTAAAGACTCACAAAACCATAATACACAGCGCTTTGTGTAGGCCAGATCATCTTGAGATTATCACCTTAAAAACAAAGCTTGAAGGCTCTTATTATTGCGATAAACAACATTATCTGACTAAGAAGGGTCTGAGGAGTTGGTTTGGAACAGGCTGCAGTGAACGTCATTGTTACAGATGTGACGCAAAGACTGGGACTCAAATGCAACGACTCGACACAAAAGTACAAAAACAAAAGTCTGTATGAAATGTAAGAAACAAAGTAGAGCAAAAATCACCCTTTAAGAGGAAAAACTTGGCAAAGGGAAAAAGTACAAGACCGAATAAGCATGACTCTTGGTACAAACAAAGTTTTGGCATGGCATGAAACAAGACACACTGGTAGAGGACAATGAAAGCCTAGGACTATTTGAAGAACAGTTAATGGGACACAGGTGGCAACAATCGAGGATGGGACAGACAATCACAGTGGCAGTAAAACACACATTGGCAAGAGGTAAGGGGTGTGTACATGTATGTTAAATACCGGCAGGTTATTGAAGCTTTTAAATGTAAAACGTTGGAAAATGCTCTTCTGAAATCATCATACTGTGTGTGGTTCAATGGGAATGTCCCATCACCAAATGCACACATATTTCTGCATACTCCAATTGAGAAAATGAAGCCCGAATCAGCTCATGCAGAGAAAGATCTGTACAGAAAACAGAACAATTGCATGCAATATGTTTCTCTGTTTGGAAATACGACTTTACATGAAGTACAAAATAAAACAGGAAGTGCCGTGACTAGACTAGACATGAGTGACTGTAACTTCACACGAAACATGACCAAACATAAGTAACTTGATGTTAGCATGGACTATAAACTAAATATGAAACATTTCACATGGTAAATTAACTGTATTTATTCATACAGTATATTTATATATCCTGAAGCTCCCTACACGGCTCAATAAAAGTCCATCTCATCTTATCTTATAGCGCTGCAGTCTTTACGACCCCTCAAAGCACAATGTGCCATTTGATCAAGTATGCCAACATCCACAGACATTCACACACCGTTGGCCATCAGCAGCAACTTGGAGTTTAGTTGTAACGCGCACAAGGACACATCGACATGTTGACAGCAAGGGGCTGGGATCGAACCAGCAACCTTCAGATTGAAAGACGACCACACTACCTGATAACTCACAAACACATGGGTAAACAAGAACAAAACAGGCTAAAATTAACAAACTTGGTGTGATATTAGACTATTATTTGTATTTCCACATGTATATTTTCCACATGTATATATATTTTGTATTATTATTTTTAACTTTTTAATGCTATTTTATTTCAAAAATATATTGGACTGTTTATTTCTGTGTCTTAGTTTCTCTTATGTACATTGCATTGTGTTTTTTATGCTGCTGCAACGCAAACATTTCCCAAATCGGGATCAATAAAGTACTTATCTGTCTATATATCTATCTATCTGTCTATCTATCTATCTATCTATCTATCTATCTGTCTATCTATCTGTCTATCTATCTATCTATCTATCTATCTGTCTGTCTGTCTGTCTGTCTATCTATCTATCTATCTGTCTATCTATCTGTCTGTCTGTCTGTCTGTCTATCTATCTGTCTGTCTGTCTGTCTATCTATCTATCTATCTATCTATCTGTCTATCTATCTATCTATCTATCTGTCTATCTATCTATCTATCTATCTATCTGTCTATCTATCTATCTATCTATCTATCTGTCTATCTATCTATCTGTCTATCTATCTGTCTATCTATCTATCTATCTATCTATCTATCTATCTATCTATCTATCTATCTATCTATCTATCTATCTATCTATTCTTCAAAGGAGAGGTCAGGTCTGCAACAAAGCAGATGGTTTAAGAGATAAAAGAAACCCAGAGAGTTTTCTCCCCATTGTACGACAGTGATAATCGATTCTGCCAGACATCTCTCTGTGCAAGGCTGTGAAGAAAAGCATTTGTTGAGTCCATCCATAATGATAAATCCAGTAAAGTCTTGCTTGACATCTTTATGATACCTCACACAAAGCAACTAGTCAGAAATATGATGTCACATTTTGCTTCTCTTCTCTCTGTGAGGGCTTTAGCTGACATAAAGACGACCGTTTGTTTCTTTCCATCCCATATTTTCTTGGAGACGGGCCCCACCAGACAACAATCTCTTCCTGATTTGCTCTGTTATACTGTAAAGCTCCCACTCAACACTTCTCTGCTTTTTTTTGGTTGAACTTTAAGAAATGATATGGTTACTGGGCCTACATGACAAAATTAGATACAGTCAAATCTGCAATACGTACAAAATGAAAATAACAATCCACGAATCAGAAAAAGTGATAGAAAAACATGGTAAACAATCATTTTGTGTATATTGGTAGGGGTTAAAGTGGTCATTAATGAAAAAGGGAAACAGACAGGGTGATCACAATCCAACGCTTATTACATCATGAATTTAAAGTTTTCTACTAACCACAAATATAAAAAATAATATTCCAAAAAGTATTCCACTGTATTGTTTGTTGTCCACAGCTGACGTTAAATTAACCGGACTTCTTTCTGCGGATTGATACGACTGCACATAGTCCAGAGGTCTGTTAGAAAAAAAATAACAGACCTCTGGAATGTCCAAATTGACCAATCAGAATCGAGTATTCAACTAAGCTGTGTAATAATTATTAGGTAATGGATACATGATCACATTTGTATACATTCATTATTCATTACAAATTGTCATATTTAACCAGAGAATCATTAATAATGTTTAGTTTTTTATATCTCACTTCTCACTTTCTATTTCTCATGTTTTTAATTCCAAATATATTTAATTTACCAGCTTCTTTCATTGTGTATCTACTAAGTCAGCATCTCTTAACCAAGTCTTTGTAATTTGTAAAAATATTGCTACTCTTATTTCAAGGAATAAGTAAGAATCTTTCTCTTTCTTCTGTAGTTTTTCCAAGGTTCTTTTTCATTTAGATCAACAAAAAACATAGTTGACAATTGTCTTATATAGATGTTTCCCATAAAATATCTTAATCCATCGTTATCTCTCAATGTCCTTGGCTCCTCACCCAACTCCTCAACATTTAGTTTACAGAGTGGTTGAATAATAGTACGAAGGTATCCACATTGAAGCTGTCACAAGCAGAAAAATGACAACAGTGTTGACAGTAACAATAAAACCCTGTGTCTTGGTCTCTGTCTACATGTCACCCCCTGCCCCCATGTGAACAGAGGACAACTGTGTCCAGTGGCTGTAAGTGAATAACAACATTGCTGGGGTCAACATCAGACTGGCCTATTGTGTAACAGGCCATCATGGTTTGTGCAACAGGCCACACATGGCGTGATGGTACTGTTGTTGACAGAATCACAAGACTTTGTACATATATTCAGTAAGAAAAGGTCTCAAGTTTTACAAGGTTCAAGGTTCAAGGTTCAATACGTGCATAGCTACAGTGTAGATATGATGAAAAGCTTAGGTCACAGGCTCCTCCAACAGTGCAACAAAAATAAAACAGATAAAATAGTACAAGTAAATACAATAAAATAGAATATAATAGAAACAGCTGTGCAGAATAGTATACAGTAATTGGAATATTGATATATATGATATATGTGAGTTGCAAACAGATGCATGTTATGTATGTTCTTTCAACATACTTCTTTGTTCTCATAATATATCTTGTCTACAAAAGCAAAACAAAATGCTCGATCCTCATAAAAAAAAGAAATGAAATGATGTCAAGGCCATGAGCAGATTGGGCCAAACACACACATGGAAAGTGTCCAAAAAACTGCAGACATTCCTGGTGGTATCGTAGGAGGGTTGTAGCTTTGACCTATGTTACATATCCTGACTCTCTGTTCTTGGTTATGGTTGAAGAGTAGCTGTTCATTAATGTAAATGTCCTTTTTGTAATGTTTTTTTGGCCACGTCCAACATTATTTTCACTGAAGTCACCAATTTCCCCCATACAAGTGACAAAAAGAAGAGATTAGTCACACAATCTGGCGTTACAAGCCAAACAGTTTTGACTCGCAACACCACAGTGATTTCCCCGTCCGCACGTCAACACTGTACACGGTTTCTTGAAATCTTTGCCCTGAAAGGACTGTTGTAAAGGTCCATTTCCAGTACGTTTTTCATGTGGCAGAAAGGCCATAAGTAATGGAAAAATGTCTTAAAACAACCCACTCTAAGGGGGGACTACGCACAAGTTGGCATTCAGACCAAACACAGCTCTGCATTGCGGCTTTTAGAGGCATGTGTGCATCTTTTTGGTGTGGCTTGTGATTTGAAGCAGGTTGTGATAAGATCATGAAAACCAGTTTAAGCAATGCCTCTATGTGATTAAATCTACATATCTTCAGGACAAAGTGATAAACCTGCTCGCCCACTAAGCACACGATGACTGGCATTCTCACCAAAGGCCTACACATTTAAATTAATCTCAATTTACATAATTAATAGGACAAAATCTTAATATTGTGTGTGGCCCTGTAATATGTATATTTAGACAGTACAGGGCGAAAGGACAGAGGTATTTGCAGCATGAGCAGCAATATTTATTATGGCTGACAATAAGAGAGATTGACATCTTTCTTAAGGGCAGGGAAACATACCACACACACATTTATAAATAGAGTATAAATAGAAACTGGCCTGACAGGTGGATTCATATTTTGTTGGTGTTCCCACATGAATATGTTCACCTTTGTATTTGCTGCATGTCTATACAGTAGGAATTTGTATTAGTCTACTATGTTGATACATTTAAAAAGGCACAAACGTCTAACATTTGAGTGAAACTTGTTGCTTTCTCAGCCTCTGGTGTTCTGGTGTCTTAAAAACGCAGATAATAGACAGAAGATTTGGTTTACTCATCCAGACAATGTCTCGTCTCTCTCTCTTTATAGACAGCCCCCTTATTTATTTTTTTGGAAGCGCCACAGACGGCTATCAGCCCCAGACAGACTCAGTCTAATGAAGGTCTGTGACTCAAAGCATGACATTACTTGAAGGAGGCCAAAAGGGCAAACTTCCTGCTGATAGCAAGAAAAATATGAAGTTGAGCCTGCAGCTTTTTGACCAGCAACAAGTACACATGTTATTCCACTTCCACTTCCACCCTCATAGACACTTGATGCTGGAAAAGTATGTGTTTGTTGAAGGATGAATCTTGAAAATATCTCTCCCTGCTCACTGATACAGTATGTGTTGCTGCAACCACAACAGAGCTTTAATGGCATTCATGTATCTTTCCCCCTCAAGGTTAGGCTTGGACTTGATTCATACATTCATCACAATCCAAAACATCAAGTACTGAATCAGAAATGCCCCAGATTGCTGTCATGCCAACATTTTGTGATGCACTGGCTAACATGATAAAATAAGAAGGAAACATTCCTGCCTGAAACGATGCAATTTACCTTGAAAAAACAACGGCTCAGATGCAAAAAAGCAGCACTTTGTACCAGATAATGCAGATACTGTTTGCATTCAAAGTCTACTTTACTAACAGTTTTCTAAAGAGAGGTCACATTAATCTGTGGCATTATAGGTATGTTGTTGACAGATTCTTGCCAAAACCTTGCCTTGCTATGGAGTGGTGCAGGAATAAGTCCTAAAACCCCCAAAAGACTTTGCTTTTTAACACTTTTTCTACATGATTGGGGTTTAGACGCCTGAAATAAGGTCTGTGGTTAACACGAGCTGAAGAGATTTTAAAGTTTTGTTCTACGACATTAAATACATCGGCCCAATGGTGATTGTCCTAAGCTTTTATGTGTCATAAAACGTTGGTTGCTAAGAATTTGCTAAATGAGACTAAACGTCATCACACATTAGCCGCCGTTAGCTTAGCGGTGGTGATGTGAAATGCTACCGTGCTGTAGTTTGTTTTCAGCCTAACTTTAGCTTTTTACTTCAGCTGATTGTATTTACGCTTCAAAAAGGTTATCCTGCTGAAAAACACGTGTAAGTAACATAAATGTATGTTTGCCAAAGATCCTATTTTCTGCAATATACCCAAAAAATCCAATGAAAAATCTCATTGCTTTTTATCGAAAGCCTCGCCTAAGATGCTAACCCTCGGCATACACAAATATGTCATCACTATTTCCTTCAAATGATAAACATTCAGAATTACTATAGTTAATGACTTGGCAGACTAGACAAACCACAACGATCATTGGAGAAAATTCCAATTAGTTAAGTCTAACTTAACGGAGCGACACAAATCCTTCTTTGCAATTTAATGTCTGGAACAAGGTTTAGAAATTCAGACCTTTCCATCTGTCAGATTGGACTACATCACATTATGTGTTTATTCTGATGAGTTGCACTCCCTCAGGTTTTGGCTTGTGGTCTTGCTTCTGACAGGAGCAGCTCAGTGACTCACGGCTCAGCTCACACACTCTCACACAACACATTATATATTTCCCAAGGTGCTGCTGCCTGTGTCAGTGTGTGAGCCAACATCTAATAAGCAGCCGCAGCTGCAGCAGGAGACTAGAGACTAGGGAGGAAAGAGGACTGCAATTACACAAAGCGCCTAAAACACATTGCAATGTCTAAAAGAACACACATGGACTAGGGAGGAAAGAGGACTGCAATTACACAAAGCGCCTAAAACACATTGCAATGTTTAAAAGAACACACATGGACATCAAACCCTTCAAACAGCTTCTCTCCAAACGTTCCTGTCACATAATGTTTTGTCCTGATAAAAGAACATAATTCTTTATAAAGCTTTGGCAGATATGGCGGACATTTTAATTTAGCTGGATAGCTCGGCTGTGAATGCGTCGCCCGCCCACCTGTGAAGAGCTTTTGAAGCGTATTGGATGTGAGTGAGGAGAGCATGCCCGGCAACACTTTAGGTCCTTTAGATCTTTTTTGAGTAATTCAATAGGACCCTGGCAGCGGCTCAAACACAAAGACAGCATCCAACCGTGTCCTGGTTGCGCCAGAACACGACGATGTGAAATAAAATATTGAAAGTACCAATTGTTATTCCTTATAATATTTTGTTTATGTGTGAAATTGTCACGCTTTTCCCCTGATCAACAGTTGTTATGTCTAAAAGGTAACCCTAACCCTAACAAGTCAGGCTTTACTCTTATACTGCTTGTAGTTATACCTACAAAAATAAAACACTTAATTTCATAAATTCATGTAATCAGTTCATAAATATCCTTCGTTTTCAGGAAACAGGTGACATTGTATAAAGAGTAACAAACATGTAGGAAGTGAAGAGGGTCCAAAAACAAATGGCTTCATACCAAGAGATTGCTGCTTATATTCTGGAAACCAGAAGTGTTTGAGTTATTTAACTAATTTAACCCAAATCACAATCTTTCCTGAACATTATCAATGATTATTATTGCCCAAACTTAACTAATTGTTTACTTTACCCATCCTTTCCAATCTAAACAGGTTCATCAATTCAGTGGCTTTCGCACTAATCACTCGTTGTGTTGGACGTTGTAATGCACGAAAGATGGGTTAGGGTAAACCTAGAGCAACTAATTAACTTTTAATAAGATGATACAAACTGATACTAGCACAAGGACACATCAAAACCTGTATGGTAAAACTGCCTCATTAAGTATCGGATTTGCAAATGTTTGAAGGCACACATTGAGAGTTGACGATTAACATTAACTGTAACACGTGTTTTTACAAGGAAAATTATGAATGTGTGCCAGTGTTGTTTTGAACACATGCTTCTTTATCACTGTGTACATTACTCAATCTCACTTTACGATGTATCCAGTTTATTTAACTTTACACTGGCCTTTGTAAAAGATCTGCCCAATAAAAAAAGGCAACACGATGATGATTTAGCCAGTTAAAAAAGTAGAGATAAAAAGTGACAAGAACTCACTGGAACATCATGTTCTTGGTGCTTCTTGCAATTTCGCATGCCGTCATCTCGAAATGGCCCTGCACATAGCTCACTGCCCACACAGTTCACTCTTCATACAACAACATGACAGCAGTGAGGTAAGATTTGCAGTAAGATAAATGTATTCCTTTACAGTTTTATCTCTTCTCTGTGAGCTGTACTTTTCTGAAGGCTAATACTTTAATTGTGAATCGATACTTCTACTGCCTGAATCTGATTTTTGCTTTCGTTGCTTCATTTGTTCTGTTTCTAATTCAGCAGGTGAACCTATATGTTCATAACATAGTGTGTGTGAGCTTAACTGTGTGTATTAAACTAAAACGGAGCATTTTCTGTCAGCTCAGATTTAATTTCTGCTTTTTTAAACTGTAGTATGTGTTGGTGTATAAGCTACTGCCCGAATATGATGAATGAAAGGCAGGTTTTACTATCAATAAAATCATTTTTGATCATACATATCTTGGTTTCTTCTTTTCTAAGGTCACATTTTTCTGTTATCTTAAATAATACAAAAAACATCTTATTGATATTTATTTTCTATAGAGATAATCCAAAAGCAACCCAAAGTAATAAGGTTACATTACTTTTATATTGAGATACTCAGATTAGGTTACTGATTTAATTTCTTTACAGGTAACTACAGCAGTATTCGTAACGGATTACATTTCTAAAGTAACCCTCCTAACCCTATTTAAATGCGTGCTTAGGACCGATGGAGTCTCAGGTTGTGCAGATGATGGATTTATTTTGACAAAAATTGCTCGCTGAAGTGAAAGATTTAACCTTTTTCCTCGCTTGCCTGTAGACTCTCTGCTGCCAAAGAACTGCTCTCCATTTGCTGTGTTTGACCAAATATTTGAACGTGTTTGTTCCTCTGTGACCGGGTTTGGTGCTGGTGCCAGAGCTATTGTTTAACATGGTAGGGTCTATTTTCACATTATCATGGCTGAGTGGTGAATCATGGACTCAATAATAAGCTGCTTATGTAAACAGTATCATTGAGCTCAGCTGCAGCAGGGTAAGACAAAAGATTGCTACTTTGGACAATTACAGTATCAACTGTCCGCAAACGATCAACAGGTAATTTTAGTATCATCATGTGAGGTGATACATGGGCCTCTGCTAGTGGCAAAAGGAGAACTGGAAATAATATCATATTTGAAAATCCAAAAGAAGCCTTAAAGCTGGCAGTATGTTCAGTAACATGATGGCTATGTTTGGCACAGTACAATCTTTTAGTATTAATCATAAAGTCAATGCATTTCATCCAAAGCTTGTTATTGTTTTTTGACTATGGTAAGGTGCTGGGGTTTTTCAGTAGTACCAATATCCATCTGTAGTCAGAGCTGCATTAAGATGAAAGTACATTTGGATTAAAATGGTGTGACATAAAGAAAGAAACACAATATCTCTAATAATGCATATTGAAGCTTTTAAAGTAACACAATGGCTATGTTTGGCACAGTACGATCATTTTGTATCAATGATAAAGTCAATACAAATGAGGTCTAAAACTAAGTGTCCTGTATTTAATTTGAATTATGATTATGTTCTGGAAGTAAACAAAGAAGCCATTGCAGACCATGTTTATAGTAATTAAACAAAACTATTACAATGAACACATACAGTAAGTTCAGATTTCTGGGTGTTTTCAACACTCTCCACATACCATTAACTTCTCACTAACAGGTTGAAGTCTGCACTATTCAATAATGCGTGACAATGATAAGGAAACCGGGCACACACACACACACACACACACACACACACACACACACACACACACACACACACACACACACACACACACACACACACACACACACACACACACACACACACACACACACCACACACACACACACACACACACACACACACACACACACACACACACACACACACACACACACACACACACACACACACACACACACACACACACACACACACACACCACACACACACACACACACACACACACACCACACACACACACACACACACACACCACACACCCACACACACACACACACACACACACACACACACACACACACACACACACACACACACACACACACACACACACACACACACACACACACACACACACACACACACACACACACACACACACACACACACACACACACACACACACACACACACACACACACACACACACACCATTCCACCTGCAGAGCCTTATACTGTAGGTAAACAGTGCTGTGTGTACAGTGGCTATGGACAGACCTCTGTATGTTTAACTGGCTCTCTTACCTTACATTACTACTGTTCCAGGGTCAGTTTACATGCATGAGTCTCATCAGAGAGCAGAGGGTGGTTGGGTGACTGCGTAGATGTTCTTATGGCAGTGGTAGACACATGACAAATTAACACATATCTATTATGTTGTATTTCCTGTATTGCATGACTGTAGTTATAAGTGTTACTTCTGCATATAGTATATTTTTGTCATTTAACAACCATAGCCAGTAGTTTTTCATAAAGGAACAATATATGCTTCCAGGCAATCCTGTTATAAAACTTACATCAGTTTTACATTTTCTAAGTCATTATAAACTTAGACATTTAAGTTCCACATCAAGACAGAGCTTTACATCCAAAGTAACCAATTCGGAGACCCCCATGGAGCACAATAAGACCACTTGAGATGACCAATAAGATAACAAGGAATCCTTATTGTACAAACAATAACAAAAGCACTAGTTCAGCCTCAAATCGGCAACATATCCCCGTGTGTGTGTGTCTCCCCTGACCCAAGCTCTATGAAAAAGTGTGTGTGTCTGCAGCAGATATACTCACATTAGAGCACAGGTCATCCACACACACTCACAGGAGGGTTTGGGAGCGTAGCAGACTCCTGCCTCTCCACCTTCAGAGGTGTCACCCACACTCAGATAGAAATCCACAGGCAGTTGTGTCCCTGGGATGGCAGGAAGACGGAGAAAATGGAGCACAATCCTTCTGACAGATCACCCTTCAAACGTCCCTCTGAGCTCCAGATAACAGAGTAAACAAACAGAGATGCAGTGTAGACAGCTCAAGAGAGGAGAACTGCTGCTCATGAGGGCTTTATAAACAGACTGTGACTCCTCCCACTCCAGGCCCTCCCTCGTTGGTATGGCAACAGCCAATCAGCACTCGGTATAGCACCAGCCTCTTCCTCCTCCTCCTCCTCCTCTTCAGCCAGCCTCTAGTGTTGACAGAAGTATGAAGAATAAAAGTGTATAATATGTATGTTTCAGTGCTGGAAAGTAACTTAGTACATCTACTCAAGTACTGTTTTTAAGTACAGTTAGATGTACATGTATTTTTATGCTCCTTCATAATATGATTTGGAAGAAAATATGCAACTTTTTACTTCACTTGACAATATTAGTTAGTATGCAGGTTCATATTATTATTACAAAAATTAAATTGACTAATGAAATATGACGTATTCTGGATTAAGATACCCGGGAGTATAAAAAGTCATGGATTTACACTTTTACCAGCAGATAAATGTAAACATTGTATGTAAATATTTTCACATTCATGGATTATAATTAGAATCCAGTGATATAATATAGGTATATTTTATTCAGAAAAAAGACTGCATGGAAGCGTAGCCATTCTGCATAATGAGTACTTTGAGTTTGGTACTTCATTTTAGAGTTCATTTTTGTATTTATGTCTCTACTGTGACATGTTTCCATGCTTTAATGTTCAAAAAAGGTCTTTATTTTTCTCTGCTCTGAATGGTTAGCTGGCCGCTACATTTTAAAGTTGCTATGACACATATGTTTGTGTTTGCGTGTGTTTTGTGCATGCCTTCGTGTGTGTGTGTTTTGAATGTGCATGAGTGTTTGTGTGTTACTCGTATACAGCTGTGTGAGTCCTTGCTCTTTTGTGCATTAAGGCATGTGTATCAGTGATACATATTTGTGTACTGTGTGTGTTCGTGCGTGTGTGATTGTGCATAAATATGTGAAACCCACAAATCCACCAGCAGCGATGCATGTAAACATCTGTGTGCATGTGCTCCCATGTGTAGGTGGGAAAATGTGTGTGCACATGTTTGCGTGTATGTTTCTTTAATTAATGAAACATGCAGCATTTCGGTGTGATAACAGTGTCCCTGTTGGTAATTCCATTATCACGAGTAGCCTATGTATAACAGTGTGAAAGTTAAAAAGCACAGAGAGAAGCTGATGTCTTCTAACATCGTAATCCTGCTAGTAATCCCCATGTTTGGGAAATGTACCAGTAATCTGATTGCGTAACTGATAGGAATTACAGTTACCCCTTTTTTGTATCCAAATACGTAATCCTGTTACATGTATCCATTACTCCTCAAACCGTACTCTATTTCGAGGCATGTGCACACCTTTCTTTGGAACTAACACTTGCAGAACACTTGTGAAGTCGACGTTACATTGCCCAGACCAGGTGTGATCTCTAACGGGGAGTAACATTCACACATCTGAGACCTTTTCAATCTGCTTTTTATTGCTGTGAGATGATAGCAAAAGGCCTCCAAAGCTTGTTTTTTTTTGCTAAAATGTGAGATGTTACACGTAATATAAATATATATAACATAAACAAATAGTAAGAGTGACCTATAGTTTATCAAAAATGCATATTACTGAGTAGAGTTTATTTTTTCCAAGTTTCAAGTTTCAAGTTTCAAGGCTTTTATTATCATTTGTGCCTAGCTACAGTGTAGTTATGACAATGACAATCTTAGGTCATATAGGCTCCTCCAACAGTGCAACACATTACATTACATTTCATTTAGCTGATGCTTTTATCCAAAGCGACTTACAATAAGTGCATTTGACCAAGAAGATACAACTTGAAGAAAACAGAATCATATAAGTACATTAGGTTTCATAGAGCCAAACCATTTTAAGGGCTACTCAACTGGCTTTAGATCAGCCAGTACTTAGTTAGTATATAAGTGCTTTGTTAGTATGTGAGAGCTTTTTATTAATTTTTTTAATCTTTTTTTTTATTGCTCGAAGTGGAGTCGAAAGAGATGAGTTTTCAGTCTGCGCCAGAAGATGTGTAAGCTTTCTGCTGTCCTGATGTCAATGGGGAGCTCATTCCACCATTTTGGAGCCAGGATAGCAAACCGACGTGTTTTTGCTGATGGGAACTTGGGTCCCCCTCGCAGTGAGGATGCAGCGAGCCGTTTGGCTGATGCAGAGCGGAGTGCACATTCTGGGGTGTATGGTTTAATCATGTCCTGGATGTAGGAAGGGCCAGAACCATTCACAGCATGGTACGCTACCAGTGTCTTGAAGTGGATTCTAGCAGTTACTGGAAGCCAGTGAAGGGAGCGGAGGAGCGGTGTGGTGTGGGAACATTTTGGAAGGTTGAAGACCAGACGAGCCACTGCATTCTGGATGAGCTGCAGAGGTCGGATGGCACATGCAGGTAGACCAGCCAGGAGGGAGTTGCAGTAGTCTAGGCGTGAGATGACGAGAGCCTGGACCAGAAGTTGCGTCGCTTTCTGGGTCAGGAGGGGACGTATCCTCCTGATGTTGTAAAGAGTGTATCTGCAGCAGCGGGTTGTTGCAGCGATGTTTGCAGTGAAGGACAGTTTGTTATCTAGGGTCACACCCAGATTCCTTGCAGTCTGAGTCGGGGAAACAACAGAGAGGCCGATGTTGATTGTTAGGTCAAGAGTGGGACAATCTTTTCCCGGAAGAAAAAGCAGTTCAGTCTTGTCAAGGTTGAGCTTCAGGAGGTGAGCAGACATCCACCGAGAGATGTCTGCTAGACAAGCAGAGATGCGTGCCACAACCTGGGTTTCAGAACGGGGAAAAGACAACATTAATTGAGTGTCGTCAGCATAGCAATGGTATGAAAAACCATGCGGGCTAATGACAGATCCGAGCGAGTTTGTGTACAGAGAGAAGAGGAGGGGACCGAGGACAGAGCCCTGAGGGACCCCTGTAGCTAGTTGACAAGGGTCGGACTCGGACCCTCTCCAAGTTACCCTGTAGGTGCGGTCTTTGAGGTAGGAGGTGAGGAGGGAAAGTGCAGAGCCTGAAACTCCAAGTTCTTGGAGAGTGTGAAGGAGGATCTGATGGTTCACCGGGTCTGGAATATATTGCGATATGAACAGGGTTGGGAGGGTTACTTTGTAAATGTAATCAGTTACTGATTACTGAATCATGGACAGAATCTACTTTGAAAACAGTATCATCTAGGAAGCTGCAAGTCCATACATCAGGGAACATTTTGGGTCGGATCACCGCTTCTTCCAAGACAATGACCCGAAACACAGCGAGGCTGCAGCTGCAATTGCGGCTGAGGGAATAAACTGGGTTAAAACTCCACCCGAATCTCCGGATTTGAATCCCATCGAGTTGGTCTGGCACTTGATGAAAGACTTCATTCGGAAGGAGGCTAAACCAGGCTCGAAGCAGGAGCTGATGCAAGCGATACAGGATTTTTGAAAGACAAGACTGACCCAAGATACCTGTAGTCGACTAATTACAGGCCTCAATAAAGTTCTGTCATTGGTTGTGCAAAATAACGGTGGACATAGTGGAAAGTGAAATTGACATTGTCAAATTTATTAAAAATACAAAATAATGTATCTGTGTACGTGTTTTACTATGTGATCTGCATGCACTTATCAAACATTTAATTAAAGAATGGTGATATACACAGCTGTGATGCAGCGGGAGGAGCAAAACACACACTTCAAGTCAGATCATCACCCTTAGCTATTTCAATTACCTCTCAAACAACCTAAACTAGTTATAAATGTTTATTTTTACTGTCGGCCGGGTCACTCATTACTGGATCAGCTGCTGCATGAGACAGACACTGAAAAGTATTATCATCTGAAATTAATCATTATGTTATTAGTATTAAATACATATAAGTATTTTTACAGCTTGTATTTAGAAATACTCTGTTGTAATTATTGATGCATACATGTGTTCATCCATTCAATGTGGCATCTGCTATAATGGGGTTAATGTATGATATTACTTAATAATACAATACACTATATAATATATGTGACCCGCTCTATCGAAATCAGTCGGAAGTCGCAACGGCTCATTTCAAAATAAACGTGGATTTGCGTAAAAAACTATTTTTTTGGGGTTCGGGTGTTTTGTTTGATTTTAAATAAACAAAGTCTTGGCTTTCAGAATATGAAACTTTTATTTCCAAAATCACACGATAAATACATTTGTGAAGCTTGTAAAGGGAAGAGGACAGGCACCTCTCACTCGCAATCTGCTCTTCCGCAGCGCCGCCCCCCTCCCTCCGGCTAAAATTATGAATGTAAGGCATATAGTAATCATAGATAACACGGCAGGGTCCGTTACAGTTTGTTTTCATCTGATTTCAAATAAACAAAGTCTTGGCTTTCAGAATATTAAACTTGTTTCGGCAAATTTAGATGATAAATACAACTATGAAGCTTGTAACGGCATAATTACAAGCGGAGAACGGAGTAATTTAACGTTACAGCAGGCATAACAACAGCCGGTGTTTCTCGTGAGTGTTTTCCCCGGGAAACAAACACAATATACACTTACGCAAAAATACACAAACACACACACACACATACACTCGCGAGCTTCCCCCAGACCAGTAATCCAAACGGAAATATTTTCCCTCCGGACTATTTTGATCATTTGCTCCGCTAATAATCAATCAGATCGATGGATTACAGAGAAGAGGAAACTTTGAATGCCTTTTTCTCAAAATGATGACTCGGTGATATAATGTGACATATTTTGCTTAATATTTGGAGTACAAAAACAATCCTGATATCATTAGAAAGCTAGGAATATCCTCTTTCCAACAGTGTATACAACTCAAAATGTGTCACTCATTACTGGATCAGCTGCTGCATGAGACAGACACTGACGCTGTCAGAAGAGAGGGAGGACAAAGAGAGGCCAGGCTCTGTGTATTTTATTATTATATATAGTCGTTATTCATTTGTTTTAAAGCTCAATAAGGAAGATTTAAACTTTAACACACGTTGACCGGCGAAAAACTCTGCCCGGTTCCCTCGGCCCCCACCACGTTGAATAAACAGAAGGCTGCTTTTGTGGAGGAAGTTACAGCGCTACGTACAGGCTCGGCATATGTACTGCAGCTTTTTCCAGCGGTATCCATAAATCTCTTAATTTAGCCCTCAAAGTGCACCAGATTGATACATTTAACTTCAATATAAAGAAAAACATCTTCTGTTGTAACAACAATAACATTATAAATAGTAACATAGCTGAACATGGTATTGCACATTTAGCTTTCAGTGTTACTGACCTGAGATGTTTTTATTACATGAATTAAGGTGACTGAGGCTTTTTAACATAGACTTTTCAGTGTCCCACATTTTGCACAGAACTGTCCCACATTAGAAAATGCAGATTGTCTGAGACGACTTGGCACTAAGAGTAGGCTACTGATATGTCTACCATTTCTTTTATGAGTGTAATATCTGCATTTTCTATTTTGGTTTGATTAGGACACATCCTGGGGATTGTGTTTACAAACATTGACCATACCGTTCACCATCCCCCACCCCCCTACTGTATGTTGATTTTTGACTTTGTTTGCCTACATGTAAATGGGTGGCATTTAGTACCTACCCCCCTCTGAGTGAATACCTGTTGACTTCACATCTTGTCACAAACTTTTTGGAAGACAAGACTGACCCAAGATACCTGTACATAGTACATGGTTTGAATTGGAGAAGGGCAATGGTTATCGATGGTGCTTTTAAAGCCTATTGTATACTAACTGTGTGATTTATATTGCTTTTCAAATGCATATAGGCCACTATTTACACTGCTCTTCCCGTCAAGAATATGAATAGAACTTAGTTAGATCGCTTCACATTGAGGGGAAGAGGCATTTTCCCATTGGTCCCAGTCCAGTTGGTTCTTTTCACCATTCTCCCATATGTTACACATGGCGTTATGGCATGAAAATATTAGCAGCATAGATCTCAGGGCGATGCTGTCCCTTAAAAAAGCTGTCCTGATAAAAATGTTCCTCTCGCTCTGAGGAAACTGCCCTGGTGGGTTCATCAGGTGTGGCCCATTCAAATTCTTGACTGAGCCGATATGCATTTGAAAATAAATAGTAGCTACCCCCCTCTGAGTGAATACCTGTTGACTTCACATCTTGTACTGTGATCTGCATGCACTTATCAAAACATTTAATTAGGAGCAAAACACACACTTCAAGTCAGATCATCACCCTTAGCTATTTTAATTACCTCTCAAACAACCTAAACTAGTTATAAATGTTTATTTTTACTGTCGGCCGGGTCACTCATTACTGGATCAGCTGCTGCATGAGACAGACACTGAAAAGTATTATCATCTGAAATTAATCATTATGTTATTAGTATTAAATACATATAAGTATTTTTACAGCTTGTAAGTAACAGCAAGTGTTTTTATTGCTCTTGGGGCATTAAAAACAAGATTTTAACTTTAGTTTTTTATATAATATCTGCATTTTCTCTTTTGAAAAACTAAGTCTTAGTTTGGCCATAGTTATTTAATATATAAAGACTATATATTATTGAATTACAAGATTAGATATACTTAGTTGATCTAAAATATTGATGTGCTCAAATGCTCTTCTAAACAAAACTGAAAGTCCATGAAAAGTTGTCTTCCTGTATTTGTGAATGAAGTGCCATCTCCTGGTTAAATCCTGAAATTGAAAATCTGGCAACGCCCTCTTGGAAAATAGTGGGAGGGCTTAACATTCCCAGATACTGGTCTTTGGCAGGTCTTAGGCAGGTAGCTGGCAGGTAGCAGGCAGGAAGCTGTAAGCTGGAGTCTGAAATAAGCTGCTCCATCTGTACAGTAATTGGAATATTGATATATTTGCAACAGATGAACACTAACATTATCAGTGTGAGCATTTTCGCATTAACATTAGCTCAATGCTACTGTAGCATGGCTGCAGACTCCTACACACACCGCCCCCCCCCAAAACCAGTCAAGGAAATAATTAAAAGTCCTTCTGACAGCAGTGAGTCTAAAACTATCCCCGTGCATTTCAAGACATTTCCAAAGCATTGTGTTACATAAAGATTGGTCCTGGCAGGTCACTGAGTGTGTGTCCACATAAGTGATGATATCTGGAGGCAGTGACATGAGAACATTGTGCAGGAACAGTGACTCAGACCCTCTTGTCACACACACACACACACACACACACACACACACACACACACACACACACACACACACACACACACACACACACACACACACACACACACACACACACACACACACACACACACACACACACACACACACACACACACTGACACGCACGCACACAGGCACACACAAACATGAAACGGGTTGTTTGCCCTTAATGCCCTACAGTTTTTACTGATTCTGAAGATGTTTTTTGTCCCAGATTTGAAAACAGTAGGATTTGTCTGATATTACTCTCGAGTTGGATGTTATCTCCTACATAGTTGACATTTCTAGTTAGACCTAGACATAATTAGATCAGGCATATCAAACCAGTCCAGGCTATACTCTTATTCACAGGGGTTTGTCTACAGGGAGGCTGTGGATCAGTGGCACAGGTTCAATCCCCACTGCAGTCAGCATTTTGTTGTGTCCCTGGGCAAGACACTTCACCCCAAATTGCTCCTGTGGGGACTGCCCGCTCGCTTTAAAGGGGACCTATCATGCAAAATGCACTTTTGTACGTCTTTTATACATGAATATGTGGCCCCGGTGTTCCAGGGAACTCACCAAGTGTCAGAAAACACAACCCTCTCTATTTTCCTCCATACCCAAATCTCTAAAAAAGGGGCTGCAACGGATCTGATAAAAACTGATCCAGATTTGAACACTGTCCTGACGTCAGGACGGTGGCGCTACGGCTATTGGGCCAACTCTCCACCTGTCAGGGGAATGTGGGGTTGGGCCACGGCCGGCCATTGCCGCTCGAAAGCGCTGGAGACCCTGTAGTACATATGCCAGGCCTGTAAGTGGCGCTGTAGTCTGCCACAAAAGCAGCGAAGAAGACTTCCCGCGCATGGTTACCATGGTTACCCTTCTGTTTATTCTCCGCTGTGGCTTTTTTTCTCCCTCCCCGAGGCAAGCGTTTGCTCCTGCTGCTGTAATTCAATGCAATCCCTCCCCGTCGAGGCAAGCACTGTAATTCTCGAGGGGGCCGTGCGGCAGAGTTTCAGTTAGGTTTTCTTTCGCCAGTCAAGATGTCCGTTAAAGTTTCAATCTTCCGGACAAAATTTGAAAAGTGACGGTCAAAGGTCTTCTTTGTTATTTTTGTAGCTTTAAAACAAATGAATAACGACTCTATAGGCCTATAATAATATATTAAAACACGGAGGACGGAGATCTTTTTTTCTCCCCCTCTTCTGACTTGATCAGAGCATGCTCCCCTCTCCTGCAGGGGGGCGTCACGCGTGGACGTGGTGAGCTGCAGCTCACAGAATCAGCCCCCTGCAAAAACAGGGCTGGAGAACAGCAAATAGAGCGAAATGAGGCATGGCTAAAATGCATTATCTGTTTGGTATTTTGAAAACAGAAACGTATAAATATACCTTATATAGGTATGGCCCTACAATATATCATTTAAATATAGCATGATAGGTCCACTTTAAGGTAAAAACAAGTAACATGTAATAATGTAATGTATTCCAAAATATGAATTAACATTTCATAAATAGAACAATGAAGTAACCCTGACAGTTTTTCATACACACAAATATTGTTGCACATGTTGAAATAGAAATGCAGATCCCCAGACTTTAGGTTGTGTCTGACCTTTAGAAGACATCCCAGAGAGTGTCCATAGCAACTCTAATCTCCAATTACTCAGAGGCTAATTAAGATGTCTTCATCAGTTTTGAACCTTTGTATGTTTTATTTCCTACATGTAGAGATCCAACTTGAGTCTAAAATAAGCAGCATTTCTTAATAATTAAGCTTGTGCAATCATAATTGTATCAACTGTAGTGTGTTAGATATAATAAGATTTGTCAGGTTCATGTTGAAAGATGCCAGAAGGGAGATGTGCTTTTCCTGGACTGACAACACGAGGGAGGAAATAAATAAGCTGCTACTGTTGGGGAAATATTTTCCAAGGCCCCTAACTTTGACCCAGTTTATCAGTTCATACTGTCCTGACTGAGCACACGCACCTGTAACCTTGGCTGCTGTGCTCTCAGTGTTTTGTCTCCCTGTTCCTGCCTGTTGGCGTCAGCTGATAGAGGTGTTATGATTCTATCTTGTTCTGCACAATGTTGATTATTCTCTCTGAACTAGCTAAATACATGGGTCTGGGGTAGAGTTCTTCAGAATTGACGTGGCAACTCTACCGTGAAGTCAGAACCTCTGGCTCTTGGACTTGTTTTGTGAATTCTCCGGCCGAAGCTCCTAATAAACCATCAGTGTTTGAAAAAGCTCCAGCTCTACCCCGTGTCTCCTTCCTGAGTCGGTGACTCCCACTGCATTGCTACACAGAAGTTTTCCCCCACAGCTACAGAAGTGAAGCATTAATTGAGGCATATAGCTTAAAAGTGACAAAAGGAACAACGACAGGTGCTTCACGTTGGGATCCTATACTTGACTTTATTAACGTCCGTTCTCTCCAGCGCTCTGTCTTTTAACCTCTTTTTCTTTTCTTTACTCATGAATCCCAAGTTTTGTGCTCTCCACAAATATAAAAATAAATATTCAAAAAGTATTCCATGAAGTTTTCTGATGGAGAAAACTAATGTTTGTTTACAGCTGACATTCAACGGACCAGACTTCTTTCTGCAGGTGATGTGACTTCCCACACCCCTTAGCAACGGTCTGTTCTCCTTAGCAATCGTCTGTTAGCAAAACATAGAAGACTTCTGAAATGTCCAAATTGACCAATCAGAATCAAGTATTCAACTGGGCAGTGAAATGAAGTGAAACATCTCCTGTACAGAACAAAGATGTTGGAAATTCTATAATAATATGCAAATGGAAAAGAGAAACTACAAATCATGACTCTTGTTTTAGCACACACACGCACACACACGCACACACACACACGTACGCACGCACGCACTCACGCACGCACGCACTCACGCACGCACACACGCACGCACGCACACACACACACACACACACACACACACACACACACACACACACACACACACACACACACACACACACACACACACACACACACACACACACACACACACACACACACACACACACACACAGTGAACAGGGCACAGCCTGGCCTGAACATTCTCAAGTGTGATTACATTGCCCTTGTCCTTCAGTGGTAAGTCTCTCCCTTTCTCTCCCTTTATCTCCCTTTCTCTCCCTTTCTCTATCTTTCTCTCCCTTTCTCTCACTTTCTCTCCCTTTTTCTCTGCATGAGCACACAGCATAACAGAAAATTAAAATACATCCTGGGGAGCTGTTGGCACAAGGAGGCTGTTTCATATTTAATAAGCAAACATCGTGCTCTCTTTCTCTTTACATCTGTAATTCCTTTTGTTCAGATAACCCTCACAGTGGCAGGCATGACATAACAAACATCACATCATCTCAGCTTTTTACCAAAAACTGTAAAGGACACACAACATATTCATAATGCAGCACACTGGTCGTGCAATGATCCCGACGCAGCGTCCATAAATGCCCTATTTTTAATAATTGTCTTTCTCCGACAACATATGAAACTAATTAGTTTGCAAATGAGTTTGTTTCTCACGGATAACATATGGCACTACTTAATTTTCCTCATGCAGTAATTTGTGTGTTCTCTGATGTCTTAATGATGTGGGCGCAGAAGCAACCTTTAGCGACAGGAAAAATAAATTCATAAGAAATATATCAAATTAAATTATTTGGTGTAATACTGTATGTGTTTACACGATACACAATGTTTATGATTTACTCTGAAGTCGCAGTCAGGAACCTCTAACAGTTAAAAAGAAGGAAGAAACAACATACCAGGTGGGCATCATTAGACACATTATTTATTAAGCTACTCAGAATCACAGCGGGGTCACTAGTTTAGCATTATCATATCCCGTAGTGATGTTTGTGCAAACTGAACCTTAAACCTAATGTGGACAGCATGTTCAGATACAGATTACTTTATTGTCCATTGAATTTTACATTAAAGGTACATTTGGCACCAGCAAACAACATTATACACAACACTTATGCATCTTAAAGTCTATAAATTGCAGTTATAATTAAAAGTGGATTATTCTTTCACTCTCTCTTATTGTATACACAGTACATATACACACATGCAGAGGACCTAAACACATGAGGTCTGAAGACTCACATGCACGTGCCTTTTTTGTCATGGAGAGATGCCAAACTTCTGGTGTGTGAACTGGCACCTCTACTACAACATATATTAGGGCTGTCAGTCGATTAAAATAGTTAATCGCGATTAATCGCAAATTAATCGCACATTTTTTATCTGTTCTAAATGTACCTTAGATGGATATTTTTCAAGTTTGTAATACTCTTATCAACATATGAGTGGACAAATATGCTTTATATGTTTGTTTACTATCATTTGAACAATGACAAATAATCTCATGAATATTAAACACAACAACCTCTGACATTACAAATATTCACCTCAATTCAACCTGGAACCTCTCATACAATAATACAATACAAAGTGTGTGTGTGTGTGTGTGTGTGTGTGTGTGTGTGTGTGTGTGTGTGTGTGTGTGTGTGTGTGTGTGTGTGTGTGTGAGAATGTGGAGACACTGTGATGGATCGTTGGAGCTATGTGCAGCTCAAGGCATATATGCTCGAACGGGAGCTGCCTGGACGCTGCAATCATGTTGCGCGCACTATCCGTGCTGAGTGTGCTGACTTTTCGTACAATGTCCCACTGTCTGGCTACCTGCATAAAGTCAAGTGCTAACGGGAACTCTGATATACATGTATATATATACATATACAGTTTAGTTGCTTTAGTTGGGGAAGACTTTTATAGTCTATGGCTATGACGCCCATAATGCTAAACGGGAGCAAATGTTAAAAGGCCAATTATCCCAGTGTTGGCCGCCGGAGTCCGCCGCCAGAGCTAACGGAGCCGCAGGGGGCTAGATCCGGCCGGCGTCCCGGCGGCGGAGTCCGGCGTTATAACTGGAGATCAAGGAATGCAGCGAAATGCGGACTTGGTTCACCTGCAGCCTGCGGTAGTATTAGCTAAAGAAATTATGTTGAACAAGGCTTATTAAGCTGAACATCGCCACAATTGTTCTGCTATGTATCGGTACTTATTTTATTTTATTAACGTGTAAATGACAAGCATTAAGAATAACAAAAAATAGCTAATTCTCTTGCAGATTGTCTCGTTTGATTATGAATGTTATGTTGATATAGTGGAACTACACTGTTTTATCAAAACCAAAGTGCCACGCAGTAACTTGGTATGCATGTATTTCAGCAGGAAATGTGCAACGTAGATGACATTTACCAACACAGACAGACACATTTTTACATTTCAGCATTGCATCACTAATTTAAGTTCTAAGTTATAATTTTAGCATGTTAGCCTAGCTTGGTAGCCTCAGCTAAATCGGGAGCTTGGAGCCCCGCCTTGTGTTTCAGCAGCAGGTCCCTCCTCGGCTCCGCCTCTTTGCCCTTATTTAGATCAGGCTGGAGCAGGTGGGAGTTACGACCCGTCCACACGGCAGCGTGCGTTGAAGCTGCAACGCTTCTGCCCATTCACTTTGAATGGGGTGACGTCACGTTTCGCCGAACTGCATTGTGGGAGCGAAGCGTAGCTTCAGAAGCGTTGCTCGCTGCAAAAGTTGAGCAATATTCAACTTTTGAAGCTTCAGCGGAAGCGTCAGCCAATCTAATCATATGCCAGTACAAGCTCTAGCCAATCAAACCGCGTGCTTGTGTGTCCGGGGCGGGAGATTCATGTGATTGGTTGTTGGTCGAGTTTCAGCCCCCCCCGCCGGCAAGCTTCAACGCACGCCGCCGCGTGGACGGGCCGTTAGACTCTGACGTCACTGTCGAGCCGTTAGTGGCCGACACTGCCTACTTTAGGCTTCTCAGCAACTCTGCAGAATCCTATGGGTGACGTCACGGACACTACGTCCATTTATATATACAGTCTTTGATATTATATAAAGAGGCAAGTACACATCCATTATAAGAAATAAGTATCAGCATTATCGATAAAATAAGTAAACATGTAAAAACTATACGGTAGCGATAAGTAACACAATGATTTGATTGTAAAAAATGAACATAACACAGTCACTTTCAACAGTGGTGTTACAGCCTCAGTGGTGAAGTAGCAGCTGGTAATAACTATAATACATAGTACACATCATATATTGTACATTGTAGTGTAAAAGTCATTCAAATAGAAGAAGTGAGAGCCAATGTCAGAAGGTCTTTCAATAATTAACAGCATATAACAGGATATTCCCATCCGCTTGCTACAGTATAGGCACAGTATATATGCCTTTAGTCGTTTATACACAACTGTTTCTATGAGACTACTGAGAGAGAACACACACACACACACACACACACACACACACACACACACACACACACACACACACACACACACCACACACACACACACACACACACACACACACACACACACACAAACAGCAAACAGATGGGGGGTGTTTCCCGATTTGGATTGAAGAGCGCAGTGAGATATACGGAGCGATTCAGAAAAGTTGTGCTCTCAGCAGGAGGAAGAAACACCTCCTCTCCCCCTGCAGAAACCTCTATATTATATAAATATTCTCATTCTGCAGCTGCACCACCTTCGACACAGACAGTTATTTATAGCAACACGGCTCTCATCTGCATCTCTGCTTTTTGCTTTGGCTCTGGGAGAAATTAAACCGGCAAATGTGTAGGTAGTCACTGGAAAAAGATAATGCTTCAAAAATGTCATGTCAATAACCTGCTTAAAAAACTGAGGGTTAGACTAGATTTCTTCTACAGGAACAAGTCCTGTTTCTCGCTTGAGGCCAAAAAAAGGCTAGTCACTGTGACCTTTTTACCTGTGCTGGACTATGGTGATTTGATTGATATGAATGCACCTGCAAATTGCCTGGTCAAGTTAGATGCTGCGTATCACAGTGCACTGAGATTTGTGACAAACTGTAAAGCATTAACTCATCACTGTACCCTGTATGCAAGGGCTGGTTTGCCTTCGCTAACTGTACGGAGGCTCAGTCACTGGTACATTTTTATATACAAAGCCATGTTAGGGAAACTTCCATCCTACATCTGCTCCCTGATCTCACGGCGAATTGTAAGTGGCTACTGCCTGAGATCGCATGCTGTGGTTTTATTAAATGTGCCAACTGCTAGGACTGTCTTAGGGAAGATAGCATTTAGATGCGCAGCTCCACTGTCTTGGAATAGTCTGCAATTGAAATGGAAACTGAGCAATCTGGTGCCACTAAATGTTTTTAAAGCTCGGTTGGATGCTACTCAATCGGAAGCTGTTGGTACCTGTGCATGTGGATAGTTATGTAAATTGTAATCCCTGTAATGATACTGTATGATGTCCTTTTTGTTGTTCTGTTTATGTTTTTATGTTTCATGTGGAACCTACTTGAGCAGGTCTCCATTGAAAAAGAGATCAATGATCTCAATGGGATACACCTGGATAAATAAAGGTTTGAAATGAAATGAAATGAAAAAAACACTTCAAATAAATAATGAAAAAAGGTGTTTTCGCTTGTAATAAGTACAAATATCTGCCAGTAGAACAAGTAAAAATGTCCTTGATAAGATTTCTTGAAATAAGATGGGATATTTAGAAGAATCGGATCTAGTAATGAGCTACTTTGAACTTTATTTGAACAGAATCAGGAAAACGTAAGCCAGATATGCTCAAAAGTGTTCTGTCTTCTGATGTCAGTTGGTGATTTTCCAATAAAAATGTTTTTAAATGTTTTTTTAATCTGAGATACAACTCAAAATAAGATGTTTTCAAGCATCTTTGACTCAACAAGATAAGATGCATTGCCTAAAAACAAGACCCTATATATCACTGCTTTGCTATGTCTTAAGTTATTATTAGGTCTTATATCAAGTGTAAAGACATCTTCTGACTAGATATTAGACAAATATGTCCACAGTATTCACTGTGACATGTGTAATATGTAATGTAAAGCGCTTTGAGCACTTGGAAAAGCGTTCTAATCAAAATGTAATTAATTATTATCCTTAGGCAAGACACTGAACCCTGAGTTGCTCCCAATGGCCGACAATGTGAATGTTAGCTTCCCTAGATCAAGTGGTACTGCTCTGCATGAATGAGGTGTGAAAGGGGGAATGAATCAGTATGTAAAGCGCTCTGAGGGGCCGTAAAGACTGGATAAAGATATATATGAACAGTCCATTTGCATCGCCCTTTTACACTTTACTGATTTATTCAAATATAATGTTTCATTCACCACCACAGCATGCACACTGCTTCACCATGAGCAGCAATCTTGACCTGCTGGCTGTCCCTGGTTACAGTTGCTATGATTGGACAATGGATGTTCAATTAGTGGTTCGGCTAGTCTGTTACAAAAGACCTCATCTGATTAGTATGGGGAAATGTTACCTGCATGATTACTGCTGTTGTGTTTTTGAGTTATTAATTTACGGTATGTATTTTAGGTGTTATAATCAGTGTTATTTTACATTTGGGCCAATACCAGAGTCTTTATTATACATATATATATATATATATTTATTATGTTCCTCCAACTATAAAGGATTAGTAATCACTTTGTAATTAGGCATGTGTGTTTGTGTGAAAGCCCACATCATTGATGTCATGTCAATTTTCATAATGTGATGCAGTCCTGGCTTTAGAGACACGGAGATGAAAGAAGACTGAGAGTCTGGACCCAGACAGATGGCTGCAAAGAGAGGGAACAAAGAGTGGTTAATAATTAGTTAAAAGAAGGCCAGTAGATTGGATCCACTGATTTTTCATATGTTGAAACAGTTGCATACTTTGAGTTTGTGAGAAGATGAAAGGCTGCTTATCTGCCACTGTGGACTCCTGACAGAGAAAGACAGATGGATAGAAAGATAAATGAATGCAACACAGTTAGACAGACAACACAAGACACCATGCACTTGTACATATTCTCAATTCATGTCATGAACCCGGCCGATGTTTTGGACTCAAATGCAAGACCTGGCACAAAAGTAAAACAATCACAAGTCTTTAAAGGTCCCCTATCATCCTCTTTTTCAACAATATATGGTTGGTGATTGGCTAATGGTTACACAAGCCAAAAAAACGTATTCATGTACAAAATGTTCAGATGAATGTTCAGAAAAGGCTCTGAAACGACACAAAAGTACAAAATAAAACAGGAAGTCTAATGACAAGACTAGACATACAGTAAGTGACTGTAACTGTTTAAAGTGAACAATGACTTACCATAACTAACTACATCTAAACATGGAATATAAACTCAACTGAAACATAAACCTGATAACTAACAAACTAAGCGTGACATACAGTACGTAAACAAAACATAGCAACAGACTCGACGTGATGTTACAATTCATCCCCTTTTTCATACAGTAGTCGTGGGTTGAGGTCTAGCAGGCAGCAGAGCAATTTTCTATCTCTGCACAACTTCTCTAATTACACTTCCAAGTGAGTTTATTACAGAACATTTCCCTCTTCCCTGTCAGACCGAACACAAAGTGGAGATAATTATCTGTGCTCCACAGAGACACACACCAACATCCTCTGCTCTGCTATATTTGTTGAGGTAGCTAATAGCTGCTGTTAGCATTTCCTACAGGCTATAATGACACTTTTAAATATACAATTATCCACTGCAGGCTATTTTAAAGTTACTGTTGTGGAAGCTTTTCTTGGAAGGGAAAAGGTCATAGGCTTAAAATGGAAAGGGTTGGTCTATGAGGACTGTGCTCTATCTGCATTTAATTGGTAATATTTAACATGTCAGGTTAAAACGTCTGGGAATTGTTATTTGCCGATGTTATTTTTTAAAGAAGATATATTAAACTAATAACTATTCTTAATAGAATTGAAGCTTAAAGGTGGGGTAGGTAATTTTGGAGAAACCAGCTCGAGTACGCTAGAATTTGAAAATACACAGCCGGAAAAAATCTGCCACTTCCTTACAGAGCCCCTCCTCCAACACACACGAACCCGCACATGACCAATGAGGGCACGAGATAAGTTTGTGCACAGATGGAAGGCTGACAGGCAGGTAGGCCATCCAGTTATTTTGGCCGTGCCGGCTAAAATGATTGGTCGTGCTTTTTACAGTATTACGGCTTCCACAGATGACATTTTTTTATGGATTTTTTGTTAAAGCACTTAAAGGTAGGGTAGGTAAGTTTGAGAAACCGGCTCGAGATACACTTTTTGTTATATTCCATGGAATGCTCTTAACATCCCGATAGCAATGAATATCTTAAGTGCTTTGACAAAAAATCCATAAAAAAATGTTATTTGTGGAAGCCGTAGTACTGTAAAAAGCACGACCAATCATTTTAGCCGGCCCGGCTAAAATAACTGGATGGCCTACCTGCCTGTCAGCCTTCCATCTGTGCACAAACTTATCTCGTGCCCTCATTGGTCATGTGCGCGTTCGTGTCTGTTGGAGGAGGGGCTCTGTAAGGAAGTGGCAGATTTTCTCCGGTTGTGTATTTTCAAATTCTAGCAATCTCGAGCCGGTTTCTCAAACTTACCTACCCCACCTTTAATGTCCTATGAATTGAGTTCCCATACAACAAAATTGTCACGACTAGGCAAACAAGCATTAACCCAATTGCACAACACAACACAAAAAAGGTGCAAAAGAAAGTCTACACTGAAAAAGTACAACAGAAAATCATTCAATAGAGGTAAACATATGAGTTAACAAAAAAACACTCTTACGAGAATGAGACAAATCAGGTAGTAGTCAAAAATGCTAAAGGACAAAGTATCAAACAAAACTTGGCTTTTAGCTCTAACAGATACAAAATGACAAGATACAAACATGGACCTGACGCTGTTGTCTGACGCCTGGAACAACACAAGGGGACTATATATAGACAAGGTAAGGGGACGCAGGTGAAAACAAGCAGGTCAACAATCACAGTGGAGGGAAAACACAAAGGCAGGAGGGAGAGGTTAGTACAAAATAAAACAGGCACAACACAAGACTGAAAGGTCTCCTATTACACTGTTTTTCATCAATATATAATAGGTCTCAGATATATACAAAACATGTCTCTGAAGTGTTTGGCTCCAAACACCAAACAGATCATTGCAGCATCCCATAATCCCCTCTGTTTCAGCCCTGTTTCAAAAGTGCTGATTCTCTGTCTGTTACTTCAGATGAAAATAAGGAGCCACTCCCCACGCCCCTCTGAGAGATATTTGGTTAAAAAGAACACAATGGAGCTCTAGGAGGAGATTCAGGTGATAAGGTAGGGGGGGGAGGTTACCTTGGTTGGTGATTGGCTAATGGTTAGACAAGCCAAAAAATCGTTATGACATCATAAAGTGGCCAAAATCTGATCAGCTCATTTTCAGACAGGTTTTTATATAAATGGATCAGGACAAAAAGAGAGAGAATCTTTGTTCCTGAAACTTTCAGAATCTCTTTACACAGAGGGGACACATGTTGATGTATAACAGACATGAACAAGGATTTGGCATAATAGGTGACCTTTAACTAGACAGATAAGACGAGACACAACAAAAATTGCATTGTCAACGACTTTTTAAAGAAAATTATTTGCTCTCAGATTTACTACCTGACTTTGAAAAAAAAAACTTTTCTGAAGCCACATTTTGATTATTATCTGTTTGTTGAATAAACACAACCAAATATTTCCTTTACCATTTTGTTTTCTTTCAAATTACAATGTTAAACTGCTACCGTCACACACAAGAAAATACATTGAAATATGTGTGTTCCCTGACTGCTGTTGATTTCATATTGCTTATCGTAACAAATGACAGTGTGATGTCGAAATGAGATTTTCTCCCATCTGCAGCAACACCTGCAGGCTCTGGTTTCATTTCAGCTCTTCATGGATTGTAATGGCAGCCATTTGTCACAATAAGAAAAGGCATCACAATGTCTAAATTAAGTTTCCCATGCAGGCCTGCAGCACAACACACCTCTACTATTATCGGTCGATCGGTCTGAATGGTTTATTTATCAATACATCTCAATATGCTCCCACCACTGAGGCTTTGGAGTATAATAGCAATACTTGGAGGATGTGTATTTAGTTATGTTATTGAAAAACTATGAGGGTTTGTTTTTTACATTTGTGACTATGAGCGTTATACAGTATTGAAATACTTCATGGTACAAATGTTTTTCCAACAGTTAAAAGTCAAAACTGCTCCACAAAATGAAAAAATCTGCTCAAAGATACGAGATAAATCCTGTGAGGAACTCCATAAATCAACCTATTATTATAGGGTTATAGTTAGGGTTAGGGTTAGGGTTACCCACATTTTCTCTGACCTCATGTACTGAATTATGAATATACATTTTTAGCATCAATTCGGAGATACAGGGTCCCAAGATTTAATCAAGTTAAACTGATGCACTCTTTTGTGCAATTTAAATACTGAGCTAAATCCCAGATCAAATGTACGTTAAAGGGTGTTGAACATATCGCTTCGGTGATTGTAATGTTATGTTAAAAGCTGGTGTACTTGTCATAATCACATCGTATTTCTGCAAAAATATACACACCTACTTGACACAGATTTTCCTTTAAACAGTTACCACTCGCTGCAAAAACAAGCTGGTTTACTTCTCAGAAAAGGAGTTTATTATATTTGCCCCCCTCTCTTACATTTTATTTTCTCACAGCAGAAGCTTTATTAACCGCAGAGCTCTCGACTCAAGTGTTTGTGTTCTGGCCGATCCAGCAGTCTGTGTTTTCCTCGGGGCTCTTCAGGAGATTTGACATTAATTAGGCTGGCTGGTGCTAATTACTGCCATTCATTGTCAGGGAAAAAGGCGTTCTGTGGAGGTCTGGTGGGTCTCTTTGGAGTCCTGCTTTTTATTGACAGGTCGCTGCTGCAGATGTGGGTGAAGTGATGGATGCTGGGGAGGGGGGGTCTGTCTTTTTTACACAGTTACTACATGACAGCAGGAAACAGTAATGTAATGCTCCAGTTGTCCAGCAGAGGACAGTGTTCACTTTTACAAGCAGCAGTGGATTCAGTTGCATTGAAAAACCAGGGTTAGGAAGGTTACTTTAAAATGTAGTCAGTCATATTTGTACATGTAGTACAATGTAATCAGTAATCTGAGCATCAATATATATATATATGTAACCTGATTACTATATGTTACCTTTGGATTACCTCAATATCAAATGCAATGCGGATATTAAACAAAAAGAGAAAATAAATATCAGAAATAATTTTTTTACTTAAGTGTATTATGTAAGCCAATTATGTGACCTTAGAAAAGAAGAAACCAAGATATTTAGGATCAGAAATTATTTTATTTGTAGTAAAACCTGTCTTTCATGAAGCATATTCAGGCATTAGCCTATTCACCAACACATGAGCACATACTACAGTTTAAATTAGTAGACATTCTTTAACCAATGAAGTAAGAGAAAGTGTCCCATGGATCTTGCAAAAGGATCCATTTCACATTAATAAAAAAAGGCAGAAGCATAGTGTTAATTTACACACTTTACGAGTAGCTTGCTTGCCAGGAACAATTCAAACAGGGAGAAGCCACCGATGTATTCATAATGCTTATTAACGGCGTGGCTAGAAAAGTGTTATATCTTTTGCATCTGACTGTGAGGAGCTTCAGGTGAGAGCAATTTAAATGTGCAATTCAGCTCAACATGGATAATTGAGTTGGCCTTTTAATGCCCGTCGTACATGAAATGCTAATAAATTATTTCACATGCAGCACCGACACTATGCAGCAACCGTATATAAACTAATGACATTTAAAGTGGCAATAATATCTTCAAGGTGCTATCATTTATTGTAATTGCACCGCCGCTACTGTGGAAATGCTTAATGCGTCTTATTATTATTGGACACAATATATTATTTTATGTTATGGTCATAAGGATATTGTATGCTACACAACATAATGGTCTGGCGCTGTAGCTTAGTGATCCACACCATTTTTTTTCTCACTTTTTTAGGACGTCATAGTTTGGGAACTCTTTGCAAAATGTGGTGTTATCCCTGTGTTACGACAGTAGCTGATAGGAAGTCACATTTATCAGTTTTTGTGGTCTGTTGATGGTATCAGCCTGCAGCAGCTGACTGGGTAACAGTGAGTTGAATTTGGAGCTGAATTGAAGCGGTATCTGTGGTGGGGGATTGTTAAAAAGGAGGATTGTGGGAGAGCACTTGATTATTTACTGCATAGGTTAGTGTCACTTTTTTTGCAAAGAATAAA
Source organism: Trematomus bernacchii (assembly GCF_902827165.1). NCBI lineage: Eukaryota > Metazoa > Chordata > Actinopteri > Perciformes > Nototheniidae > Trematomus > Trematomus bernacchii. The sequence continues at coordinate 7,257,936 of NW_022988098.1, forward strand.
GTCTAAATTGTCCTTTAAATATATGACAATTCACCTCCTGTCCAACAAAGAGGCAGTTTAACAGAGTCTTCCTTACTTTACTCTTGTCATGGACCGTACATACATAAAACCTGTTTTTACAAGACTTTAACCTGCACTCACATCTGCACACTTGTGTAAATATATTTAACAATCCAAATATGTATATGTGTCCATTCAAATGACCAAAGTTTTACGGTGATATCTGTTTATTTTTCACCTTGTTTGAATCCTGTTTTTTCACTCTGCTATAAACGCCTGAATTTCCCAACGGAGATAAATAAAGTTCCATCTTAGGGTTAGGGTTAGGGTTAGGGGTTAGGGTTAGGGGTTAGGGTTAGGGTTAGGGGTTAGGGTTAGGGGTTAGGGTTAGGGGTTAGGGGTTAGGGGTTAGGGTTAGGGTTAGGGTTAGGGTTAGGGTTAGGGGTTAGGGTTAGGGGTTAGGGTTAGGGGTTAGGGTTAGGGGTTAGGGGTTAGGGTTAGGGTTAGGGGTTAGGGTTAGGGTTAGGGTTAGGGTTAGCGGTTAGGGTTAGGGTTAGGGTTAGGGTTAGGGTTAGGGTTAGGGTTAGGGTTAGGGTTAGGGTTAGGGTTAGGGGTTAGGGTTAGGGTTAGGGTTAGGGTTAGGGTTAGGGTTAGGGGTTAGGGTTAGGGTAGGGTTAGGGTTAGGGGTTAGGGTTAGGGTTAGGGTTAGGGTTAGGGTTAGGGGTTAGGGTTAGGGTTAGGTTAGGGTTAGGGTTAGGGTTAGGGTTAGGGGTTAGGGTTAGGGGTTAGGGTTAGGGGTTAGGGTTAGGGTTAGGGTTAGGGTTAGGGTTAGGGTTAAGAAGAAGACCCTTAAGGCATATCCTGGTTTTGTACTCCTTGTGACAAAGTACCGTTACCACAGAAAACAGAAATGATTTACTCTAATTTGTCAGATCAATGAAACATAATGGGACACATTTTAAGACAGGTACCTTTTTTAACTAATTATCTAAACATAAACTCCTAACAGCTAGAGTCCACAGCCTTGCTCCTATTTGAAGGAGTCAAACACATCCTTACACATATTGTCTTTGGTGCAACCCACAGTAAAAATATAACTTTTGTCTGCCACTGTAAGTCTTTCCTGTCACTGTTTTCCAAGCCTGTTTTTCAGGTCTCAGGCTCGAAAATGACATTCCCAGAACAAATGACCATATCTTCACTTCTAAAAGGGTTAAATGAATAATCTTTTTTCTCAAAGCAATGATAAACCTGTGAGTTGGATGCAGAAAAGTCAGAATCAATATAGAATTTTTTTATTTTAAAGTAAATTCAGATTGAACATAGTAAAGAAAAATTATAGTGTCCGTCCAAAGAAAATTACTTATAGTGAAAACCACCCTTGAATGATGGGATCGAAGACTAAAAGCTTTAGCAATCCAAACTATAACATATAATAAGTACCCTGTATCAAGATTGATGCAAAACAAGTGACATTTGATCTTTTTAGAGAGGTTTAGCAACAACAAAAAAACACTTCTGGGATTATTTGGGTGGATTTGCCATATTTCTGGCCCCCCTCGGTCGATTTTGATGATTGACACCTCTTTTGAACCGTTAGAGCCAATAGAATCGAGGGGAAGTTCCTAAAATCCATCTAAACATTGCCATTGAGGAATGAGAGTGATGCGCATGCAGTTTGCCCAAAACCGGAAGCTGGGTTGTAGCTATCATAGCAGCTAATATGAAATCTCCGTTTTTGACAAAAATGTTATGATGGATTATCAGTAATCATTTCAAAGAGACACAGAGACATTGGATTAACCTTCAGCAGTGTTTTATCGTTTTAATGCCATTGAACACAACTTTTGATCAGAAAACAGCAAAGGTAAGACCTATTTGCCGTTTTGGCTCCGTAAAGCTAAGTTATGTGTTGTTTCACCTTCGCTGCCTGAGTTTTGGTCGCACAGTGATGATACTTATACCTCTAGAATCTGTGGAATCTGATATCTTGTTTGTGCAGATCCGATAAGTAATAAAGTATTTCTACCGTGAGTTCTGTGCTAAGTGCGTTAGCATTTTTTCGCTCAGTGCTAATTCAGAGGCTTGTTATTACCCTTGTGTTTCGTTTAGCTAAAAATTGTTCATATCGTCAGTTAGCTGAGTTTCTTCCCGTTAAGTGGGTATGACGCATTCATAGTTTGTTAAATGTTAAGAAGCCCTCAGACGCTGTTTCTTGCAAGATGTTGCGTATTGCCCCCGGGGGCATGGGGATTAACTGGTGGCTCACACAGGTTTATCGTTTTCCACATATTTGATTCTTCACTACCAAACTAATTTTAAACATTTGCTAAGCGATGGTCCTGCCTCTTAACCAACAGGCTTTTTTTGGGCCAAACCAAGGTGAACAGCTGTTGGATCTTAATGATTCAACAGCCATTCACCTTGACATATTTGCTTAACAAGTGTTGCTTTAAATAACCTGTGAATAAATGATGCTGAAGATTGTGATGGGTGATGCAACCACTGCCCTTTAAACAACTCAAATACATTATCATCATCTTCAGCTGGTTTAACGCTTCTTTACACTGATCTAAACAAGCACAAGAATTCCTCAGAGAATCAGACCTCTTTTATTTCTCATATAAATGACTAAGGATTCTAAATAATATACAGAAACAGGGTTGTTGCTCCCAAAGCAATTTTACACTGACCTTTAACATCCTTGGGATACATCTACATCCCTAATGTTCTCATTAATGCGTAGCTCGCAGCTATTTCCACACAACTTGTTTAATCGGAGTTTTCAAATCTAAATCTAAAGAAAGGCAGTAATGGTGTTCAGAGTTTTGACAGGCGGTGCCACGGGGCCGCTCTGATGGAAATGGGCTGTATATCAGCGTCTGCAGGTCAGCGGTGATTTGCTCCGCTGCTCCACAGTTGGGCCGTTTCTTAATGGAGGTCAACTGGTGACCAGTGGGTTTATTAGGATCACAAATTACTCATGCCATGCTTTAGGAAGACGAGCTGACAGAGTTTATTACAGCTGGGCTGGGGACAAACTGAAGTGATGGAACTGTGGATTAACTGAAGGCTGCTGAATATATGGCTGTTAAGAGTGGGTTTCTTACCTTAAAGAGGCCCTATTGTGCTTTTTGGGGGTTTGGGGGCTGCAAAGGCTTAAATCACCTCCATTGGACTCCTTTGTTTACCATATCTTAGTGACATCACTTTGTAACACTACAACTGTACGTGATAGGCTAAGGGGCGGGACATCTCTAAGCGGTTGACCAATCACAACAGAGCCGGCCAGCTAACCAATCAGAGCAGACAGGGCTCTGGTTTCAGACAGAGGGTGAAAAGAGGTGCTGCAGCACAGACAGTATGAGAAAAATAAAGAGCTTTTTGAACATTAAAGCAATGAGACATGTCACAGTAGAGACACTACATACTGATATACACCTGAACATCAGCAGGAGAAGACTCTTTAAAGTAGACACACTACATACTGATATACACCTGAACATCAGCAGGAGAGGACTCTTTAAAGTAGAGACACTATATACTGATATACACCTGAACATCAGCAGGAGAGGACTATTTAAAGTAGAGACACTACATACTGATATACACCTGAACATCAGCAGGAGAGGACTCTTTAAAGTAGAGACACTACATACTGATATACACCTGCACATCAGCAGGAGAGGACTCTTTAAAGTAGAGACACTACATACTGATATACACCTGAACATCAGCAGGAGAGGACTCTTTAAAGTAGAGACACTACATACTGATATACACCTGAACATCAGCAGGAGAAGACTCTTTAAAGTAGAGACACTATATACTGATATACACCTGAACATCAGCAGGAGAGGACTCTTTAAAGTAGAGACACTATATACTGATATACACCTGAACATCAGCAGGAGAGGACTCTTTAAAGTAGAGACACACCATACTGATATACACCTGAACATCAGCAGGAGAGGACTCTTTAAAGTAGAGACACTACATACTGATATACACCTGAACATCAGCAGGAGAGGACTCTTTAAAGTAGACACACTACATACTGATATACACCTGAACATCAGCAGGAGAGGACTCTTTAAAGTAGAGACACTACATACTGATATACACCTGAACATCAACAGGAGAGGACTCTTTAAAGTAGAGACACTACATACTGATATACACCTGAACATCAGCAGGAGAGGACTCTTTAAAGTAGAGACACTACATACTGATATACACCTGAACATCAACAGGAGAGGACTCTTTAAAGTAGAGACACTACATACTGATATACACCTGAACATCAACAGGAGAGGACTCTTTAAAGTAGATACACTACATACTGATATACACCTGAACATCAGCAGGAGAGGACTCTTTAAAGTAGAGACACTACATACAAATATGAACCTGGAAATGAGCAGAATACGTCCTCTTTAAATTGTATTTATGATCTATAAATCAATTGGCTGGTCACAGCACTATTAAGACAGAAAGTCAGGCATTATGAATGTTTGACTGGGAATCATATGTTTTTTTTTTGGTTCAGGAAAACAAAACCCAAAGAAGCCAAGAGTTCAGACATCTTGCAAACACAAAATAGCTTTTCTATTAAATGTTGGCAAATAAATCGTACAGTTTTCTTGTAGAGTAGTTAGATGACATGATTGATGTCTGTATGGGTCATATGCCATGAATGACATATGGGTAAAAATGACAATATGCTGTTTTAAAGTTGGTCTGTCAGACTATTTCTTAGAAGTAGCATGAAGTTACAGCTCCTGCCAAGAGATATTCCAGCTTCTTTGGCAAATAAGTAAAAAGGCATATACCCCAAAATGACAAAGTATCCATATTAAAAAAGCTATGTCTGTCAAAAAGAAATTCAGTATGAAGTTGGGGACACTTTTTTCCACATCTTTTCCAGAAAGCATTCTCAATATGTCTTGTCCCTTGATATTACTATAGCCATTAAGAATATAGATAGATAGATAGATAGATAGATAGATAGATAGATAGATAGATAGATAGATAGATAGATAGATAGATAGATAGATAGATAGATAGAAAACTTTAATGGCATACTATTTGTGCATTGTACCTCAGGGGTTGACCTAGCATAAAGCCAGACAAAAATCAAATTTTGTGTCCAGTTAAGCTGTCTTTTAGTGGGTGTGACACACTAAGTCTTTATAGTCTCTATATCAAAATACGTCTGAAGTGAATGTGATGCTGTATTTAAGCCACTGGGGGGCAGCGGGGATCCACCAGTTCCTGAGAGAAGCATTATTTGGAGCTACAGCCAAATTCAGGCTTTTCTGGAGTTCCTGTGAATCAGTTTACTCAGAACACACAAGTGTGAGAAGAAAACAGATTGTGAAAACCTGCTGTTGGCGCCTCCCTGTCTGTTTGTGGAGAATCGGAGGTTTCAGTTTTTCTTGGCATTCCCTGTCTCTGCAAAAGCTGGTCAATGTTTTTCAAGCAGACATAACAGCCAGAATGAGAAGTGAGAGAAACAGAAACAGACTGGACACCTGCAGTATTATAAACCACTCCGCAGAGTTTGGTATCAGGTGAGTATTTAAACCCATGGACCATCAATTCAACTCAACTTATTGGAGCTCGCAATTTGACCCGTTGCATTTATTACAGTTCTCTTAAATGATGATTTATGCAACTGAACGCCCGGTTAGAAGCAACTCTTTAAGATGCCATACTGCATGTTGGATTAGATAAAAGGATAGTTTTTAAAAAATAGACCATTATTAACCTTATAGTGAACCTATTATGCTATATTTGAAAAAATATATTGTAGGGCCATATACAAAACAAGTTTTTTGCTGAAAATACCAAACAGATCACCCATTGTAGCCATGCCTCATACTGCTCATACCCCTCTTTTGCAGCCCTGTTAGAGAAACGCGGATTTTGATCCTTAGCTTGAAAAAAAAAAAAAGAGGAGGCGGAGCTAATGCCTGATTAGAATTCTACCGGAGATAAAGTTAAATTCTGCTGTGATAAAACGCCATCCTGTTCTAAACCACATCAAGGATTATTTCTGAAACAGTATGGAGCTCAAATGCGTTTTCTCTTGCGGGTTTATCACAAGGTGAGTTCCTTTTTTTATTTCCTGCTTTTTAAACACATGTGCTCTACAGTACAGGTTAGCTCTGAGTGTAGTAATCAGCAGCGAACCGCTTCAACACGTGTATTTCGGTTTATTCAAGGCATTCATTTTGATATTCTACAGTATTGTTGTTTTATAGTTATTTGTTAATGTATATAACCCAATTTGTGTTCTTTGAAATTGAAAAGGATATTGCATTGTGTTTGTAACTTTCGTTGCAGTTGTATATGTCTTAAGTGTATTTTGGCTTGGCTTCCTATTTTGTATGGACATGCTTTTATTTTGAAGGAGAGTTAGCGCTGTTGACAGGAAGTTGTGTTGCTATGGAAACAACGTGACGGAGATTAACTGAGAAAAGTCATATCTACATATAAAGACGGAGAAAGTAAACAATAAAGTTTATGGTTAAGTGTTAGCACCCCCCGAAGAGGCACAAGCTCTTACGTTGATATTGGAGATTTCAATAAATTCAATTTGGCAGCGCAAGAAACGAATATCCGAATAATGAAATTGAAATTGAAACCCGAATAGTACTCCAACGAACGGATATTCGGGTACAGCCCTACCAGGGACACATATTTATGTATAAAAGACATCAAAAAGTGCATTTTGCATGATAGGTCCCCTTTAAATAATGTAATATGTCCTCTTTAAGTTTATACAAAGCTAAAATTCAGCAGTCAAACAATCAAGTGATTATCTTCCAAAGTTACAATCTTTAAAGCACAACGTTCTGTTTGTGTTTCAGTGCTGTGAACCGATCCTATTATCTTCTCACACCCACCCACAAAGTCCCAGCAGCACATTGGTAATGCCTGAATTCTCTGCAATAACAACATTTACATCATATGCTCACGTTTTTCAAATTCTAATGTTCTCATATCTGCATGTGACTATGGTGTGGTACAGATTAGGATTAAGTAAAATAAACTACACTGAGAAAACTGAAACGTTGACTTTAATTAAATGTATTATGTCAACAGATTTCACATAACTGTATTGGCTTAGTTGAAAGCAATAATATTAATTGAAAATAAGAAATATTAGGTTCAACTTAATATTATTGCTTTCAACTAACCCAAGTTATATGAAATCTGTTGACATATTACATTTAATTAAAGTCAATGTTTCAGTTTTTTCAGTGTATGGTCACGGTTGCAGAACTAAAACCTTGGTTGAAGCTAGGGAAAGAAAAAACGAGTTAATAGAAAGGCAAATGTCTTGCTGAGGAAGAACATGTTCTCCTACATGAGTCAGGCTTCACACCTATCGAACACCCTGACCTCCACACCTTTACTTTCTGCCTCAGTGCGTAAGAGACACAACACTTCCTGCATTGGCCTTAACATAAAATATAAGGTGAGGACTTGTCCAATTTCAATTCAATTCAATTCAAATGTATTTATATAGCCCAATATCACAAATCACATTTGTGTCAGAGGGCTTCACAAATCAACAAACATGAATGATAATCAGAGTTGGGTGTAGCGCGTTACTGTAATAATATTACTTTTGTCGGTAACGGAGTAGTGTAACGCGTTACTTTTATAATTCAGTAATCACACTACAGTTACTAACATTGCCCCGACACGCGTTACTTCGTTACTTTATAAAATCAGTCATAATCACACTGACAGACAAGAGGGGTTTCCGCCGCAGGTTTATATGTACGTAATCTGTGCGACTTGCGCGTCCACATCTCCACGTGCAATGCTGCATAAACATGGCAGAGTCAGCGATAACTTTCGAGGGGTGGAGGTATGCCCATTATTTTGAGTTCGTCCGAAGAATAGACAGGAATGTGACGGTGAGGTGCAAACTGTGTCCAGGCCAGAAGCTGTTATCCACTGCTGTAAACACCACGTCAAACCTCAACAAACACCTGCAAAGAACACATGCTAAGGTGAAGCTAATAGCTAAGGACCGGACCCCCGAACCCAGAGTGAGGATGTTGTGAGTGCGCCGCCGCCGACTCCGAAGCAGCACAAATTAGAATTTGGAGGACCGGTAACCAAAGCAGAGATGGACAGGCTTGTAGCATCCTTCATAGTAGAGGTAATGTTGCCCATTTGCACAGTGGAATCACCATCGCATCGTTCAGAGATATACTGCGCAAAATACAGATAGCAGGAGACAGAGGACAGCCATAGTCAGAGCTATCTGGATCAGTCTTATGCGACAATGGAAACTGAACTAAAGAGAACATTTGAAACTTTAGCAGTCTGCGTGATCTGCCTGTAGGGAGGGGCGGGCCGGCCCTGCGAGTAAAGTAACGAGTAAAGTAACGAGTAAAGTAACGAGTTACTTTATGTAGAGAGTAACGAAGTAGTGTAATATATTGCTTTTTTTTAAAGTAATATGTAATATGTAATATATTACTTTTTTTTAGTAACGACCCCATCTCTGATGATAATGTAAAAACAACAAACATATCTGAGAAAATAGTAAAATGACAAGATACATAAGATACAATTTGGACATAATTCAAGAGACATTGTTGGAAAGTATTGTAAGGGCGATGGAACCAATGTGAGTCATATTTCAGCAAACTTTTTGATTTATTAATATATTACAGTGACATTTTACCGTTTATACTCTCAATTTAGGACAGTATGAGAGTAGCCTTCACATCACTGCCCGGCAAAATGACTGCCCTGCCCACTTTTCAGTAAAAACAAAGAATTGGCGGCAAAAATATATAGTTTCATCATCTCTTAAAGCTGCTATGTTATGTATTGCACTTCAAAAAAGATAAAAAAAAATTAAAATTGTCTTTACTTATAAGGTTTCAGGCCTCCGCAGAAAGGACGAAAAGCATAAACATTGGGACTCGGTCAGTCAATATATGTATATCTGTCGGAAACACATCATCACAGAAACTAAATTCTGATGCTAATAAGGTTAATTGTCAAAGTAAACAGTTGTAATGTTCAAAGTCAAAGTAGTATGTAGCATTGAAATATAAAACACTGACAAGCCAAGGAAATCTGCTTGTTACAAAGACTGAAAAGACATCGATCCCCTATTGGTTTTAATTTCACCATATTGGCGCCAATCATCAATCACCAATGACATTGTGTATTTATTTGCCTGACTGCTGATTATTTTTTGGTGCTTTTTTTTTTCTTTGTACATAAGAAAGTTTTTGACGTGATCAGCGAAAACCTTTAGAGTTTGTATTTAAGGTCAGTCAAATGACAGCAGATATTTATCCAAAAAGGGGCGGGGCCACAAAATGAGCGGGAAATACCTAGATGGGTTGCTTTCATGTATTATGATAAATTGATGTGATGGGAGGAATCATGGAGGACTTGAAAGTACAAACAAGTTGAAATTCACAGACAGGTAACATCCTTAAATTGAAAGTGAAAAGGGATACAAGATACATTTTTTGCTTTTGTGTTTTTTGCAAAGATACTACACACATAATACGTAAAATAAACACCACATGTTAACTAACCTCACTCTGTGTTGGTTTATAATAGAACAGATGTAGGGTCTGAGAGCTTGTTTTGTTGTCTCCATTATGTAAAGATCAGTCATTCCTTTCAGCCCTGCTTCCTGTTTCAAACCTCCAGTCCAAGCTCTCGGTGGGTTTCAGAGAAATAAAGCATCCGTGGAGCAGGCAGCTAACCGCCTTATAAAATATTCCATAAAGAACATCAAATACTGACTCTTTTATACCTTGCACAAGAGGGAATCCATTTCTTCAAAAATCCCCACGTCCTTCTCTAACCCCTGAATCGCCTCCTCACTTCTTCCTTTTCAACTTTATCTAACAAAAGAAGGAACTGTACCTCCTTACCTCTACCTCTAAATCATAGATAATCATTCCAGAGATTAAATAATATAGTGTTCCCATGTCTAATATTAAAACACAGACTGTCTGTTTCTTGTATTCATGCTGAAGACTGATTTGTTCTATCCTTACATGGTAGGGTTAGGGTTAGGGTTAGGGGTTAGGGTTAGGGGTTAGGGTTAGGGTTAGGGTTAGGGTTAGGGTTAGCTTGTGACAGCTAAATTATGAAGTTGTAAGTTAACGGTTTGAATGACGTGTTGTTTCAGTCATTCTGTGTTGGGTCTATTGTAATTTCTAATTAAAATATGACCCACATCTTTTCTTTAACCTGTTACGCACGGCCCCCCCCGGTACCGGGCGGATAAACGCGTCATTTGCAGGAAACAACGTCTAAGGAATCTTAATATTTAATAAACTATGAATGTTTTATATCCATGTAACGGGAAGAAACTCAGCTAACTGATCTTTTAAAAAAAAAAATCCAAAAAAACCCCACAATGCTAACAATTAGCCACGAGCGAAAAAATGTAACCTAAAACGGCACTTAAACTCACAATAACTCCCTTATTACTTAGGGTTAGGCCAACCACTCGTTTTTCCTCAGCTGGAGACACAGAATCGTTTGGTGCCCACCTCAACACTCAGTGATAAACATTTGCGACGCTATAAACGAAAGCGTAAATCATAACATGTGGAGCTAGGTAGCTAGAAACGCTAACATGGCTTACCTTGGTCAAAACTGGTCTTCAATGGCATTAAAACAATAAAAAAACGATGCTGCAGTTAATCCATAGGTTCATCCAATGTATCTGTGCCCTCTTTGAAATTATTTCTGATAATCCATAAGCAATAAAACTGCTTTTTCGTTTCCAAATGCCAGAGCTAGAGATCGGTCCACTCTGCTGCACATTTACATGCACGCAGCCCCCACCTTTTCTCTTCACAACGTGTGTGTGTGGGGGCCTCCCCCTTCGATTCTATTGGCTCTAACGGTCAGAAAGAGGTGTCAACCATCCAAATCGACCAAGGGGGGCCAGAGATATGGGAAAAAAAACATTTTCCACCCAAATCACCTCAGAGGTGGAGTGGTTTTGGCTAAACCTCTCTAAAAAGGTCAAATGTCACTTGTTTTGCATCAATCTTGATACAGGGTACTTATTATATGTTGTACTTTGGATTCCTAAAGCTTTTAGTCTACTAACCCATCATCCAAGGGTAGTTTTCACTATCTGTAAAAAAGAATTTTTGGACGGACACTATAATTTACAGTTTTTTACTATGTAAAATCTGAATTTTCTTTAAAATAAAAAACATCTATATTGATTCTGACACTTCTACATCCAACTCACAGATGTAACCTTGCTTTGATAAAAGAAATTATTCATATAATCCTTTTAGAAGTTAACTTGTAGTCATTTGTTTTGGGCATGTCATTTTCGAGCCTGAAACATGAAAAACAGGCTTGGTGCTTAACAGGTTAACACACCATGCAAGGTTTTCGCCCCTTCTGCATTCATCAATGTGATCTTTGAGGTGGTTTCCTGTTTCCTTCTACACAATTCATTGCTGTCTGATAAATCATCATGGAAACAACATCCCTAATATCCCTTTCCTAAAAAAGGACTATTAACAAAATGGTATTCCTTAGCTAAAACAAAATTGCAATAGAGGAGTATTATTTAAAAGAACCATCGAATATTTCAATGGTTAAACATTTTAAAATATCCACTTTTCAGTTGAAGGCAAGATATTGGATATAGCTTCAAAAATATACCTAAAATACAGTAACTCCTAAGCCTTAATATTTATATTTATAGTTACCCAAAAATGCTACTTTTAATGTCCAATTGCAGTTGACCTCAATACATCCACAATTATTTTTTAGGCTTTGTCAAAAAGCCTAAGGGAAAAGGGAGTAGGACCTTATATTGTTGGTTACGTTTTAGTAGGATCAGTAGTTTTTGGGGCTGAATTTCCTTTTATACAGCTGACAATCTTCTGTGAAAAAAAGCATTGAGTACTTCAGAAAGGTTATAGATAGAATCGGAGGGATGAAACCCCTCTTTAATGGTCACACATGCAGAGCACACAGCGCACACACAGTGACATTTGTTCTCTGCTTTTAACCCATCCTAGTACTAGGAGTCTAGAACTAGGAGCAGTGGGCAGCTATTGCACAGCGCCCGGGGAGCAATGGGAGTGAGGGGGGAAGGGGGTTGTCCGGTGCCTTGCTCAAGGGCACCACGGCATGGCCCAGGAGGTGAACTGGGACCTTTCCAAGTAGCAGTCCACACTCCATATTTAGGTCTGTTCGGGGACTTGAACCAGCGACCCTACGGCTCACAGTCCAAGCCCCTACTGACTGAGCCACTTATGCAAAGTGTTTGAATTTTGACATGATGAAGACCAATGCTGATGACATGGTGAAGATCTCAGAGCAATCCTTGTCCGCCCACACTGACCTGAAGGCATCAATTGAAACAGTGTTAATGAAAACGTTGCCCGAACAATTGTTCTTATTAAGAGTGGGGTTTTCTCCCTATATTTCAATATAAAAAGGTATGTCACATATGATTCTATGAGCATTTTGACCGTTTGAGATTTCCTTTCACTACCTCTTTCTAGACAAATGGAGTGAATGTTGAACAAGGTTGTGTTGGAGGACTCTATTTTTAGATATTGGCTTTACAACAAATGTCAAAACACTTTTGAATAATTTGCTCATACAATACTCACAAGGTTCAGGTTCATTCCCACTCGATGGTCATCAATCCAATCTTTTAAATGTGACTTCTACAGTCAAATGATCAACTTGGATGTCGACTAAATGGTATTTATTGTAGCTCCCCAAAGGCTGAAAAGCACAGAAGGATCCACATTTTAATATTATTCCATGGTTTTCAAGAAAGGTGCTTTGTCTCCTAGGCTTGTTTTAAAAGTACATGTTTGAATAAAGCGTTAATATTCATCAGCACAAATAAAAGCTTTCCAGCTTGATCCCTACTGCACAACTAAAGAGAAAAAACAACGTGTGCACTTATTTCCATACCAATGCAGCAGTTGTTACTTTCTGTTCTTTTTCAGTTCTCAAGTCTTGGGAAGTTTGATTTTATAACCCGCCCCCTCACCTCACAGTCTCTGAAAACAGACACACACACATACACAAAGCCCAGAGGGAAACAATAGGATGCTGGAGAACACCGCATTTGCAGTTGAAGCAGACACAGTTCACCCGACAGGATTTTCTCCAAATCCTTCAATTGAATTTCTCCCTCCCGCGAGGCGGAGATGCTGCTCGGTTTCCAGCCCAATATCCCCGAGCAAACACTTGCGTCAGCTGTTTGTTTTTGCCAATACATTATGAGTGAATATTTTAAAGGCTAAAATGAAGTTTACTTTCTGTAACACTCGTCACTTTGAGGAGGAACTGGTATTCAGAATTAATTTCAACCTGCTTCGTTTATAATCACGTAATAACACGGATTCAATATTGCATGAGCAGGTAAATTATTGACTCAGAAATCTCTCTTTTGATTTCTTCTGGCTCAATAGGGGTTTCGAATAGAGGTGGAAGAAGGACTAAGACAACCCGGTATCACAGCAAGACGTGAACATGTGACGATCTACCATGCTGGGAGACGTGAATATGTCACGGTTTCGTCTCTTCAAACGTGACAGTTACACGGTATTGTTAACATGGCCGTGTCACATAACGTGACGTGGATCATAAATATATCAGCAATTAAACAACATCTTACATTTGTTTTTATACAATACGTCTCCTTGCAGTATCAATACTAATTCGGCTGACTTTTATATTTGATCCAATTGGTAGATAGGCTGTATTTACACCATAACGGTGCACAGCTGATAGAAAGGCACATCTAGTGGTTAAAGCACGTTATTTAATTTTATTATTTTATTATTTTTCACAAAAATGAAACCATCAATAGCAGAAACAGAATTAACTGAATTAACTGTAAACCACTCAAATAAAAAGATCATAAGTGGTTTTGTTTTATATATATTTTAAGGATAATAATAGCAATGTAACACTGTCTATGACACTTACTGTATAACACTGATTTGAAAAACATACAGATTAATGTACAGACTAATTCACTGCCCTTAATAAAGTATTTAAATATACATTTCAGGTGTGCTGTTTTGTTTAGATCATTAACATCTGGAGCTCTTTTAATGTCCTTTTTGATTATTGTTACACCAGGTCTTGTCAAAACCTTTATTCCATGTTCAATATCCATTACTAAACAAAACAGCAATTCTACTCCACTACAATTCAGAGGTTAACCTGGTATTTTTATTCCACTACATTTATTTTAGTTACTTTGCAGATTCTGATTAATGATGTGAAATATAAACAACCCTTAAATCAGGCTTTAGTTACACCTGAGTAAAATTCAGGGAAAGGTGATTGTCAAGTGCCAACAATCAGGAGAGATATTTGATAGTTGCTGCTTGAGAAGACATTTATCTGCAGATCCCTATAAAGTATATTCATTACTCGTTATTCTCTACTAATAGTTAATTAAAGACTGTATATAATGGCTATTTTGCATATCCCTTTCAAGATTTTCTAAGGTTCATTGACATATCATATACACAACTAATTCAATAGCGTGCTTTAACCACTAGGCGGTGCACACAAGGTACACACAGCCATAATAACTTTGTATTATTAGTGTAGGACACTTGTGTATGTATAACATCTGAAGATGTGTAGTTTTATTCATGTTTTCACATAATTGTACAGGATATTGCTATATTATTTCACATGTTTTACTTCTAATATCTGATTTGTAAAACATCACAGACAGAAAGGTATATCCGTCATTTAACAGTAAGCTATTGAAATTCTGAATCCATAGTGTCTCCCATCACCCAAAACCCCTGACTATTCTCTCAACTCAGTATGTACATTCTTATATTCAAAGAAAATCAGTAATATCTTTAAAAACGACAAGTCCTTTTATATCAGCTGTGCACCGTTATGGTGTAAATCAGTGGTTCTCAACTGGTTAGGCCTCGGGACCCACTTTTTACTTGGTCAATAAATCACGACCCAACATTTTGAAGCACTCAAATCTATTCAACAAAAAATCGTGCTGTAATATATACGCTTTTGAGAATACAATATTAATAAAAGTGAAGTACAGTGCATATATCCCTTATATCCCTTCACAGAACTAAAGTATGCTTTTAAACAAGGTTTAATGAGATGATGGAATCAAAGCTGAACTATATAAAAAGGCACACATGCTGAAAACCCAACCCCAGCAGGGGGGTCTGGGGGGATTCTCCCCCAGGAGATTTTTAGAAATACTAACATAAACTACGCATTCTGGTACACTCTGAGAAGAAAATAAATAAATCTATTACTACCCGACATATTAATAATATTTTATGCCATTGTTTGTTTTTCACTTAGTTCTGACATCTTGCTGCGAGAAGAGGAGATAGTCTGTGTGATTTACTTTAAATTGTGGGTAAGGGTAGATAGCTCCCATTGTTCTGTGACCTGTCAATCATCAAACCGGGGGTCATATTTCATTATGTGTTCATTTTTATCTGAAGTTGTACCCATGGATGTATAAAGAAGAGTTCTACCGCAGTTATTCTCCGTGGGGACTTCCGGCAACAATCTTGATTCTGATTGGCCAGAAGACTCGAAAAAACATCAGCAGAGATGTTTTATTGAGAAGATGATCACTACGTGACAGACGTTTTCAAAACCATTTATGGTCTCCAGTACTTCCAGTCCAACGCCTACTGCATGCACAGCGTTAGAAAATCGGTCCTTCAAAATAAAAGTTTGCATTTTTCCCCCCAAAAAAAAAAAAAAATTGCAATTTTTTTTTTCAACTTTTTTTTCTTCACTCACACATCCGCGACCCACTTGAAACGGGTCCGCGACCCACTTTTGGGTCGCGACCCACCAGTTGAGAACCACTGGTGTAAATAACCTATCTACCAATTGGATCAAATATAAAAGTCAGCCGAAATAGTATTGATACTGCAAGGAGACGTATTGTGTGAAAATAAATGTAAGATGTTGTTTAATTGCTGATATATTTATGATCCACGTCACGTTTTCAGTTTTGGCGGCAGTGCTTCCTGTTTGTCTAGAAGTCTTCTCATCAGGGCTCTATACATACAGAACTACGGCAGATATGTAATATTTAATGCAGCCGAACCGTGTATTACAATGCCGTTATGTGATGACCTCCAAAGAGAAAAGCAAGCAAACTCGGAATAAAGGATTATTTTATTTTTACATTTTCTTTCGGATTTCACATCAACAGTAAGTCCGGTTAACTAAAATGTCCGTGCGGAACAATACCCCCAACCCATAGATCCGTGGGTGAATAATGTCAATCACCACATACAGTACACACATCCCTTCACATTTACATTTTAATTTACATTAAAGTATTTCGTGAGGCCTTCTAAAATGTTTTTAAATATAATTAGGGTTGTAGTTGAAGAGTTTGTAAATTGCATTGCCTGGCAACGCAATCGCACAACGTCACGTCCGTTAATTCCACATCCACACCAGTCTATGATCCACACACATGGATTAACATCGATTTAATACATTAATGTAGCCTTTGTTTCTGCTAAAAGAGGTGTCGACCAGCTAGGGCAACAAGAAAATCGGCTAAATCGAGTGTGACAATTAAAAAATAAATTAAAAACATCTAATTTTGACAATAAAAACCGACCAATAGGCGCGGTAGACCATTTGCTTGGCACTTCCGGGTATTTCTCCACTGGTTGGGCCATGTTAACAATACCGTGTAACTGTCACGTTTGAAGAGACGAAACCGTGACATATTCACGTCTCCCAGCATGGTAGATCGTCACATGTTCACGTCTTGCCGTGATACCGGGTTGGACTAAGATCCTGTATGTTTACTTCTGCAACATAGTGACATCACTATGTTACACTCGCGCTTCTATTGGCTATCGCTGCAACACATTGTATGTGATATGCTAAGGGGCGGGACATCTCTAAGCGGTTGACCAATCACAACAGAGCCGGCCAGCTTTTTGAATATTAAAGCATCGAGACATGTCCCAGTAGAGACACTACATAATGATATGAATCTTAAAATAAGCATAAGTCTTATTTTTGTGTTGATTATATTTCATATCATTAATCCAAAACCTGCAAAGCAACTTGTACTAAAATAAATGTTGAAGAGAAAAAAGTACGATACTTACCTATGATTGTAGTGGGGTAGAAGAACAAGGTAGCAAGACATTAAAATGCTCAAGATAATTACAAGTTAGTTACCTTACAAAACTGGTCTTGAAAAACCAATATAAACCGGCCATAAATTGACCAAACTGTTTATGAGAAAATACCCTAATTCCCTTTTTTACAAAAGTGGCTTTTTAAAACTAATGCAAAATCATTTACTTTGATATCTCCCAGAAGCCTCATTAAAATAAAATCTAGCTTTTGTTTGATGTCAAGGCAATTATTCTCCACGTTCAAATACATTCACATTGAGTCTGAATTCTCCCTTGTAAGCTGTTTATTTTCTCTTTACAGTGTATCACATGGTTTGAATGATGCTGTCACTGCAGTTCACTTATAGGACAGCAGCTGCTACGAGAGAAAGTGATGGGACACATAATGGTCTGATTTGAATTGCCTCATTGCTGTTCGGGAAAATGGAGCATATTGTTATCTGTGATTCAACCGTAATGTTTATTTTCTGTGCCCTTACATTGTACTTGATGTCTATCAGTCGTGTTATTGATGAGCGTTGTGTTGTCGCTGTTTGGACTGGGGAGAGTCGTGCACGTCCCTCCATTTCATTCGGCCCTGTTGACTTGAGCTGATATAAATTGAGTGAATGCAATTGATTTTGGGCATGGAAGGAGGAAGAGACAGCAACACCTCTGTGCAGCGGAGAGAAGGAGATGGAAATGTGTGTGAGAGCGATAGAGGCAGACAGATGGTGTTTTACACAGGAGCCCTAATGGAGTTCAGTTCAGCCCTTATCACCGCTGGCAGCATTTTGGCACAATTTAAACAGATAGAGGGAATAGTTAACGCAGCTTGCTTTATAATGTGTGTTATAAATCTCACAACAAATAGTGCAACATTGCAATATTTTAGAGAGATTGTAACAGTTTTACCAAACAAGACAGACTTCGGGAGCAAAGGATTGCGTGTAACGAGATGACATAATTAGGATACAAAAATAAACTGTATTCACTCTGTTACATGAAAAATATGTAATCAGATTACTGTGGAGTTTCTGAAAGTGGGGATTACTAGCAGGATTACATGTTAGTAAAAACCAAAGAGCATATAGTGTTTGATGTAAAGCATCAGATGTTATCTCTTCTCTGGAAGCTGTACTGTTCTGTAGGATAATACTTTCAGTGTGAATCTCTACTTCTACTGCCTGAATCTGCTTTATGGTTTTCACTTTCTTTGCTTCATTTGTTCTGTTTTTAATTCAGCAGGTGAACCTATATGTTCATGAAATAGTGTGTGTGAGCTTAACTGTGTGTGTTAAACTAAAACTGAGTTTTTTCTGTCAGCTCAGATTTTATTTCTGCTTTTTTACACTGTAGTATGTGCTCATGAGTTTCATTATTGTTGTATAGGCTGCTGCCTGAATATGCTGAATGAAAGGCACATTTTCATATAAATAAAATAATTTTAGACCTTTAATATCTTGGTTTCTTATTTTTAAGGTTACATTGTTCTGTTTGGACACAAAAGTTGTCAGATTTATGGAAAGATTGTATTTTAACTTCATAATACTGAGAGCATACTACTAATGGTGTGAAGAGGTGAAAGATAGTGAGCAGTCAACATGACAACATGTCATTACCTTGTCCCTGTTTCACAGATAACCTTTCATGGCTGTGAACTTCTCCTCAGTTTGATACATAAACACTCAACATGTCATTTTTAGCCTGCAGTAAAATATAAAATGTCGACACATTGAGCACATTTTGATGGAGCCAGGTCATGTTTTATCACGCACATTGAATGAGATAATTTCCTGCAGTGAAAACAAATGCTGCTGTAACGTCTGCACAGATTGAGCCTGTAGGTTTTTTAGAGGCATGGTTTGCTATCAACAGCAAGAATTAAAACTGTCATACAAGCTCAATTTCCTTGCCTTCGATTACAGTGGGCGGTAAATCCTATAAAGCATATGCTATGTCCTCAGTTTTAAATATGTTCAATTTAATACAGAACAACTAGAAGGCGTCAGCAAAACACTCACATCCTCCCCTCTGTTGCTTAAGGAGAATCCATGAACTAAAGAAAGACTTTGATGAATGTGCCGTTGATCATTTCCTTATACTAAATACGCTTCAACAGTGACAACCCTGAAGTCAAGTCGAGTCCTCAGTGCAGTTCAATCAGGAGAGACTCGTTTTGATGTAATAATATACATTTATTGCAGAGACTACACAGATGAATGTAATGGTGTTTGGCGATTAGACCCCGTTGTGCGGGAGTATCATCAGGGAGGGAAATACCGAGCCGATAGACCCCCCCCCCCCCCCCCTGAGGTCTAGACACTGGTGGTGGTGGAGGCATGAAGGGATTGATGGAAGACGGTCTGAAGAGGAGCGGTTTAAGCTTGACTTGGACCCTGGTTTGGGAGGAACGGGAGGTGGAAGGGGTGGAGGAGGGCTGTGTTGAGTCACCTGAAATGAAAGCTGTCAGGAGGGGAGAGAGCCGATTTAAAGGTTTGACGATGTGCTGTGATTGGCTTGTGGGAATAGAGACGAAAGTGATAGGTTTAGCTGGGGAGTGAACGCCCCCGATCACTGATTGGAGGGGTGAGCGTATTAAGAAGGACATATGTGAATGACAGATTATAAAGACGGTCTTCCTATAGTTGAACTTGCGCTGAGCTTCATATATCTTAACTTAATAAGAGGGCTGCAGAACATGCTCCAGCTCTCTCTTTGTCACCATGCACAATGCAGGGGACAGTCCAGATTGACACTTTTTTGGTTCTTGATGTTTATGTTAAGTTTTCAGTTTGGGTGAACTTCCGCATTTGTGTTACAGGTCAATCTGTATAAATTGGGGGCTCGTCCGAGATTACAGGCCGGATCAACGGCTGCAAACAAAAATGGGAGACAAGTAACGAGTTGATGGTAACAAAAAGCATATTCATTTACAATATTGCTTTGACATATCACAGTAGAGACACAAAATATCACAGTAGAGACACAAAATATCACAGTAGAGACACAAAATATCACAGTAGAGACACAAAATACTAATATGAACCTGAACATCAGCATAATATGTCGTCTTTTAACATAGTAAACTTTTAACTCTGCTGTTAACTTCAAAATTACTAAATACTTTTTCCATGACATTATTAAAATGTGGGCAAACTAGGTCTACTGGACACTGCCAAAAGGAGCAAACCAAAGTAGGTTAATAAGTGGGTCACATCCAAGTCTTTCCAACTGAACTATTGGGTTGTCGCACTACTACAGTTATGATAATGGCAGGTTAGGGTTTTAAAAGTGCATGTAATAGTGACTGCAATATTGGCCAAAAGATAAGCTTTATTGATCCCCTTAGGGAAATGCAGGTGTCTGAGCCGCAACAACAATAAGGGTGAAACACAGGATAGGACGGATATGAATTCACACAATTATTAAAGTAGAAATAAAGAAATGTAAGAATAAGAAAGGATCAAAATATGTGAAATGAGTGACAGTTTCAGTTAAAATTATAAGTGTTTGCATATATACAGATATTAATACATGTGGGTGTGTTAAATATATATATACACATGTCAATTTGGAAGTGTTAATGATGAGTCGAAGACCTAAGATAAGATAAGATTTACATTATTGATCACAAATTGGGACATGTTTGCATTGCAGCATCAAAAACAAGGCATTACACATAAATAGACATTAAAACAGCAGAAATAAACAATTCTAAAAACATGAAATCAGGTGCTGGTAGACGTTTCTCCTGATACTGAAGAGTTAGAGTTTCAGCTTTTTTACCAAGGTAATACATAAATATGTCAGTTTAGGTGCTCGATTCCATCAACAGCTCACAACAACAAAAACAAGTTTGTTTTTTCCGCAGCTGATCTGACAGCTCGGCTGGATCCTCAAACCCCTGCTGTCTCTCAGAGGGGGGGCAGGGACAAAATGATTCTTCCTCATGGCACTGAGTAATTGGCTATATTCAGTTTATATTCATATGACACAAGTTTTGCATTTTATTTCTGAATATGGCACACTTTTTAATAATGTGTGTGACAGCAGACACTGCTATGTGATTGTTTATTAGATTTACATGTCATACAGTATGACAGGAGTTTATTGTGAGAACCCGCTTTTTGATTCCAGGTATTTTTACGGACAGTGAACATTGGTTTCTTGGAGTTTCTCTCTCACACACTCCCCCCCTGCCTGAAATACCTCCATTGGACTCCTTTGTTTACCTCCATAACATCGTGACATCACTACACTCGTGCTTCTATTGGTTAGAGCTCCAACACATTGTACGTGATAGGCTAAGGGGCGGGACATCTCTAAGCGGTTGACCAATCACAACAGAGCCGGCCAGCTGACCAATCAGAGCAGACTGGGCTCTGGTTTCAGACAGAGGGTGAAAAGAGGTGAAAACAGGCAGTATGAATAAAAAAAAATTGCTTTTTGAACATTAAAGCATGGAGACATGTCCCAGTAGAGACAAAAGAGACTAATATGTTCCTGAAATTTAGCATAATATGTCCTTTTTTTAACTTCATAGCTTATACAGAGCTTATTAAGAAAATTCAAGTTGGATACAATACAAGTTTTTGCCTTACCACATTGTAAGCATTCCCTCTGCATTGGATCTCCACAGATATTTAACTTGTTTATTCCCACACATGTCTTTACTTTGTATTTCCCTCCTGCAGTGTTCACCACTGAGCTTATCTCTGAAGTTTAAAAACTGAAATGAAGTGTCGAGGGGGAGATCCCGGCTTTGATAAACCACAGCGCAGTGTAAAATTGGATGCTCACCATGCACCATTAGCTATTATTCTCCTATCATTTCCATCCAGACTGATAAAAATCTCATCTACTGGGTACAATAGTTTGAGTGCCCTCGTAAGGCTGATGAGTTGGCCGATGCACTATCTCCAGCTGAATCCATTAGAGTAACTGTGCCATTTAACAACATCTCTCAAATGCTCACACTGCGGAGTGCTGAAGATACACTTTGTAATACCAGGTGGACAGATCAGACGCTAAATGGTTGGGAATTATTTTAAACGAACCACCAAACCAAATTTACATGTGTATCAGACTAGCTGGAGGCAATTAACACGTGGGTTTATTCATACAAATGGGGGCCATTCGGGCGTTATCATTTTAGACGGGAAGACAAGTTTATAATTCAATTTCAGATCTGATAAAGGAACTTGTTTGTTGGGCGGAGTAAACACACCTGAAACACACAACACATCTTCTCCCACCTGAAGCATAAAGTCGCAATCATTATCAGGCATGCTCCCTGACAAGGACACCGTTTGAGTTCAACCCTGTCACGGACAACATGGAGCCTGTCTGATTATGATTAGGAAAGTAATCAGAGGTAATTGCAGTTCTGTCAAACGATTCATGCTGCACATCTCTCTTGGTCATGACTTTCTGGGAGAAATTAATCTAAAACCATAAAACCATTTATCCTCCTTGGCTTGTCACGACACTGAGTGAGTTGTCTTGACATGAAAAGGAGGCACTAATGACAGCACAATGGAAGGTGCTTCTTTGTTATCCTTCAATATGAATAACCAAAATTAATAATTGGTTTCTTTTAAAGCAAAGGATTGACAACTTGGCAGGCACACAGATAGGTGGTCACCAAAGTGTGTAGTTGTATCAGATGTTAATTTAAATATAACCTATACATGTGGCCAGGGAAAGAGGAGTTTGGGGCCTTCTGGAGAGAATCAGCAGCTTCAGGTTCCTCGGTGTCCACATCACTGAGGACCTGACATGGACTCTTCACACCACCACCATCACCAAAAAAGCTCGACAGCGGCTCTTCTTCCTCCGCAGGCTGAGGAGGTTCAACATGGACTCCAGGATACTCTGCAACTTCTACAGGTGCACCATAGAGAGTATCCTGACTGGCTGCATCACGGCCTGGTACGGCAGCTGCACCGACCTCAATCGTAAAGCTTTACAGAGGGTGGTGAAAACTGCACAGCACATCACCAGGACGGAGCTGCCATCCATGGAGGACCTTTACTCCCAGCGGCTCAGGAAGAAATCCCTCCGGATTATAAAAGACCCCCATTACCCCAGCCACAAACTGGCAATCGTTACCGCAGCATCCGGACTAAAACCACCAGATTCAGAGACAGTTTCATCCCACAGGCAAAAGACTGTTAAACACCTGAACTGTTGAAACAACATCCATAACATTCATCTGCTACTTAGTAATTATTTATCTATTTATCTAATATATCATTCCAATAGCTTGCATATAGACTCTTATTTCACTATTTCACTTTTTTTTAAAACTATTTTTCTTTTTGTATTTACTTTTTAATATTTACTTGCACTATATTTGCACTATATTTTTCTGTTTATCTGTATTATTGTGTTGCACTGTTGGAGAAGTGACCTAAGATTTCGTATGACAAATAAAGAACATTGAACCTTGAACCTTCTGCTGAAACTGCTACCTCCTCTACGATGGATGGATAATCCACAACAAAATAGTAGAGTCTAAAGAAATCTCTTCACTATAAATCCCAATCGCTCCATGGTGTGATTGACACTTTGTCAATTCTGATTGGCCACATCCTTCATTCAAGCGTTCTACTTTAGGGGGTCACGTCTTTACCTTCGGTCTGACAAGAGGTCCCTCTAACAGCGGCACCCTCAGCACTCATATCTCATGGAAACAGAAACTGCAATGACTTAAGGAAAACTTATCTGAAGAAAACAACAAAGGGTAAGATAACCAAGGTGTTCACAGGAGGGTTGCCAACTTTGAAATCAAAGGACTGCATGTAATGTGAAAGGGGAAACTGGAAATGATGAACACACTGATAATTATTTCTCAAAACAGCCATTGGCCTCAAAGCCTCTTGTTGCTCATTATTTTGATTGCTAAGGTTCCTTGAAGCAATCAAATAAGTAAACAGTTATTAGCATTTCACTGTACTCAAGATTTAAAAGGGTCAGTTTTTAGTGGTCTGCAGGTCAGAAAACATGTGGTTCAAAAAGTTATTCAGAGGTACCCCATATTATTTTTCCCAACCCAATCAGAGCAGACTGGGATTTAATTTTGGGAAGTGGGCTTGAAGAGACAAGTGTGTAAACAGACAGGCAGAGGGTGAGAAAAATAATGAGTTGTTTGTACGTTAAAGGTCCCATGACATGCTTTTCCGGTTATTACCCGTCCCCTTGTGTGTTATGTAGCTTTTTCTGCATGTAAACGGTCTGCAGAGTCACAAACCCTCAAAGTATACCCTGTAGCGAGTAAAACTCTAACACAGAAAAGACCTGTCTATGCTGCCCCAGAACGCCTCGTTGGGGATTTCTCTTTTTCATTTTGTTCTTCCTGAGTATAGTGACGTAACGAGTATAGTGACGTAACGGCGCTCCTCACACACACACACTCAGCCTTATCTTTTCTCAGCCGCGGCTCTGCGGTGTCTCGCTGTCTCGCAGACCCCACTCAGCAACCAGGAAACGACACCAGTAATCCAGCTCACACTGTCCGCTCCTCGAGCCTCAAAGGGCGGAGCAGCGAGCCCCGCAACGTCCCGCCAACACGGCACCCAGACCCCACGCAGCATTCTCATCTGTTTGTCATTACTGGTGTCATTTTCTGGTTGCTAACAAACGCCATTGTAACACATAATCACTGATGTTCCGCTGTAACGGTGGTGGACTCATCAGAACAGAGTGGGCGAGCTGACCAATCAGAGCACATTGGGCTCACAGGGAGGGGGGGGCAGGAGCTCCAACAAGCCGTTTAGGACAGAGAGTGAATACACATACTATACAGAGATGCTGTATGAGAAACCAATGTGAGTTTGGAACATTGAACAATGGAAATCTATTCTAGTAGACCTCAACAATGGAATTATGATCAGTAGAAATGGCCATGTCATGGGACCTTTAAAGCATTATGAAATGTTGTAGAAGAACTATAGAAAGTAGCATGAATTTCACATAAACATGGAGAAAAAATATAATGTTTTTCTATGAGGAGACTACTGGTTTATGGGAGCCTAAATGTTGAATTGCTTCTCATTTGTTATAAGTGATCTCAGCACACTGATGGTCCTTGTATCATTTTCATCCCCTTTCTTCCTGTGAAATGTGATGTCTGTCGGGAGTGACTATTCCATATGTGATGGCAGATGGAGAGTTCAAGTCATATAACCTTCTTCTATATGTATGGATTAATCACCGTCTATTTAGAGGTGTTTTATTTCTGCTGGGGACACAGTGACAATGTCAAGTGTTCCCTGTAGGAGGATTAGACCATAAAGGACACATATTAACAGATTATTATTCTTACCTTTGTTACCTCAGCTTGAAGGAAACGTAACCACAGATTTAAAGGCCCAACAGAGAATCAATTGGCTCATCAAATGTCAACATGTCTTGACTCTCACTGACTTTTAGTTGAGCAGGGGTGTCAAACTCAATTTCATCTCGGGCCACATTAGCATCATGGTTGCACTCAAAGGGCCAGTTTTATATATAAGACTATATCAAAATACATATATAAATATTTAATATATATAAAATAATGTATTATATTACATTAATGCCTCTGCATTGGATTATTATCGGATAGGGTAATAACTTCATAATTAACTACGTCTGAAAGCAGAAGCCTAGGACAAATAATTGCGAGTCTCTTCAGTGAGAATGTCACAAAATGATTTAAAAAGTCAAAAAAGATAAGTGATATTTTGAAAAAAAAGTAACATTTTGAAAAAAAAGTCAGATTCTGAGAAACAAGTCAAATTTGAGATGCATTGTGGGACATGTAGTTTATGGGCAACGTGCTTCTGTAAATCGGCATGTAACCGTATAATAAACATATTATATTCTTTGCAAGCTCTTGCGGGGCCACATGAAATGAAGTCACGGGCAGAGATGGGGTCGTTACTAAAAAAAAGTAATATATTACACTACTTCGTTACTCTCTACATAAAGTAACTCGTTACTTTACTCGTTACTTTACTCGCAGGGCCGGCCCGCCCCGCCCCTCCCCGCCCCTCCCTACAGGCAGATCACGCAGACTGCTAAAGTTTCAAATGTTCTCTTTAGTTCAGTTTCCATTGTCGCATAAGACTGATCCAGATAGCTCTGACCATGGCTGTCCTCTGTCTCCTGCTATCTGTATTTTGCGCAGTATATCTCTGAACGATGCGATGGTGATTCCACTGTGCAAATGGGCAACATTACCTCTACTATGAAGGATGCTACAAGCCTGTCCATCTCTGCTTTGGTTACCGGTCCTCCAAATTCAAATTTTTGCTTTTTCGGAGTCGGCGGCGGCGCACTCACAACATCCTCACTCTGGGTTCGGGGGTCCTTAGCTATTAGCTTCACCTTAGCATGTCTATTCTTCGGACGAACTCAAAATAATGGGCATACCTCCACCCCTCGAAAGTTATCGCTGACTCAGTCATGTTTATGCAGCACTGCACGGGGAGATGTGGACGCGCAAGTCGCGCAGATTACGTACATATAAACCTGCGGCGGAAACCCCTCTTGTCTGTCAGTGTGATTATGACTGATTTTATAAAAGTAACAAAGTAACGCGTGTCGGGGCAATGTTAGTAACTGTAGTGTGATTACTGAATTATAAAAGTAACGCGTTACACTACTCCGTTACCGACAAAAGTAATATTATTACCCAACTCTGGTCACGGGCCGGATTTGGCCCCCGGGCCTTGAGTTTGACACCCCTGAACTACAGCATTGCTTTTGATTAAACATTGTAAAACAACTACCGTCAAATATCTATATTATATTATTATTACGATAACTATAGTTAGAGAAGCAAATAGTTTGAACGGCTGATTTGAATACAATTACTTTTGAATTGTAGAATTACTGAAAATGATGCAATCAGGAATCTCTATGTTTTCATAGTCCCACATGTTGCATAAAGATATGAAGACTGAATAAAATGGAGTTTCGTTTATATGTTAGTCTGTGTGGGCACGCTTGTATAAAGACTCGGTCGGTTGGTGACATATTGCCTCCTTTCCTCAGTGGCAAAAATCATCAGCAATGGAAACAAAAAACCCACAATGGATGACACACGTTGTGGTTAGAAAGCATTCAGCAATTCAACAAACAATCTTGGTGATCCTTCTTAATAAATTGCAATAAAATCTAGATAATTTGTAGAGTAACTTAACTCCATCTTAAAAAAACAATGTTTCACTGATCATGCCATCATCATGAATCCAAATGTTCGTGCTATCCGAAAATACAAAAAATAATATTCAAAAAGTATTCCATGGTGTTTTCTGATAGAGAAACACATTTTTGTTGTCCACAGCTGACGTTAAATGTACTTCTTTCTGCGGATTGATACGACTGCACATAGTCCCTTGATCCTGCTTAGCAACGGCCTGTTCTCCTTAGCAACGGTCTGTTAGCAAAAATGTGCAGAATTTGACCAATCAAAATCGAGTTTTCAACTAAGCCTTATAAAACTTATTTTGAAATGTGTATTATACATGTGGTCTTCAAAGAATAGTATTCCCGCTTTTGGTCAATTTATTTGGTAATAATTAACTGAACTCTGGAGTTCCGTTAAATGCAGTCGATTGTAAGCTCACAATAAAGCCAAACAACATGTGTGTTTACAGAAAGTGCAGAAATGACTTTATGTCAGCGTCCTTGTGTCTGTGGGAGGATGATTGATGATTAGCGTGATGATAAAAGTAGTAATCACCCTGCCAGGGAACTGACGGCAGAGTGTTTGCTGCTTTTAAAAATTCCTTTGTGTGTGGGTTTGTAAACAGATGACATTTGTGCGTTTCTCATCAACACCCCCTCGCCCAACTGCCTATCCATCAAGATGTTCTATGGCACAGTGTGGTTATATATGTGTGTGTGTGTGTGGCCTTTGGACCACCGTGTGTTGCCTGCTACTACAGCAAGAGTGAGTGTGTGTGAAAAGCGTGCATACATGAGCTAGCAAGCATGTGTGACATCTTAAATTAGACAACGTTCCTGGCCGCAAAACTGCTCAACCCTGCCAAACACAACGTAGACAGCACCATTCATGTGTGGCAGACTATGATGACAACACACACTCACACACACACACACACGCAGACATGGTGACTCATACATCTTAATTAGAAGCTAAGCAGCAGCGTGTTAGCATTAGCGAGGAGAAGCGAGCCTGTCACTGCAGGCGAAATGAGAAAGGGCACGGATATGCGCGCGGGCACACACATTTATGCATATGAAGCAAAGGCATGGCTTAAAGTCCAATTAGGCTGGTTCAATACCAGAGGAATGCAGGTGTGTGTGTGTGGGGGTGGGTTTTTGTGTGTGTGTGTGTGTGTGTGTGTGTGTGTGTGTGTGTGTGTGTGTGTGTGTGTGTGTGTGTGTGTGTGTGTGTGTGTGTGTGTGTGTGTGTGTGTGTGTGTGTGTGTGTGTGTGTGTGTGTGTGTGTGTGTGTACATACATGCATGTCTGTGTGCCCAAGTAAACTCTCAGGTAAACGTACCGGGATAAACTTTTGGTCGAAGTGAAAAAGGACTATGAAAGAACAGAGAACCTGGCTGTTGTGTGTGTGTGTGTGTGTGTGTGTGTGTGTGTGTGTGTGTGTGTGTGTGTGTGTGTGTGTGTGTGTGTGTGTGTGTGTGTGTGTGTGTGTATGTGTGTCCTCTTTGCTGCAAAGCGGGCACTCTAACACGAACTGAAAGCCATACCAAGACCCTGTTGTTTGGTTTGATGGTGTCTCTGGTCAGTGGCATTTAATCGAAACACACATGTACACGCAGGCACACACACGCACACACACACACACACACACACACACACACACACACACACACACACACACACACACACACACACACACACACACACACACACACACTGATGGTGGCATTTGGTCAGAGTCATGCGGGGGAAGAGGTGGTTGAGGGATGGGGTGTTCACTGACGTTCCTGTTGCTACGGGGACAAAGTGACCTTAAACAGCCCAGAGTGAAGAAGGTACGGGGGAGTTTCGGACGACTGATCAGCTCACCTTAATGTCAAACACACACACACACACACACACACACAAATATGTGCACCATTGTTTAGTGAGGTTATCTAACCATGAGATACCTTACTCTATCCATTACACGTCAAGTCAAGTTATCTTCCTTTCCTCCTTTGATCTCTCTTCAGTACTCCGATTCCCTCCATCTTTGTTCTCTACTTCACCCACACTCCTCCATCCCTCCTTCAATCCTATATCCATCCTAGCGTTCATCCTCTACCTCAGTCTTACTCTGTCTTTACTTTTTTTCCCTTTGTCTATTATACAACCTCCATCTATCCATCCATCCTCAGGCCGAATACCAAACCAACCCCTACATTACATTACATTGCTTTTATCCAAAGCGACTTACAATAAGTGCATTCGACCAGGAAGATACAAACTTGAAGAAAACAGAATCATATCAGTACATCAGGTTTCATAGAGCCAAAACATTTCAAGTGCTACTCAACTGGCTTTAGATAAGCCAGTCCTTAGTTAGTATATAAGTGCTTTGTTAGTACTTTGTTAGTACATCCCCACTCTCCCCATTTCAACCACATTTGCGTGGAATTGCATTTATTTATTTATAGTTTTTTAGATCGAGAGATGCTGATTTGATTCTCCTCCCTTACGAAAAGTTGTCACAGTTCCTGTTTCTGATGGAGAGATGGGCGTTTGTCCCAAGGCTTGCCCCCGCATTTACACCCTATACCTGAAAGAAGGAGCGTCATTCAGCTGAGAGTGAGACAACAGACAAAGTTATCTCGTCTGTGGTCTTGGGTGTACAGTAGGGGTTGGATTGG
This sequence comes from Trematomus bernacchii, assembly GCF_902827165.1. Lineage (NCBI taxonomy): Eukaryota > Metazoa > Chordata > Actinopteri > Perciformes > Nototheniidae > Trematomus > Trematomus bernacchii. The sequence continues at coordinate 7,287,970 of NW_022988098.1, forward strand.
AGTTAGGCCTCAGTGTCCCTCCTCATCTCCCACCCTCCCTGATCTAAAGATCCCTTCCTAATTGTTCCTGTCTCTGTCCACCCCTTACCTCCTTTCCACTTAATCTCATGTCTTTAAAATGCTGCCACTGAGCTTTATTTAAAAAAAACAATGGCATTTATGTTCATGCTAAAGCAGACGTACACAAGCGTTCCCCTTAAACCTTGTGACTTTGCAAATGTACTCCAATTCCTTGGCTAAAAACATCTCTGCGCTGATGTTTCCGTTGTGTTTCTGTCGCTCAACTAGGCAGAACCTTGGCTTTACGTAGCGCTCAAAATTGTTGCAGAGCGCTACACTCAAAGGTCAAATTGTTACATCTCTGACCTTGTGTCTGCTGACCTTTTGACACACAACCAATCAGATCACAGCAGTGTGAATTGGTGCACTATAGCAGGGGGAGGTTACCATAGAAATTAAACTAAACTGGCTGTTTTCACCGCAAGGGTCTGCACCCTATGGCGTTGAGCAAAGAGCAAATTGCGAATCATGTGAATGCAGCTTTGAGTGTTACAGCAATTTTGTGCAACAGAACAACTCCTTCCATTACAGTTTCTCTGCAATCCAAATATAAAATGGTGTTCAACCGAGTGTTCAGGGTCAAAAATCTTTACTTGCTAAATGCATTTTGAAAAGTCCATTCTTTTAGTTCATTGGACCTTTTTTTTACTTTACTAGCGTAGGCCATTAAGTTATACCTCGAAAAGTCACTTGACTTTTAACAAAAATGAAGGAAATGGATCACGATGTTCCTATTCTTTATCTTTGTGCTTTGGTTCTCTGTGAATAACTTCTGTGGCTTTTTCACAGCCCGTCTCCTGGGATGAATTGAATTTGAAAATGACCAGAAAATGCAAAACTTGTTCTATTTCGTATGCCCTTTAACTACCCCTCCATTCTGTAGCCATCTTACTGTATATCTCTTTCCCCCCCGGTTCCTTCCTTTTCCCTGAACATTTGCTTCATTGGCTCTCCTCCCTCATCCCTCCTTCGTCCTACATCCCTCCATCCCATTTTTGTTCCCAGCAGATGAGATGAGCTGCGGCTCCACTCATCAGATTGCCTGTCTCTCCCTCCCTGTTTTCTTTAACACTTGTAGAAATGACCTGACACATCCAATCCCAGGTTATTACACAGATGTGCCAACTCTCTCTCTTTCTCCCACTCTCTCTCTTACTCACACACACACACCCACACACACACACACACACACACACACACACACACACACACACACACACACACACACACACACACACACACACACACATCCTATTACAGGAGCCCAAATGAAAATGAATTATGCATTTTACCCTGCCACTCGTAACAAGTATATGATACATCCTCTGTTTCCACACAATTGGGCACAGAGAAACACATGCAAAATGGGAAAAGTGGTTGGCGTGTGGAGACACAGACGCACATCCAGCCACATATATACACATAGAAAACACAAAAAGTAAAAAAAAAAAAACAGAAAGGCATGAATGTATTTGTGTTGCCTATCTTGAACTAGCAGGGGTCGGCCACGTTTACTATAAAGAGTACATTTGCCCTCTCTTCCGTCAAAAAAGATGTGTCTGGACACACAAAACATATTTCACAGCATAGCTTGTAAAGTTTATGTATATGTTTTTATACTATACGTGCAAAAAGTATACATTTTTTGTTATAGAACAACAATAAAAATAACTATAAATTCCCAAAGATGCCAACAGTTCAAATCACTAAACTCTTATGAAAAGAAGAACAAATACATTTGCTTGTGCAGGACTACTTTAAAATAAATATAACAGAACTATTTGAGTCCTCTGCACATTTGTGGATAACTATTAAGATAACATTTAGACCACTTTGAAATATATAAAACCTTTAGCTGCAGCCTTAAAAATGTAAAGAAAAGGCCAGTTCGTATTTAAAATCTGTTTCGGGCTGCTGTCAACCTCTGCTCTTTTGTTCTTCCATTGTCTTTCAACGTCTTTCACATTTCTTGCCACATAGGAAGCCGTTTTGTATGTATCTATTGTATGCTAACTGGGACTGAGATATGCAGGGAACGCAGCGCTGTACACGGATGTGTTGCATACTTTAGTTTTCGTAGCCCTGCCATTGAACTAGACTCACACCACAGACTCATTATTACCATGTTTCACATCACTGTGGGCTGCCAAAAGTGTTTGATGACGCCGACACACAAGGTTATCAATGTGTTCAGCTCTCATGTTTAACCACATTTTTGAATGACGTGCCGCTCACACTCCCTCCTCACCCCTCCCCTCTTCCTCTTCCTTCCCCTCCCCTTCGAGTCCATACCAAGGTCGTTGGCCTCCTTCCTGGGCGTTAGCATTCTCCTCGTATCCCCCATAATCCTCGCTGTTTAAGCCTGAGGTACAAATACATTCTATTCAACCCGTACCAAGGGGTCTGGTAATACCAAGCAGAGTGTGTGTTTGTGTGTGCGTGATTACGTGCCGCCGAGTAATGTGTGCTCATATACACCTCTGTGTGTGTGTTAGTGTGTGTTAGTGTGTGCGTACGCCAGCGTCTGTGCAGGGGCTTTGTGTTTAACACCCATCGGTGCTTAGTATTCTCTCCGCCACGCGTCCTTGCATCCCCATACTTATTCTTTCCCTCTCTGTTCTCCTCTTTCAGATGGGAATACCAACGGTTGATGGAGAGCGGGTTAGCAAAAGAAAAGGTGGAGACAGAAGGAGACAGGAGAGCGGAGCGACAAAATGCAGGTGGATAAAGTTTATACAGCATGACTAATGGAACCACGGCTTTGTAGTGTGCATCCTTTAATAGGAGAATAAAGCAGATGCAGCTGTTGGAGTGCTGAATAGGAGACTGTTGTGTTGTCCAATGGGTGTGGGTACACAGTAAAGGCTGTGTTAATCTCGCATCTTGACATATACAGTACATACTTGGGATTTAACAGAAGGTTAAAGGCTATGTTTATCCATGTTATTGGTTTTATTGTTCATATAAACCAAAATGACTTCTGGTTCATATCACAGAGAAGATACAAGATGTTCAAAACTCTGTCTTGCTCTTAGCCTACAGTATGCTTAGTAATCACAGGTGATTATCCCAACAGTGAGAAAAATGGCAGCTTGTAGCAGCACGAGCAGAAGTTTAATCCAAACAAAATCTAATTTGGTGCGTTGTCAGGCTGCTGCCGAAATGTGTCCCGCCAGATGGTGAGGCTTGGTAGTCATAGAGAGAGCAGACATGCCTTCCAATGTCCTTAAAGCCAAAATTACAAGAGTTTAAATACAAAGATATGAAGCTCACGATCAAAAATGTGGCTATAGCATTGGCCAGTGAAGAAAAATGGTAAATGAACTGCCGATAGCACTTCTTCACTGTAACAGACAAAGTGATGTATTAAAAAAACATGGATTAGTGTATATTTTCCTGTTTACAATTCACTCATTTCATTCAATAGGCTTCGATAGGTTGGAAGTTTTTATTAAGATTAGCAGTAGGGAACAAATTGGCTTGAAGCATATTGAATAACCGTGAAGTTGTTAATGAAGTGCGGGGGATGTGCTGTTTAGGATGTACTTTTCCTGCAAACAATATTTTAAAGTGAATAAATAGAAACATAAATAAGACTTGTTTGTACCTTTGCTACCTTGGTTACAATCACATTGTATTATCCATAAATTCAATATAAAAGCCTCCTTCTGGTAGAGACCTTTGCAAATCTGTTTGACCTAATCAGTGGCTTTTATTCGTGGAGCTTCTTACTGGTGACTAAGAGAGAAGTAAAAGAGAGAGGAAACCAGAATCTCAAAAGTATGCCGCGTAAGGCTGCTGAGCTTTTCCCATTATGCACACATTGTGTATTGACCATTGTACTGATCTAAACACGATAGCTTGGACTAGAAACAGACTTAACGTACTGATGAAGATATTATTAGCACTGGCAGCCATAGGAACAGTGATGCGTTCCTTTAACATTGGAAACATTGGGTTAAAGGAGGTGACTATGGATCTTATAACTGAACAAATAAAGTGGTTAAACCCCCCGCTACCTGGTAGTTAGGTGGTGGAACATTTTTAAACAACAGCAGGAAATGCTCGGTTTGCATCAGCAGCAACTTAACACATTTCCAGTTAGGCTAAAAATATCTAGTAAACAGCAAAGACACACACACGTGGTACTAAAACCCAAAACCACAGAGATCTAGTTTGAAGCCACAAAAGCACTGAGAGCTGAACCAACATCAGTTGAATCTCCTAAACGTTCATGGTCCTGGTGATGGCTTGTGCAAAAGTATCTCTTCAAATAATAACTTTAGGATCGCAATATTGTTTAGAGGAACAGCACCAAACGCCGAATTTGCCCATGTTCACAAATGATGGCACCATAATCGTGAATGTAGAGGAAAGTGATGGAAAAGATTCAAACAGGCAGAACAGATTTCCCTTATTAAACTTTTCCTGATGCCTCATTATGAAGTTCAATGTTGGAATGGGTCACATACTCATGGTTGCTAACTTTCCCATTATGTGTGATCTCACCAATTTACATTTCATTACTAGCATAGATTGAAGTGGTTTGTGCAATCAATGGGGTCACATGGCCTTAAGGATAGTTTTTGGTATATAAATATGAGTAGAAGCACTACATTTGTTCATGATTGGGCCATCACGTAGAACTCTGAATCTAATTAAACGCTTGTAAAGGTAATTTGTAATTACGTTGATTGCTGTGCAGAAATGAGGTGATTCTAATGTCAAGTGTTAGCTGCAATTTGAATATTGGAAAACACACTTGTAGAGAGCTGGCAAACAGTAAACATTCATTAAAAAAAATCTTGAGATGAAAGACAGAGAAAAATCCATCCTCTACTCTTTTCATTTACTGGATGAATGTCATTGTGGTTAATTGATACACGACATCTATGATCTTTCTTATGACCTGATGGAGAGATGGATTGAACCCAAGCAGAGGTGTGAAATCACTTTTGATTGATCTTTGAATGAGCCTTTTCTGAGGTCCTGACCCTAAGATGGGAACCGTCGATCTAACGGCTCCACAGTGGATTAAGATGATTAACACCACAAAGCTTCCACACATACAGTTCTTCTTGACCACACATTCAACCTCAGAAACACAACATTTTAAACTATGATTAAAGAATTAAATGTTCCAATGCAACAAGCAGTGTTGGGAACTTACCAGTTACATGTTCCAGGACAACACAATCGAGGGTAAAATACCTTACAAAGAGACGTCTCTCCACCCAGACAGGCTCCAGTTGTTTAGGACTAAGTAATCAATGTTTCTGGCTGGTTCACGTCAGCTCATCAAATCAATTGCTCAAGCAACCTGCGACCAGTCGATTACGCCAAGGCGGTCACGTCGTTTATATTTATTGTAAGAAAAGCAAGCAAATGTCATACAGTATGTGAAGAGTCAACGTTTCCATCGATGGCTTCAAGACTGTTCGGACAACTTTTTCATCAATGTTTCCTTTGATGGCTTCTGGACTTTTTGGACAAGGATCGCTTCAAGAGCTTCACCATGTCTTCTGTTTTCTTGTATTTTTAACAGGGCAACGGTCAACTGTGACCTTTTACATTTCAAAAGTAACATTCCCAAAACGTACCATGCGCCTATGATGTAAAGAACACCAGCTACAGCTATCTTCTGTTTTCATCATCATTTACTTCCAATTTAAACGGCACAAAGAGAAGCCTTCGTTATGTCATTGTACACGAGTATAATGACGATAAAGGTATTCCTATTCTGATATCTATTTATTTCAAAGCCCAGTGTGAGCTGTGTTAACAAGGTCCAGAATGAAGACAAAGCGTAAGGTACCACACCACCCAAAAAGTCTATATGTATACACGTTGCAATGATACCTAACAATGATCCCCAACTGCAGCATTACACGCTATATCAGATCTGAATGTTGGTGTGTTGTGTGTGTGGAGGTAGTAACAGCTTTTATGAAGCATGTTATGAGCCACGTAAGTGGTTGGAGGGATGGCTCGGAGCTGATTGATGCTGGCTGGAGCGTCTAATGCTGTCTGGCTTGTAGCATACAGAATGTGACATTGGTTTGGTCTGAGGAATATTGATCTAAAATGGTTCTTGCCTAGCGTAGATATGGAGGGCTGTATTGATGTTTGCCATGGTTCTCATTTCAAGCTCATCTCACCCTGCCTCTGTGTGTGTGCGGGAGTGTTGTGTGTGTGTGTGTGTGTGTGTGTGTGTGTGTGTGTGTGGGGGGGGGGCTGCAGTGCCGGAGGCTACTCAAGTGTGAAATCGTGTGACGGTTTCTCCATTGCGCTTCATTTAGCCACACATCGCCCATCTCTCATTCCTGACAAGTTGCTTAACTGCTCCAAAATGCGAGCGCCTCGGGGTTGGGTGGCAATGTAGCCCTGTCAGTGTACAATGAGGTGTGTGTGTGTGTGTGTGTGTTTGTGTGTTTGTGGGGGCTAAAGTGAGAGTCTAATAAAGCCAGCAGCTGCCATGGAAACCAGGGCAGGGGGTAACTCATCCTCAGTGTCTAGGGACCCATCAGGGCCTCGGCCATGGCACAAACGTATGCGTACAGGCAGACACACACACACACACACACGTTTACTAAAGGCATGGCAAATGACTCTTAGAGGGAGGTCTCTCATACACACTTTTATACGAATAGCGGACGAAGGGCCGTGAAATATGTCGTGGCACCACAAGAAATAGGGAAGCAAGCTGCGTGTTCAATAGCCACTGAGGCACTGTTTACACAAACACACACACACACACACACACACACACACACACACACACACACACACACACACACACACACACACACACACACACACACACACACACACACATTAAATATGCATTCATGGAAATAGTCCCCAAAAAGCACTCTTTACTTCCTGTTTGAGCAGTGTTGGATAGGTTCTCAACCTTTTAGGGACCTTTGCTAAGCATTAAACTATATTGATACCATAGACAATTTAGTAAAAACAAGTTATTTTTATCTTTAAAGAATACACACCAATAGCAAAGAATGACATATGCAATACACATTGAGCTCCAGGTGTGTGTGTGCGTGTGTGTGTGTGTGTGTGTGTGTGTGTGTGTGTGTGTGTGTGTGTGTGTGTGTGTGTGTGTGTGTGTGTGTGTGTGTGTGTGTGTGTGTGTGGACGGCGAAAACGAGTAGGAGTGGCAGAAGGCTCATGTTGATGCCATGACAGCGGCATTCTCCATGTGACAGGTTTATTGCATTTCTAATCTCCGTTTACATAAACCCTCAACATTCAGCTCACACACACACACAGACACACACCTATATTAATATATATATATACATCCACACAAACAACCACACACACACACTGTAGCATTCCTCCCCTCCCTGTCACTCAGACAATGAAAAGGGCAGAGGAAGCCAATCAAAATGATCTCTAATAAGTATATTACCCATCAGGCTATGGGGTGAGACGGCTTGCCAAGCGTTCGCCTGACATTTATAAAATGAATTGCAGGGCGTGCACTGAGGAAATAGCGGGCATCGAGGCATTACGTGACGCAGGTTCATCCCCCGGTGCCGTACACTTGACAGATCTCATATCTCCACTCTGGAGCCACATGCCAACAGAAAATTAGACGATCTGCAATGGAGAGCGTGATTGAAAGGGAGATCGCCATGGTGTCACTAAGGTGTCATGAGATGAGGACAGATGACAACAGTTAAGGTGGGCGAATGACTTGTTTCCTGGACTGGGCTGCAGATTGAGTTAGGTAAGACAAGATGAGATTTAAATGACCCCTGGAGGATACCTTAAAACAAATGTTGAGTAGATTAAAAAATAACTGAAGCTGGCCGAGAAGAAAATGTTATTATTTCTGCTAATCACATAATGAACACACTAAAGAGGCCCAATATGCTTGTGGGGGTTGTACCTTTCCTGTAGTGTGGTTTGTAGGTTTTAATGCATGTAAATGGTCTGCAAAAGCTAAGTTTCTCTCACCCCCCCCCTGCCTGAAACGCCTCCATTGGACTCCTTTGTTTACTGTAACACTCGCAGTTCAGTGCTAGCACTCCAACACATCGTTTGTGACATCTCTGAGCGGTTGACCAATCACAACAGAGCTGGCCAGCTAACCAGTCAGAGCAGACTGGGCTCTGGTTTCAGACAGAGGGTGAAAAGAGGTGCTGCAGCACAGGAAGTATGATACAAAATAAAGAGCTTTTTGAACATTAAAGCATGGAGACATGTAGAGACACTACATACTGATATACACCTGAAAATAAGCAAAATATAATGAAAGTGTTTCAAAGGGTCTTTAAGTCCACCATCACCTTAGTGAGAAACTGAAAGCTGTCTGCAGTGGAGGAAGTGAAGCATTATCGTATAGCTCTTACCAACTGGTGTACTCTCAGGGGGCTTTGTAACGCCTACATGATGAAACAGTAAATGAAAACGGCCCCCCGCTGCCCTAAACCCACACTAAGCACAAGGGAAACCACCCACCAAAGCCTCATTAAGAAAAGAACAAACTTTACAACAGGAGTTCAGAAAAGTACAAAATGTAAAAGTGCAAAGACTGGGAAAACAATGGTAAGTGGGAAAAAGGAACAATCACAGAATAAATGTCAGCTCCATTTTGGTTCATTACCTTGGACAACTATAAGGTTCACCTCTATTTGTTTCCCTTTTTATAGGCAGTAACATAAACTATGACTTACAAATAAACTCCTAACTGCAGTCTAAAAGTGTACAATCATTTATTATAAGAGCTATTTTTGTTCTGGGGATTTTGCACTGTAATACTTATTGTGTATATACTAATATGTGACGGCAGCAAAACCTTTGTTTTTTCATGGTTTTTGCACCTCTCTTGCATCATGTTTTTCTTGCTGTTTTTTTGAAAGTGTTGAAAGCTGAAATACTCTTTTCATCACAATGTTACTGTCTGGATGTTGGCCTTTGCAGACCATTTACATGCACTAAAAACGTATACAACACACTACAGAAAAGGAAAAACCTTGACGATGGCCTCTTTAAACTCAGCTGAAATGAGTGAAAGGGCTGATCAAACAGACACAGCTCCCGATGGAGATTGTAGTGTTCGGCATACTTAATACCCTTTTTAATGATTAAAACCTTCTTTTGGGGCTCCTTTCGTTCCTATCCGAAAGCACAGCAACTTCCTCTGCCTGAATACATTTTTCTCCACCGTTCATCACATTTGTTTGCCCCCACTCCACAGCGTTTTTGAAGCAGCCGCGCCTGCAGCGACATGTATGATTATGCTAATCTTATGAACGTGCACCTACTCATAAACAGTATTCATTAGGGTTGAATCCACACCCGACATGGAACATTCTCATGTGCAAACTTTATCTAAAAAACTAAGAGAAGTTCAGGACAAGAACACAATTTGTTGCCCACGGTCTCACTGGGCTTTGAACCACAACAGCAACATTTCCTGATCTGGCGCAAGCTCTTCAAGAAGACCTGGAGAGTCTTTCCAAAAACCTTAGTTAATCACGGAAAGTGATCAAATGCCTGAGAGAGGATCCATCTTGAGATCCCCCTCCTCATATGGCTGAACGTTCAGTAAAAATAATGCAGGATGTTAGGAAAATCTCCCACTCTTATCGATAGACCGTAGGCCAAAACCTCCTATGATAATCCAACAAAAGGAATGAAATGTAAAGACAAAGGAATAGTTTAGGGTAGACAAGTCCAATTACGTCCAATACGTTATGGGGTTAGGAGGATTTGGCTGCCTTATGGACCAGGGTAGGGAACTTGGTGGAATAGGGACTAAGTTACGTAGAAAAATGTATTTTAACTTGATATCTGATGCCAGATTACTCAATTCCTCTGAGCAGGAATAGCCATCAGGGCACGTGGCTGACATTGGACAATAGCAAGGTTTTTTTACTCATTGCTGTTCTGGATTTATCACTTGAGATGACTTGGCAAATGCACAGTGTGCACAGTATTGTTGGCATGTTTGTGAATGACCTTTGAGTGACAGTAAATACTAATTTATCTCACTACAACTCTTCTAGACACGGACGCTACTACCACAATCATAAATCAGTGACATGCGTAGAGGTCAATGGATCAGGAAGCACTGGTTGATATCAGAGCAGATTCACACACATATGAACCCCATAGAGATAGCTTATTGGGTAAAGGTTCGGATGTTACATATTTCATATCAGCATTCTTTAAAACACGCATGAAATAAACATTTATATTGCATGGTCTTACTTTTACTTGTAGATTAAGTCCTATCGCCTATCCTTCTCGACAAAGATATCAGTGACAATAGGCGCATTCACACCAAGTACTTTGCCGTATTTAGTGCCGGCACTCAGTGCCCCGGCACTTATTACCCCAGGGCACTTAGTACAGATCGCGTTCACACCGGAGTACTTTTCCCTGAGGGAAGATTACGCAAATGAGCCGCTGACGTCACTTCTTCTTCTTCTGCTTTGGGTTTACTGGCAGGCCGCAAACAACTTCACGGCGTATACTGCCACCCGGAGTCCCCGGCCGGAAGTCCCCGGCCGGAAGTCCCCGGAGCTGGGGACTGGCTTCAGTAAAAGCTGCTGGGACTCCCAGCAGCTTTTACTGAAGCCTTCCGAGTAAATCACCAGAACGCCGACACCTCCTCATCTCCACCGCTCCCATGTTTTATTTTGTGTTGCCATAAGTTAGTCTCTCTGCGTTTGTGCGCTGGGCGAATGCTAATGCTAATAATGCTAATGCCAGGATAATAAAATGGCGGCTCTACAAAACATTTCAGAGTTGTACGGGGCGTGGTTTGCAATTCGCCCAGCCAATCAGAACTGGGGCACTTTTTCCCCCCAGGAAAGTACCATCTCTCAGCAGGCACTAAAAATGGGGGTAAAAGTTCCCGAGATTAAGTGCTCTCTTTGGTGTGAACGAGACATAAGGGGTACTAACGGAACTAAACGCGAAAAGTATGGTGAAAAGTACTCCGGTGTGAACGCGGCTATTGTTGTAAAAGTTATTTTGTCTTGCTGCTTCTTATTTTGTGGAGATTTGATGGTATAAACATTGCAATTACTGTTTGTTAAACTAAGTCAATTTTTTTGCACATAAAACACATGCTTCAAGAGTTTTTGGTTTGTTGAAGTAAATGGTAAATGGACTGTACTTATTTAGCGCTTTTTCCAGTCTTTAAGACCCCTCAAAGCGCTTTACATAATACATGTCGTTCACCCAATCACACCCATTCATTCATACCTTACTCTAGGAACTAACATTCATACACATTCACACACCGTTGGCCATGCCATCGGGAGCAACTCAGGGTTAAGTATCTTGCCCAAGGATACATCGACATGTTGACTGCATGGGCTGGGATCGAACCCACAACCTTCTGGTTGAAAGACGACCACACTCCCTCGCAGCCACAAGTAGACCTGCTTACTTTATATTTTCATTTATTTAAAGTGTTATAAAGACACTAAACACTTTGCACTCTGTTTTGCAATTATGAAAGTACAATTTATAACAAAAAGCCTGTTTTGTAGTGGTTGATCCATGAGTATTTCTGACCCAGCTCTAACATGAATGTGAATAATATTTTTGATTTACTTGAATTACCTGACTCACTCAACCTTGGCACATCATTTGTCTAACCTCCTCTATATCTGGTTACTCATTGATTTAATAGTACACCTCAACTATGAATACCACTATTATGACTTAACATATTACATCTTGGACTTGTATATATTGTATGCTGCTAGTTAGGTGAACAATGTAGCTGGCTCCACACTTCACTTCACTTGGATTTGACCTTAATGACTCATTAGCTCGAGGAGACTTGAAATCCTTTAAAAGGAACACATTTTAATTTCCCTGATTACATGTTAAAGTTAAATTAGTCTCTAATGATCGGTGTGTGGGCAAACGTAATTGTTGCAGCAGCAGAGTTCACGGCAAGTATGAACAACACGAAAAACTAAACACTGTTTAATTAAAACAAATAACATTTACTGAGATTACAGCCTCGCTTTGCTTTGAATTACTCATTTAATCACTCTGAATTGTTGTACAACCACAAAGGAATCAATGCAGAGCTAATACAATGTCCTTTGAATGCCAGTTGTTTGTGGAGCTATGAACACATCTTGAGGAATTTCATCAGTATGTGAGCAGATTTGTTAAAGCTGTACTGTAATTTACGAGTGACATTTAAAATAAGTCGTAACCTCCCAAGGTGTACGAACACGAAGACCCCAGGAAGTGCGCCGAATGTAGAAGCACATATATGTAGTGGCCAAACGGTGGTACTACATCTTCTATGTCAGTCCATTACATAATTTGGCCAAAAAAAAACGTTTACTCCATTGACTTATATTGGGAAATTAAGCTTTTACCTTTGTTTGAACTAAATCAGCTACCAAACCATTTGTATTGTCCTTATTTATATCGATAGGGTCCAAATGTTGTAAAAGTCAAATCCAGAGTCATTTTCCCATTTATTTGACTGAGCCAAGATCGGATGTGACGCCAGGATTGGAGGCGGGGCTTAAGGAAAACTCGAGTGTGCATTCTCTTAGGGCCCAGATATTTTAAAGCCTTTTTGGCTTCATGCAACACTGAGCAACTTTCATGAAAAAAAGAAAAAGAAAATTGTGTTTGTATGCCATACGGTGGAGTTGCAGGTTTACATCCCTGTCTGTCCAAGATGTCTTCATTTTTTAACATTGTCATCATGAGCATATGCACTATTGAGATATCTGCAATCATGTGTTATGTGTGGTCATCGTGACCTTGACATGGCGACTTTGACAAACTGGTAAGGAGTGTGTGGGAAAGGGCGGGTCGTTAATAGTAGGGCTGCTGAGGGAAAGTGTAATTGTTGGGGTTTAGATGGATAGGACTGTCAGGAGATGGAGGAAAGGATGGAAAGTCAGAGGACATTAGGTGGATGAACGGAAAACGGCATTGAATGTGCCTTGGAAACTTTGGACGGTCCCAGGCAAGCTGTATTATTTTGTTTCAAACCTAACAAAGATAGGCCAATCATCTCCTCGGTGTACTTCTGTATTTGTGACTTGCTCTATCAAAATCTGTCACTTTGACTCTAAAACATATTGTGAGTTGTATACCCTGTTGGAAAGAGGCAATTCGTAGCTTTCTATTGATATGCTTATTGTTTTTGTTCTAACAAACACAGCAAAATGTGTCACATAACATGATGACTGTTATCAGGAGACAATTAAGGTCTTTAAAGTTTGCAGTGGATTTCTTAGCCAAAGTTATTCAAAGAGTGTGATCCAGGCTTAATATTTTGGGGACACTGTACCCCTTGCCCCAACTTAGGACCACCATTGCCATTGGACAACATAGCTACGACGACGAGGAAAAAAGTTCAAAGGAAAAAAAGAAAAAAGTCAATGTCCACAACAAGTTATTGAGACAAATCCGCGAATGAATTATTTGTGTCGGATGTGTGTCACATGTGTCATAACTATCTAAACTCTATTCCAGACACTTGAACTACTTCTGAAGAGGAGTCTTTCAGGGAAAACTGAATCATTGCGAGACCTCGTCTTTTCCATTTATTTGTAGTTTGAGTCTTAATATAGAAACGGAGCTTTATTTAGAAACAGACGCATTTGTTTCATTTACTTTACCACCAGAAAAAAACTCACATGCTCGTATTTGTGTGTACGTGCGCACGCTGGAAAGACCCAAACACACTCAGTTTTAGACACACACATTGGACGGGGAACAACAGATGTAGACACCTGCTACACCCTCCTCCTCCTCCTCCTCCTCCTCTCCTCCATTAGGATTCAGTTCAGGGTCCGTCTCCGTGAGTAGGTTAGCCATGCGTGTCATGGAGAAATCCAGTGAATGATAATGAATGATGGTGTGTGTGTGTGTGTGTGTGTGTGTGTGTGTGTGTGTGTGTGTGTGTGTGTGTGTGTGTGTGTGTGTGTGTGTGTGTGTGTGTGTGTGTGTGTGTGTGGTGTGTGTGTGTGTGTGTGTGTGTGTGTGTGTGTGTGTGTGTGTGTGTGTGTGTGTGTGTGTGTGTGTGTGTGTGTGTGTGTGTGTGTGTGTGTGTGTGTGTGTGTGTAAGCCAGGGATGAGGAGGCATGCTTTTGCTCTATCTACTCCCCTCATCCATTCCTCCTCCACCTCTTCCTCGTTGGTGGTGTGTCGGCTGGAAGGACGGCCCCCGTGCTCTGACACACTCACACACACTCACACACACACCTCCGCGATGTGTCACTACCCATACATCCACCTGCCTCTTCCCGTCATTTCCCGCTCTCCTCTCCATCTACCTACGCTTGTTCTTTTCCCTCCTTTTTTTTGTTGCTCACCCTAAGTCTTCCTCTCCATCCCCCCTACGCTCTGTGTCACCGCTACCGGGAAGAAAAGAAAGAAAAATGCTCCGACCGACAAAAGTAAGAAGAGAAAACGGAGGGAAAAGAGTTGAAAGCTGGAGTGTGTTTGCAGCTCAGCGATGCCTCCATCCACCTTGACTCTCCTTTGATGGAATATCCCGGACGGCGAAGGGAAAGCGGAGGAAGAAAGGACGACTGACAGAAGAATCAAAAGGAGAAGGAAGGACAACCAGCGCTCGCCTCAGGAGGGTACGGAGACACAACACTAAAAGAAAAAAACATACATAACAATCATTTTCTAACAACTTCAGCTCTTCTGTCTCTTTTGATCTCCTTCTCTCTGCTGAGTTGTGTCCACAGGCTCTGTTTTGGGGATTTTGGACAAATTGTGAAACTGTTCTCCGGACTCGGAGCGGAGAAGAGACTATTCTCTCTCCGGGTTCTTTTCATTCTAATTCATTCCCCCCAAAGCAGACCCTCAAAGAGCCTCTTCTCTGCAACTCTGTCTCTCTCTACGTCGCTCTGTTTCTTCCCCTCTCTCCGTCTGTCTGCCTTTGAGAAGCAAATAATTGGATGTGGAGATTGGCTTCTCTGTGGCTGAGCCGGAGGATTGAGTCTCACACACACACACACACACACACACACACACACACACACACACACACACACACACACACACACACACACACACACACACACACACACACACACACACACACACACACACACACACACACACACCTGGAGCTCAATGTGTATTGTGCTGTTTTGTATATGTCATTCTTTGCTGTTGGTGTGTATTCTTTAAAAGATAAAAAATAACTTGATTTTACTACATTGTCACCAAACCTAGTGTTATAAGGTATAGTTTAATGCTTAGCAAAGGCTCCCTAAAAGGTTGAGAACCTATCCAACATTGCTCAAACAGGAAGTAAAGAGTGCTTTTTGGGGACTATTTCCAGCGGCGGATGAATGCACATTTAATGATCTGATGAGTTTTTACAGGTACTGTACAGAGGTGTATCGGTCTTTTGGTTGTTGGCAAAAAATGTAAATTCAAAAAGCATGTCATTGGTATTTAGCCAAGAATGAAGCTCTAAGAGACAGACATGAAATCCCTTAGTTACAAATGTATAGTTTTAGGTCTTATGTTTGGTCACAAACTGCGAGACGTTTCATTTCTATTGCAAACATATAGAAATGAAATGTCTCAAATGTCCCTACAGTTGTGGCAGAGTCTTGAGGTTTTAGGGTTCAATCATAGACAAAAAAAGGTTTGATAATACACAACCGGTTTTTTTACGGTGCAAGGCTTCGTGAGAAGAAACTAAAAGAAAGAGAAATAGCCAGATTGGTTGAGAGATAAGTGGCAGAGGTATTTCCCCAGGGAGAGAGAGAGAGATGAAGAGGACGAAGAGGAGGCTTGAGGAGCCTCTGAGACAAGGAGACGTGAGATGTGTAACACTGGCGAGCTGATTGAGTGGAGGACACACACACACACACACACACACACACACACACACACACACACACACACACACACATTGAGACACTCAGAAAAGGTGTAAGGCTGCTCTCACTACACTTTCTGCTTTTGAGGCAGGGCGCCAAGTCTCAAGAGACGAACAGGAGACCCACACACACACACACACCACACACACACACACACCTCAACATGCACACATAAATGGAACAAGAGGGACTCCGCTATAGTTGGACCCTTTTCCCGTTATTTTTTTCAGTCTTTTCTTCTTCTGCTGTATTCATCTCTCTCTCTCCTTCCCTCCCTCTCTTTCCTCTTTACCTTCCCGCCCAACCACACATCTCCCTCCTCCCTCTCCTCCCTCCTCCCTCCTCCCTCCTCCCTCCTTCTCCTCCTCCTCCTACTACTACCACCGCTCAGCTCCATCCAGACCAAGTCTCATTGTCCTCACACACACCTCGTCCTCCGAGTGTGAGCGTGCACCTGTGTGTGTGTGCGAGGGTGGAGGTTCCAGTCCGGTCTTTTCTACATCAGCAGCGGCAGCAGAAGCGGAGCACCGGGATCCACTCTGAGGTGAGTGTGTGTCACCTTTTTATCTAAAAAAAAAGACACTTTTAAGATGTGATTTAGTTTCTTTTTAAAGTGGGAGACTGTTGTGTCTTTTTTTCAATTATGGGGACATTAAGGTAGGATGTGCGTGTGTGGGAATCTCTGTGTGTGTTCGTGCGGTGACGGGGTCAAAGGTGCTGCCGGTGACATTGGAATGGATGGAGGATGGATATGGAGCTGAAAATGTGGCTAGTGTGTGTGTGTGTGTGTGTGTGTGTGTGTGTGTGTGTGTGTGTGTGTGTGTGTGTGTGTGTGTGTGTGTGTGTGTGTGTGTGTGTGTGTGTGTGTGTGTGTGTGTGTGTGTGTGTGTGTGTGTGTGTGTGTGTGTGTGTGTGTGTGTGTAGCCAGAGGGTAAGCTTGGCTCAGTCCGTACGTGCTCTGCTTATGAATTACTGACCACGGCTTGAGTCTTTACTCCCCGCGGGTTCACGTTGAGCCTGCAAACACTTCCCCCTTTGTTTTATTTTTCCTCTTCTCCATCTTTCTATTTCTTACTCTATCTTCCTCCTTTCACATTCTGTTTGATTTGACTTCAGTGACTTATAATTGGCATGCCTGCAGAAGAGAAAACCCCCGCTACCAAAAGCCGTGTGCCAAATGCAAATTCTCACACAGCCAGGCAACAAAATATATAGAGACACATGAGTTAGCTCTGCTTTTCTCTCTCTCTCTGTTGTCACACACACATTCACACACATTCCGTGGCAGATTTAAATATTTCCCGGCGGGGTTGGAGGATGAACAGAAATAGATCTAATTCTAAATCAGGATGGAGAACTCGGCTCACGCAGCGTCGCCAACCTCGCTCCGAAACCCCCTCCCCCCCCAACTCTGTTTCAGCCAGCAGCGACAACACTGGCACTCGAAAAAAAAAGTTAAAAGATTAGCTGCAAATGTACCAGTGGGTATATATTGAGTTCTGTCAAAGTATGAACATTGACACATTGCCATACCCCACACAATTAATGTATGCCAAGACAAGCAAGCCAATAAAGTTCCCTGTTAGCAAGGACAACATTAACAAAGCCGTGATTTCAACAAACTTAAGCCTTATTAATCTATTATGATTAGAAAGCTGGGTGTAGGAGTCGTCGGGACAAAAGGGCGTCACAGTTTCGAAGATTTGCAAACAATGCATCTTGCCGTAATCAGGTTTAGAGAGTAATGGATTACATGTAACGGGATTACGTAATCAGGATATAAAACATTTAATTGATTCCCTTACAGTTACATAAAAAAGACGTAATTATTTGACTGTTACATTTCTAAATATTGGCGATAACAAGCAGGATTACCATGTTAGGAAACACCAAAGAGCAGATAGTGTTTGTTGTAAAAGGATCAGATGTTCTCTCTTCTCTGTGAGCTGTTCTGTTCTGTAGGATAATACTTTCAGTGTGAATCTCTACTTCTACTGCCTGAATCTGCTTTATGGTTTCCACTTTCTTTGCTTCATTTGCTCTGTTTTTAATTCAGCAGGTGAACCTATATGTTCATAAAATAGTGTGTGTGAGCTTAACTGTGTGTGTTAAACTAAAACGGAGCATTTTCTGTCATCTCAGATTTTATTTCAGATTTTTTAAACTGTAGTATGTGCTCATGAGTTTCATTGTTGGTGTATAGGCTGCTGCCTGAATATGCTGAATGAAAGGCAGGTTTTTCTTTATAGTCGCCCAAAAAATACAACTCAAAATGGACAGGGGAGGTCATAAAGTGCCGGATAAGCTTCGTAGAAACTTGGCTTTTTTTTTAGAAGATTTCAGGGAGTTTAAGCTGAATTGATCCGTCTGTTGCGCCTCTCGGCTGCTACAGTAGCATCCGGATTAAGCCTTGGAGTTGAGATAGAGATCTGGAGTTGATGAGCTCCTCGCTTCACTGTCTATCTGTCTGTCTGTCTGTCTGTCTGCCTGCCTGCCGTGTCAGGGCTGACTCCAGATCAGTGATAGGATAGGTCACGGCCCGCCAGCTGGCTCCAGCGGTCCCGCAGAGGAAGGGAAAGATGGAGATGTGGAGGCACCAGGAGGAAGAGAAGGAGGAGGGGGGAAGAGGAGGGGGAAGACAGGGGAGCAGGTTGAAGGAATGTGTGTGTTCATGTGTCAAAGTGTGAGTTTGTGGTGGCAGTGTGAGAGATAAGCAGGATCGGGGGGTGGGGGAAAGATAAGATGCGCTGAAGGCTGGATATAAGCACCTGGCTTGAGAGAGAAAATAAAAGATAACAATGCACAAAGAGGAAGGTGGGGGTGTCAGGGTATTAGAGGTGGGTGAAGCCTCCAATATCTACCTCCAGTCAGGACGGATGTCATATCAGGACCCTCTCATCCTCTACCTTCCCACGGCCCCCCCCACTAAGCGCCCACTTCCTCTTTTCTTTTTTTTTTGACAATGAGCCGACAGCAAAGAACAAAAGGAGACATAATACATGCAAACCCTCCTCTCTCTGCAGTCAGGAAGCAGAGGAGGAGGAGGAGGAGGGGGAGGAGGAAGAGCAGATAGGGATGAGTAAGGCATGACATGTAAGCTTGCGATTGCGGTAATCAATTATATAAAAAATAAAATTAGCTGCGGCGGGGTTGCTCCAGAAAAGTCAAACTGGTCTACTTTTGAAAAGACGGCAAGTATGTGGGTGCACTTTGAGATGCAAGATGCAGTTTAATACAAGTTTAAGTAGGAAGAGATGCCATTGCTTCAGTCTTCTCTCCTAAAAATAGGGCTCTCATATGAATGTGCTGTCAAGTTCATTAAGTTTCTAATGAAAGTCAGCATTAAAAAGCCCTGACAGAGTAAAAACTCTGCGTTGACGTTGTTTCTATGCGCTCAAAGTTTTAATTACTTCAACTTTGATCTTGTTTACCAACCAATCAGATGACAGCTGTGCTGATAGGCGCAAGCTAGCATGGAAGATAACCATAGAAACAAAACTAGACTATCTATTTTCACTGTAGAGCGTCAATCACTGGCAATGACATTTAAAACGGAGATGCAGAATCATAAATAATACTATCGCTTAATTAATCTTAGGCTATTAAGAAATCGCTTAAAATATCTGAGGTCAATTAAGTGATGTGACATCACCATGTCTCAAAATCTGTCCACTTTTAAAACCAGGCGCAAACACCTACTGGTGCCACATTTCTGCTCTCACCTGGTCAAGAAGGAGGGGTCATGACCGAACAAACAAGATCTCGAATACAAGAAGCCAAAATGGGTTTTCTCCGGAGAGTGGCTGGTAACTCTCTTAGGGATAAGGTGAGAAGTTCAGTCATCCGGGAGAGATTCGGAGAAGAAAGCAACCAGTCGAGGTGGTTCGGGGAGGTTAGGATGCCACCTGGTAGGGGTGGGGGAAATAATCGATACAGCATAGTATCGCGATACTTTGCAATATTGTATCGATACACGGACGCCACGTATCGATATTTTATTATATAAACTATTCATATTGCAAATCCAAATTAAAGTTTTTTGGTAACAATTGCTTTTTCAAACCACTATGGTGCTGAGCTTTTTCTTGTGCGGTCATGGCTATGGGTAAAGTCAGTGGGATTGGCAGGAAGTTAGTCAAAACAAAGATGTAAATATATATATATATATATATCGATATATGTCGCAATATATCGTATCGCAATACTTAGCATATCGTAGAATCGCAATACTATGGTATTGTGGCTTAAGTATCGCGATAGTATCATATCGTGGGGAGCCTGGTGATTCCAACACCTTCCACCTGGGCGACATTTTCTTCCTGTTTTGAGCACTTATATTGCACCTATGCTATCCTTCCATCTTCAACCGCTTACCAGAAGTCGGGTCGCGGAGGAAACAGTTCCAGCAGAGGGCCACAAACTTCACATTTCGTGGCCTAGAGACGTTTTTCAGGGATGTCAATCTGGAAGGAGACTGTGGTGCAAACTCAGAACCAGGTGGAGGGATTATATCTCCACCTGTGTCAGGGTGAGTGAAGCAGGCAGGACCCAAATGCAGGACAGATAGAGGGTCTAACCGAAAATACCTTTATTTCAAGACTACAAGCCTTTAACATACAGCGCAGAACTCACTCCCTAGTGAACACATTCAACTAAGATAAGAGATGGAAGGATAGCAGAGGTGCAATATAAGTGCACACAACAGAAAGAAAATGTGCGTGGCAAATGCTCAACAGCCGCTAGCAACTCGACTTTGGAGGCAGGAATGGAATAAACAGTAGCTGACGTACGTCTCCGCTCCAACTGGGGCGCCATTGACCGTTATTATTACGCACTCGCATAACATGTTAACTCCGAAAAATGATGCATATGCATTTTGGTCTGGAGCGCAACTTAGATGAGTACAAAGTAATCATAAAAGATAGACCCAATGGCTGAGTCTGCAAATATAAAACCAAAGTACGGTTATGTCGTTGTAAATGATGATATGGGTCAATACAAATACATATGACCTATTTAGTAGTGTTTACATTTAGAGGAGAGATTTTAACTTAGTATTCAGTGATAACATTAGTTTATAGGCCAACACTATCATTATGTAAATGTTAATTAAAAGCCAGAAGTGGATTTTAAAAAAAGGGACAAATTATTATGTCCATATACAATTGTAATTTGTTATTGATGGATGCTGGTATTACAGTATATGGCCTCTACACAGTGCTTCGTCTCATCCCTTTGGCCTCACTTCTTCAGCCTGCTTGATGATTAATGGTTTCTGTATTACACATATTAGAGAACCCCCCCCCCCCATACACACATACGTACACACGCAGTGATCAGACTGGCAATGATTTCAGCTGCGGTAATTAAAGAAGTGTTAGCAGTGAGTGAATTTCCTCTGGTGTCTCCTCTGGTGTCTCCTCTGGTGTCTCCTCTGGTGTCTCCTCTGGTGTCTCCTCTGGTGTTTCCTCCCTCTTCTTCTCTCTCCTATCTATTTTTATTCTTTTCATCGTTCTTCTCTCATCACCTCTTTTCTCATGTTGTTCTGATCTTTTCCCTTTTTCATCTGCTTCCTATTCATTCCTCTGTTTCCTTGTCCCCGCTATTCCCTTCTTACCCTCTCTTTTACCCCCTTTATCATTATCTTCCTCCTCCTCCTCCTTTCTCCTCTTCATTTCCCAGAGGTGAACCAATGTGTGCAAGCTGTTGCAGCAAGGGCAACGCTGGCGTGCACACACTTAGTCTGGCAGGATATACAGCGTGTGTGTGTGTGTGTGTGTGTGTGTGTGTGTGTGTGTGTGTGTGTGTGTGTGTGTGTGTGTGTGTGTGTGTGTGTGTGTGTGTGTGTGTGTGTGTGTGTGTGTGTGTGTGTGTGTGTGTGTGTGTGTGTGTGCACTAGACACTGCAGGTGCTGCATGAAGATAAATGAGCTGTCATTAGCCAATCAGGTCAGCCGGTGGGAGGGCGAAGGAATACGGAGGAGCGAGTTCAGCGAGTGGAGGTCAAGCCTCTGACAGGGGAGATGTGTGTATTTATGTGTGTGTCTTTACACGGGGATATTGAGAAGGAGGATTCCCTGATTAGATGTGAGCTCTTAATAATAATAATACTAATAATAATAATAATAACTTACATTTATAGAGCGCCTTTCAGGGGACCCAAGGTCGCTTTACAGAAAAACAGGAATAAAAGAAACAAAGAAAAAACAGTCAGACAAAGACTCTTGCAAAGTTCTCTTCTTCTCCTCCTTGCAGCAAAAGCTTCCCCTTCCTTCCTTCCTTACTCCCTTCCTTCCTTTCTTCCTTCCTTCCTTCCTTCCTCCATTGCTGTTTCTTCTTCTCCCCCCACCGGCGCTCCTCCTGCCGTATGAAAGTCTAATTGGTATCTCCGGCACGTTGTTTATCTCCTCATGGACGACTCGTCTGAGAGGGAGAGACAGGAGGTTGAGAAGGAATTAAAAAGCATTTCAGAAGTCTAGTTTCTACCTTGGACATTTCTGCAGCAGGAAGATGTAGATGTCATATAGTGTTTTTTAACTTCCCCCGAAACGCTTCTCCATGGAAAAGGCTATAAAACCAATTTGAAAGTTAGACTGGCGTATATTCTCATTACAGCGTTGTAATAAATCAATGTATGTGCGAGTGTGTTTGCCCTCTTAACATTTACACTACGGCTAATGCAAATGGATTTATGCATAAAGTGCTCGTTCTCACAGCCAAGGTGCTGCTGGGAAGGAGGAAGGTAAATGATTAACCCCATGGAAAGAAACTCTAATCTCCCCCCCCTCTCTCTCTCTATGAATGTGTTTGTGTGTGTCGGGCGCTTTCAGGATGGCCGGTGGCTGTCTTTGATCACTAATCCTTTCTCTGGCCTGACTTTCTGTCCCTCATTCTTTTTTTCCTCTGCCCATCTCTCAGCTCCTCTCTCATCTCCTCTCTCTCGCACGGCCAGTTGCCATGTTTGCATTTTGAGCAGCTTACAGGCGAATATCTAGGGCAGGGTGCCCCCCTCTTCTTCTTCTCTCTCTCCCTCCCTATGTCTAACTCTACGGTACTCCCTCTGTGTCTTGAGTGCTTCGAAAATAGGCTAAGATTAAACTATTTTTTTGTCACTTTTGTTGTAATTCTTCCCTTCTTCCGTACTGGCAGTGAAGCACGTCTTTACTTGTTCGCCTTCACTGCCAATATGTATCACCAAGTGCAAAGTGTAATTCATATTTGCTTGTGTTGTTGTATACAAAATCCACGGGAAAAGAGAGTGGGCGAAAATAGACTTAAACTCAGATTCTGGGTCAGGAAAACTGCAAAACATAGTTTCAAATGCTGTAACTTGAGCAACAATCAGATCACACGTATGCAGACGATACTTTATACACATACAGAGGAAAAGGGATACTGGAGGAACATATTACAAAAGACAAAGTTGTAGTGAAATCCTGGCTGTCACACAAACACAACACACCGTCGACACGTAGCTGAAGCTAACATCTGTAGCTAAAGCTAACATCTGTAGCTTACGGTCGATACAATCGGACAGAACAAGCTATTTGAAGACTGTTGACTCATAACTTGTGTGCGTACCTTGCTAGATAGTTGCTAGCTACGCCTGTCAGCTACTGGATTTTTTTGTTTTTGGGGTGAATAAACTGGGTCTGCAACAACAACCCAAAAATGAACTTGAGGCAAAAGACTTCAGGTTCAGTCTGATTTAGGGCTGGGCGATATGGCATCAAAAATGCTCAACTGGCCAACATGAGGCAACTCAAACACAACCCACCTCCACTTCCCCCTATGAGCTTTAGCTTAATATTGCACTTTTTAAACAAAGGAAAGAAACTGTCCTCAATATGTTACAACGAGCTAAGAAGAGACATCTTTAGGTCTGATTACGCAACCCAGTCTCACGGCATTTCGTGTTATTAGTCACGAAATTAATTTAATAAATAAAAACATGTTCTTACTCAATATCTTACCCTAAGCCTAACCCTATCCCTTTTATTTTAAATTGTATAATGTCTGAGTTTTTTTGCCGTCAGTGAGGAAAAGAAATGGCTCAGAGCCTCAGAATACTGACATCTGTATTTTATGTCATCTTTTTTTCCTTCTAATTTGTTATTATTTGGTGCAGGCACGAAACATACTACCAATAGAAATACATTGCTTCTAAAATCGTTCTGTGTCAGAATACTTAAATCTGTATTTTTTTAAATGTCTTTTTCCTTCTAATTTGTTATTATTTACATTGCTTTTAAAATCGTTCTGTGTGACACGAAAAAAATGGCGAAATCATGTTGGTGAACACGAATCAATAGATTAATTTCGTGACTATAACACGAAATGCCGTGAGACTGTATTGGATTACAGTAAGACAAACACAAGTGTACAACCTGCTTAAGTAGCCTAGTACCAATATTATAATAAGATAGACTTGAACCACACTTCTGTTGGCTGAAGACATTTCTAACTTTCTCTCTTCCGATGTCCTTCCTCTCTTTGCCTATTTCCATCTGTCTTCCTCCCTCCCTCCGTATCACTGTGACCTTTATGTCCTCGTTTCTCTTACTCTCCCTCTCACTTGCTCTACTTCTTCACTCCTCTCAGTTTCAGGTTATATGTTCAATCGCATCGAGGCAAGACTCTTGACTGAAGCACCCTCGCTCAAACAGTCCTTCTCTCTCTTCCCGTCCGTCATTCTCTGGTGCAAATACCTTACAGCATTATTATTCAGCCAGTTCATAACTTCACGGGAGCTCCATGGTTGGCGGTTGTAGTGTTAGTGAAACCTCGTAATCCCCTGCTCTCAGACGGACCTTTTTAAGCCTAATTCCCCGTGGAACCTGGAGGTTATAATTAATGTACCTCCAGCAGTCCTCACCGGCTCTCTGTAGCCCCGGTGTTACTCCACAAGGAGGCAAGAGAGATAATAATAGACACCAACAGACAACACAAAGTTCATGAGTTCGCATTCTCGACAAAGTTGTTTTTTGTCTGCAGCCTCAGGGACGTCGTTAGACAAAGTAAGGTCTAACCAAGAAACTAAAGCGGCATCTAAAAATCTACATTTCTAGACTATTTTTGTACGTATTTCAAATGGCGGTTGAGTTGCCTCTCTTTGTTAAATAGATCAACAGATTATGAGAGTTACATCTACACAACAAAGACATCTTACCAAGTATATGAGCACCTGAAGGCGGGGATTACAATTGCTGTCACATCAGAAAGGTGAGAAGCAATGCATTTTAGAAATTAGGATAAATGTGCACACTTCTGTACTCTCGTAGGGTGTAAGTGATAAGTGTCTAAAGGATTTTTCACTCAGAAAGAGGCCTTTTCCCCAAGCGATTCGGATCCAAAATACTTGGTCCAGCCCAACAACTGGTCTTCTTTCTATTTTGAATAATATTGAAATGAATCTTTTTTGGTTTGTCAGACAAAACAAGCCATTGGGTGGCGTCAAACAGGAATCTGGCAACCTTTCATTGACATTTGTCATGACTTTTTGATAGTTGAACTATTAATCACATGTTTTTAATATTCAGTTCTTAGATCGCAATGATATTTCAGTCTAAAGCTTAGTCTTAGAGTACTGCTTTAAATAAGCAAACTACTTTTACTCTGATATTATCAAATGTATAACATTAACTCAAGGTGAGTGCACACAGAGTGAAGGGAATGCCTTTTTCGCACACTTAGCGACGTTGAATATCGAGCAGTCCTGCAAAGAGGGCAGGTACACCGAGGCACAGGTGGAGGGGTGTGTTGCTGCATGTGTGTGTGTGTGTGTGTGTGTGTGTGTGTGTGTGTGTGTTGGGGGGATTTGGAAATGTGTGTGTTGAGAGGGTGAAGCACAAAGCACTGGCCTGTAGAGGAGATAGAAAGCTCCTGTGTGTTACTGAGTCAATAGGCTCTTTGTTCACTGGGACTGGGAGACAGTTAGCCATGAGACTGCTACGCACCATAGTGTACCTGAACCTGCTCACACACAAACACACACACACACACACACACACACACACACACACACACACACACACACACACACACACACACACACACACACACACACACACACACACACACACACTATTGAAATACCTCAGCCTGACAGGACGTCATTTAATCTCTGTCCACTGTTCCTGTTTTACCTTCCGAATAACCTTATCAGACTTTCTCCTTTTTGCTGCTCACGTTCTCTTTTCATATATTATCCATCTTTCCCGACCTCTTCATCCCACCCACCGTTGGCGTCTTTGTGTTCAGACAACAGAAACTGTTTCAGCCCCTCTCGGTTATCTAGATCGGGGGGTTGGTGGGTGGGAGTTTTTACCTGAGAGCAGGACAGAGGGCATTTTGTGTCGGACAAGGGGGAAAGAGAAGGAGATTTGGGAGGGCGGGTAGAACAGGGGGGAGACAAGAATGCCACAGATACAGGTAAAGGCTTTGTGTGAGAACCAGTAACGAGTGCAGGGATCCAGGACACACACCGTCTGTGAGGTATATGTGACGGTAAAGAAAGAGTGGCTTAGAGAACGACAGGAAAAAAGAAGACACTCTCTTTGTGTTCGATTTGATAAGTTAGGAGGCAATGAAATGGTTCATACGAGGCCACACAAAGACAGAGTGAACGGATCTACGGAAACGAGATGTAAGTAAAAGCAAATCTTTAGGCATTTCTTACATTTTTTTGAGGTTTTCTGATGTTTAAAAGTGAATTCTGTGAGCAGTTATGTGTCGTTTAAGTGTACCCCCTGCATTTAATGACCTAAAAAAAGCTCTACATGAAAGCCAGTTTCTTGGGAATATCGGAATATTTGAGGTAATCGCAGAGTCTCTCTTTTTATTCTGTTAGGGCGTCTCGTTGCCTGCTAGATGAAGGTTTCTCATCGGCTGCTTATATTCCATGAGTAGATGTCAGGCACACGTCAGCACGAATCACTCTCACATACGGGCGTTCTGCTTTGTATGTGTGTGAGTGTCCGAAGGCAGGCATGGTATAAATAATGGATAAAGTTTAATAGGCTTTCTGTGGAACGTCTATGGGCTGTTGACCATTGGGATCAGCATTAGGATTCTGTCGCTCAAACTCAGGCACAACACTGAGCTTATCTTTTTCTCTACGCACACACACACAGACACACATGAACAGACATAAGTCAAAGTGCACACACACACACACACACACACACACACACACACACACACACACACACACACACACACACACACACACACACACACACACACACACACACACACACACACACACACACACACACACACACACACACACACACACACACATTAAGGCATGCGTTCTTGCACACTCGCCCCTACGCTGATCGCCTTATCTCGCCGTCGAAACAAGAAGATAACAAATAAACCACAATTGTCTGTTTCCACAGTGGATCTCGATAAGACACAAATCAGCTTACTTGAGCAAACATGGACAAAAACACACAACATACAAGCACATACAAGGAAGCTATGAGAGTTTTCACAGGGATGAGTAGGACAAAGACTCAAAGAAAGATGGGTGACACTGGCATTAATCCTGCCTGTTTTCAAATTCTCCGCATGGCCGACTTTGTCTTTTCTAAAGCAATGCTTCTTGATCTTATTTCTTCTTATCTCTGAATGTTTCTCCAGCCCTCTGACTTCTCATCCCAATGCTTGCTGTCAGAGCAGTCTCCTGAAAGCAAAGGGATTCCCTTACAAACTGTAAAGCAGCTCTTTGTTCATCAGATACAAGGGAAATATAGTGTGCAGGTATTTGTGAATATCTCTCTGGTTATTAGCATTCATGCAGGTGGGTTTAAACTTTATGCTTTACTTTATTGCTATCGATCTTGAAGGAATGGTTTTGGGAAAATACTTACTTTCTAGCTGGAAGTTGGATAAAAAAGTCGATACCACTCATAAATATGTACAGATTCAGCCAGCGGGCAGTTATCTTAGCTTTGCACAGAGAGTAACTCCAGGGGAAAACAGCTAGCGTGGCTCTGTTTAAAAGTAAAAAAATCCACTTACCTGCACCTGTAAAACTCTCCTCAGTCAGTAAGTGCACTTCCCAAACTGTCGAACTATTCCTGTAAGTGAAATGCGTTTTTAGAGGCCATTTCCCAATACCAAGAGACACATTTTCTGACGGCTGTCATGGATATGTAGTACATCATACTTGCCAACCCTCCCGATTTTCGCGGGAGACTCCCGATTTCATTGCCCTCTCCCGGTTTCCTCCTGGGGTCATATTTCTCCCGCATTTCTCCCGATTTCTGACTAAATCAGATTTACTCAGGACTGTTTCCACTCGGACTTTAATACAGCTACACCATTGTTTGGTTTCCATGGTAGCGTAGCGCGCAACTGAAAGTCTGAGAGGGTGAGGAAGATAGTCACAGCAACCAGAACAAGAATCGACAATTCTACCCTCTGCTCACTCCTTGCATCCGGCGATCCACTAGCACCCCCCCCCTCCCGCGGTGGTTTTGGAAAAGCTCCGATTTCTGAGGTCTCAAGGTTGGCAAGTATGATGTACATGCATGTGACAATTTACCTGTGGGAGCATATCAATCCATAGATCAACAAAAGACAAATGTAAGACTTGTCAAAAAAACTATATTAAAGCAAAATGAACGGTATGAATTCTTAGAGTGGAGTATATTTAGAAATATCAAAATCATCCAGTACTTGTCAGACACGTATACTGGATGATTACCACAACTGTGAGATGTTTAATTTAACAGGTTATTATTCATCATGTTTCACATATCAATCAAGTCTTTTCTCATAAAAGCAACTTTCACTACCGACTCTGGGAAGGGCGTTTTTTTTTATCACTTAACATCCACAAGTTAACGGTTAGTGGTTACTTTACCCCAGAGAGGACACCAAGGCTCTATTTTTTATAAACTCAGCACAAGGTGGAAACAGAAAAAGTGGAGTTATGTGCAGAGTTCAACATTTTTGTGGAAATGCTTTTGATGTGCAGAGGTAGAACAATGATTCAGAATGACAGGTTTGATGTGCTCCAAGTAACGAGGGGTTTTGTTGTACAACGGTTTAATGATGGTTGGAAATAAACCAGCAGATCTATCGTGCAAATAAGGGCAGTTACAGACAACAGGCTGTAAACTGCCTTTTGCCATTGTGACATAACTGCATGCTGAAAAGAATAACCTTAAAAACCATGCTATAAAATAAAGTTGTTTCTGCTGTAACAACATTGGACTAAATTACACATATCACCAAACTAATTATGGGTTGCTAATTATGGGTTGCTAATTCATGTTGCGGTTCGTAGAGCTATAACATTAGGATGTTTTCACAGCTGGCGTGTCGGTACGGTTTAGGTTAACTCAGGGTAATCAGCATCATTCAATTGTAAATGAAGGTGCTGAACATATTAAACAAAACTCCTGAGGGTGAATACATACTAAATCTCAATTTAAACCAAATCAAAAAGTCTGCAGGCCTGAAAGTGAAGTTACATTTTGCCCCGTGGCAAACTTGGTAGAGCATTACAGTTTTAAACCGATATTATACTGGACGAACACTTTCCCAAAATGCAATAGGTCACATTAAACTTGAAAGACTTTTCTAATGCTACGAATTTTTGTTATGAGATTACTTGAAAGCAGTCGGGATGAAAAGTGAGTTTTTCCCTCGTCCTGATGAATCGGTGTTAGCCTAAAAATCCAATACCAGTCATTTTAAATGCATTGCGTTGCAGCTTGTTAGAGCAGCACCAAGTAATGGGGAACCTTGGGAACAACACCATCTTCAAGTTAATCTTTTATCAAAGTATTAAATCATTCAGATTCGTTGCCAGTTTCCTTGGCTAAATCACTAACTAAAAATCTGTGTTTGGATCCTCCATGGTTCATGCATGGTGCCACGCTTCACTCGGACCTATTGCTGTTCATTTATCTGTTTATTTGTGGAAGCACGTGGGCTGCTTCGCCTCCCTCTCCTTCTTCTGTTAACGTTGACTCATCCATTTTCAGCCAGTTAATAATTCAGAGGGTCTGCAGGCTGTGTTTTCATCTGTCTCATCCCTGTGAAAGAAACCCCTAGTAATTACACACCAACCAAAACAAGACACTGACTCCGATGGCTGGCAGCGTGGTAGGGACGGAGAGTTACAAAGTGGGGAAAGAAGAAGAAGAAGAAGAAGAAGAAGAAGAAGAAGAAGAAGAAGGGTGAGGAGGAAGGAGAGATGGGAGGATACACACTGGAGACAAGAAGGATACACAGTGGAGAGAGGTGTCTCTGCACGGTTGTAAATCCTCTGCAGGGCCTTGTAAGCTGTCAGACAAGCTGAGGGTGTTAGAGGCATGGAGTGAGAGCTTCACATACTCCTGGACACCAATCATGCGCAGAGGGAAAAGTTTTCCTCCTGTGACTGGCTCGCTGCTGTGTTTTATGGCTTTCTATTCCTATGTGATTTTTCTCTGGCATGTCACATAGGGTCTTAAGCCATTGGGTACGGAGTGGGAGATCTGCAGACGAGGATTAGATGGATATACGAAAAGACAGGAGGGATAACACAAGTGCACATGGAGAGGTTTTATGGCATACATGGACACACACACACAACCCCGTACACTCTGCATGGCTCGAGGCGTTTTGTCTCAGCCTGCAGTCTGGCTCGGCTAATTGCCCCCATAAGACACAGGTTGAAGCGCACATCAATCCCTAAAGCCACACAAACACGCATGAATACGGACACTTTCTGTTTGGTCTGGGCCTTTGTTATTGTCCCCCACTCTCTCCCACTTGCATTGCACACACACACACACACACACACACACACACACACACACCTACACACACACCTACACACACACACACACACACACACACACACACTCTCACACAGCGAACACTGCTGGTGCTGCTGACTCAGGTTGGTATTTAATGAAGCTCTCAGTTTCACCTCGAGTCTCCTAATCTCAGCGCTCGTTTGTGATTGGCTTCCAGCGTGCTTCTGAAAAATGTTAACGTTGGGAGTTTAGTGAGCCTTAAGACTACTTCTGGCTATAATTGTGTGTGTGTGTGTGTGTGTGTGTGTGTGTGTGTGTGTGTGTGTGTGTGTGTGTGTGTGTGTGTGTGTGTGTGTGTGTGTGTGTGTGTGTGTGTGTGTGTGTGTGTGTGTGTGTGTGTGTGTGTGTGTGTGTGTGTGTGTGTGTGAGAGTAAAGGAAGTAGAGAGAGTGGGTGAGTAATTGAGGCGCATATGGGGATGGGAAGAAGAAATGTGAGAGGTAGCATAATGGTAATGTGTCTCCTCTCTGAGTGACAGCGCTCAATAGACCACCATCTTTACCGCAGTGTATGTTTGACTGACCTATTAACGAAGTAGCTTCCTCTGCATTGACTTTCTTGCTGGGACCGCGGCAAAAACGTGAAAGGCAAACTCACACGGCCTTGAGCATTATCGACAGCTGTCTCCTATCTATTTACTCGATTACAACACCAGCTGTAGGTTGTGTGAGTGATGGGAAATCCTAGCTTTTTAGGCTAGAAAGTGAAGAAAATATGGAAGTGCCTCAATCTTGCATTTGTATTATTCAGCAGAGACGGGCAACTTCACTAGGGTTAGGGTTAGGGATTTCAAAAAAAAGTCTGGTTGTATAGAAGTCTACAAGAAAAAGTCACTACTTCTCACTTGATTTAGTACATCAGTAAAAAAGATTCTGGCAATTTTATGATCGCATCTCGTCATTTTGTAAATTATCTTCCCATTTAGTGTAAAATAGACAATAATGCAGGATGCTTAAGGGCTGGGCTTTCTTGAGATTGACAGGTCTCTGCTAGTGATATCCGGTCTGGAGGCCACCCGTGTTTTCATCTTACAACTTCAACCCTTTTTACAGACTGTTTTCTGTTCATGAAAGTTGATTGTAACTTTCTGGTTATCCAAGAAATTGGCAACCAATTCCAAGACGATTAAGATTTGAAGCTTTTTGGTTGCGTATAGGAGGATACGTTCCTGACAGGCGGTTTCCTAGCATTTGGTTGTACCAATTCACTATTGGTCGCAAAGAACACGATGTATGAGTTAATGTAGGTGTCAAGGGATCCAGAAGTAAATGTCATGTTAATTCAAAGTAAGGTGACTTCCAAAATGGACATTTTGAAAACAAAGATCCATTTATCGAGCTTAAAGATAATTAGTAGATAAGAGGTTTGCACTGGGTTTTTTTCAGGCTGATCCTCAGAGCAGCCGGTATGCACAGCACAGCATGACGTGGCAACTTTCTTACTTGTTCATATTTTTGACTTTCGGCAAGTCTTTTAGGCAAGCTTGAAGTGAATCCAATGATGCCAAAAAAAGTCTTAATCTCTTCATGACTTCAGTTAAAAGTTCAACTCAAAACTTTGCCTCAATATGAAAAAGCAAAGAGAGAACATTAAAAGATTCTGCTCTTTCTTGTTCTTTGATACTGGATATCTTTTTAGAGTTCAAAAGCATCGTGAGCAGTGTGATATCTAGGCAGATTGCCGGAAGAAAGAGACACATTTTAACGCCTCCCCTCCTCTCTTCCCTGCCCCTCCCTCTCTATCTTTCCGCAGGTTTACGTGGATGCGGTGCGTCCGATAGATAATGCCCTTCACCTGGGCCTGCTTCTGCGGCCTGAACGGATCCTGCTGCCGACGAGAGAAGAAGAAAAAGCAGCAAGAGGAAGTGGAGGGTGAGGAGGCAGAGCAATGCAGGGATCGTGAGACTGAGGTGTGGTAGTGCTGCAGCCTCTCCTCACCTTCACCACGGTCTTATCCTTTAACAGACTGAATATATAACGCCTTTACGTGTAACTGCTGCCTAGCAAAGACTGTCTGATATTATATATGTTGATACTATAGAGTGGTGCAGTCCACTAAAAGTCCTACAATCTGGAAATTAGTTTGCATTTAACCACTTCCAGTTGGCTTGTCTCGAAGTCAACCATTTTTTTAACGTGTTTGTGGTGGTAAGAAGCGTGAAATAAGGTTTGTGGTTACCACAAGCTGAAGAGATGTTGACAATGTTGCTCTACGATATATATAAAATACATCAGTCAATACCCCACTCGTGAATATCTGAAGCTTCTGTCCTGAAAAAGGCGTTAGCTAACAAGTGGTTGAATGAGACACCAACATTAGCCGCCTTTAGCTTAGCCGTCTTTAGCTGAGCCGTCTTTAGCTTAGCCGCCTTCAAACCATGATGTAATTTGTTTGTTAGCCTAGCATTAGCTCTTTACTTATGGCGATTGCATTTACGTCTAAAAAACACAAATACAAATATGTGGAGATTATCCTGCTGAACAAAAAGAGTAAGTATTAAAAAATGTATGTTTGCCAAATATCTTATTTTCTGCAATATTGAGAAATCCAATGGAAAAATCCCATTCCTTTTTGTCGAGGGACTCGATGGTAACTTCCAGGTCGGCATACATTATACCTAATCACTGCACCACTCTATAACAGGGACGGTAAAGGGGCTTCAGAAGTCACAGGCTTTTATTGTGAATATGTACTAAAATGTAACAGAAACTGCATTGTTTCCAATTGTATCTGTGACTTCTATGTTCTTTCCACTTTTTAATCTGTAGAACTGTAATAAATATAAAAAATAAAAACCTGTGACCTTGGAGTTGATCCCCATTCATGCTCACTCTTTTCCCCTGGCAGCTGACAAAAAAACTAAAGTTTCTTATCTGTTTGATTCATTTCTCACTATACCCGTACTGTATAAGGTGTGAAGAGCGAACCATTATATCTCTCGGTCACACTTCTCAGCCGGCCCCCCGTTTCTCCCCTTCTTGCCGTTAATCACACCTCCACGTCAGATCAACTTAGCGAGAACTTCAGCCAAGTGAGAAAGTGTACAGTAATTTCCAAAGTCACCCATGGAGGGCTGGAGTCCATCTCGCTTTTCACGCTGAGCTGGGCCCAATATACAGCCGAGCAGCTGTCCAATCAGCAGCTTAGCTGGAGTGTGAAGATGGGAGTCAGGGGTCAGGATGAGCAACAGGGTTTGTGAGAAGTCCCTCCTCTGATGCCGTAGCATCTCCGTCTCATTAATCGGCAGACGAGTAATTACAAACACGCACACACCGATGCAGACCCATCCATTAATGTCCTCCTGTGGGAGTGGAGAGTCTGTCCGTAAATGCCACTGCGGCGCTTCCAGCTGTCACCTGTGTGAGTGTGTGACTCCCAAAGTGTGTGTGTGTGTGCTTGTGTTTCATCTTGGCTGCAACAAAAGACTTTCAAAATGTGAAACAAGAGGTTAAGAGATCTTTTCAGCAGCTATAAAACTCTGCTTAGAATGCATGTCGAGCAACACACACACACACACACACACACACACACACACACACACACACACACACACACACACACACACACACACACACACACACACACACACACACACACACACAGGTCTCATTAGCGTATGTGATTATGCATGGCACGTCCAGTCAGGCAGTGGAGATGTAATTAACCTTTTCCAGCAGGAAACAGATGCCTGGATGTCACACGCAAACACACAATGACATACATACACACACACGTCTGCTGTCAGGGAAACAAAGCCAACGTCACGGTGTCACGGAAACAAAGACCCAAAAAGCGCCGCCTGGCACTGTGATAATCCCCTCACGCATATTTACATTCAGGGCTTAGAAAACGCCTCAGTGCCGCCGCCTCCACCCCCCGCCTCCACCCATCCATCTTCTATCTCTTCTCCCTTCTACCTTTCGCCCTCTCGCCACCTTTTCCCTTCCGATATCACCCCCTCCGTCTTTTACATCCCTCCAAAGACTCCCTTCTTCATGGGGTTTTCATTATCAGGGGATAGTGCATGGCCTTGCATGGCGTCTCCCATAGATTAGCCCCCGCGCTCTCTCTTTCTCTCACTCTGTATATCATGGATTTCTTCAGGCGGGGCAAAAAAAAGCTGCTTTACAACAGATCAATGGACAGCCCTGATTGTGTGTGTTGGTGTGTGTCTGTGCCGGCGTGGAATAGATTGTCTGTTTACTCATTCTTCCGCTACGAGCGGCGAAATGAGACAAAGCTAAAGCCATTTCACAGTGTAGAGCACCTATTATGATTCACTGTGTTACGACGCAGCCTTAATGAGAAGAGAGAGAATGAGGAGATGGGTTGGACGAGGATCGGGGAGGAAGAGTAGAAAACAGACGGTAATGAGAGTTAAAGTTGGATACGGAAGAGGGGGGCTAATGCTAGACAGAGCAGTCATGCTAATTGGCTACAGTGGATAACTTTCTGAGGCGGGGGGTGTGTGTGTGAGGGGGAGGGGGGCAGAGAAAAAGAACAGCCTGATCCATCGGCATTACACTCGTTTATCGCTCCCTCCAATTCACCCCTTTAATGAGAGGAATATTCGCTCCAGAAAGACTTGAAATTGGTAACGATTTGTTGCTCTAACACACTTTGAGGTGGAAGGTGGGGCGGAGGAGGGGGGGGGGGGGTGGGAGGTTAGAGGGTGGATAGTGTTGGTGAGGATGGGTGTGTGTTTTCCCTCAAGCACCACAACCCAGTATTTTATGGATCATGGCAATTTTCAGGGATTGTAACTCAAGGACAAACAGCTAAAAATAGAAAGGTGGTGCACGACTCCTGCGACAGCCGGGAGGGGAGGTGTGTGTGTGTGCGTGTGCATGTGCGTGTGCGTGTGTGTGTGTGTGTGTGTGTGTGTGTGTGGTGTGTGTGTGTGTGTGTGTGTGTGTGTGTGTGTGTGTGTGTGTGTGTGTGTGTGTGTGTGTGTGTGTGTGTGTGTCGCATTAGATTTGGGTCAGAAACGAGGGGAAGAGCCGACGAAGCGGAGAGTGTTGCAGACGGCTTCAACACCTCGCCGCCTAAACCGCTGCAAAGACAAGTGGGAAACAAAAGGGAGACTGAATGATAGCGAGGTTATATACAATTATAATATAAATACAGTATGCTATTCTATCAAACTGCTGTATAATACATACATTCTAACTTTTGAGGATCCAAGAAGGGAACAACCCCTTATGGTAGAGCTTTACTCTCAAAGAAAAACTAAGGCAAAGGAGAGAGAGATGGACATTTTCAGAAACACATCAATATACTAACCTGCTGATCGTTTGAGAAGATGGTCAATTCATGTCTGTACGTGTTTTGAAGTGGAAATCAATTAGGTTAGCTTAGCTTAACAAGACTAGAAAGCATAAATGCAAGTATGCATATTTATGTGTCAAATTATATTTATATCTAAATATCGATATATTCAATCCAGTGTGTATGTGTTGGTTTTCACTCTGTATCACACAAGGTATTGAACCTATAACCTTCCCATGAAAGTGCCTTCCTCAATGAAATGTAACCCCCTCACCACTTCAATCTGTAAGACCTAGTCCAGATTTATTTTTGATAAATGTCCAAACAAAAAAATTAATCTTTGTCCAAATGAAAACGACTCTTTGTATCTTTGTACCTTCATAGGAGTTTTTCAACCAGTTTCGCCATTTGCGTGAAGATAGTCTGAAAGTCTGATACTCATATAAAAGCTACATTTTTAAGACACCTGTGTACATGCGGACTTGACCAAACTTCCACATCATGCAGTAGACGGTGCCTTCAGAAACTACATACCAATACTTCCATTCAATTACATTCATGACAATATCTCCGGGGAACAGAACCCTCAACCCTAGAAGAGTTACTGCAATACCATTGAGCTCCTTTTCCCATTTCTTGTGTCCTTAGACTCCAGTTCCATTCTGTATTCCTAATGAATGAATAGGAAAGTGATGGTCCCACTAAGGCTAATTATGAGGAGTGGGATGCATAGCGCTGGCAGACTGGTGATATCAACGCTGAACACTTAGAGCTCCCTACAGTCCTGGAGGATCAGAGGAAGGGAAAAGATGAAAACTAGCGGAAGATAAGGTGAACAGAGAGATATAGCGTAATTGAATTTGTAATAGGTTTTGTCAGTAGCACCTGTCAGGGTCAAGTTAAAACGACTTTGGTCAGGGTAGAAGAAACTAACTGGATAGAGGAGAAGGGGGCAATTGGAGTCAGGATCCTAGTAGATGCCAACCTCACCTGATTGCCAATTTGTGCCAGTCTACAGACACACAAATGGCAATGTTTTTGGGAAAGTGCTAACCCAACACACATTCACTCACACATATAGGAACTCATGCTGACAACCCACTGATTGGACACATCGAGCCACTTAACAAGGTGTCCACGGCGCAGACCTAAGCCGCGTGATTGGGAGATAAACCTGCCGCCGTTAAATATCTAATTCTCCCCCATGTGTGGATGAAAATAAGGAGCAGCGCTGATTAGATTGCAGCCCGCTGTGCCAACCCTCGGATCAGCGCCATGTTCATTACCCTCACCCATCTCTCCCCCACCAACCCCAACCCCAACCAATCCTGTCTCGGCGCGTGTTCTCCTGCCAACCGCGAATACTCTATTTGCGGTGGAAAAGCAATTCTGACACCCTCGAGAGTTGAGGTCGATGCCTGAGGAGTGATGAAATTAAGTCGAGTGAAATGTATTTAGAAGTCGCTGCTCAAGCTGCACCTGGCAATTCAACATGTTGACAGGCCTGAATGGCAGCGAGACATATAACCTGATTGAAATGTTGGGACCCTCCGAGAAATTCTGTTAAGGTGGTGTCAGAGTCAATGTGATGAAGAGGCTCAACCATCAGCCTGAGGAACGGGTCAAAACTTGATGTTGTTTGGGATTTTACTTTTCTCACACACATAGAAAATGTTTGGTGCCATCAAACTCTTTGACAACCTGATTTCATTCAGGCAAACTCTAACATTTTCGCCTTCGCTGAAAGGAGAGTCATATTTCCAGATATCCATTTTATCGTCAAAATGAACATGAGTACAATCAGCTGGCTCCACGAGGCCAAAGCTGTTCGGAAACGGAGGATATTTCCTTCGTGGTCAGGTGTTTTAGGAACCTGGGTGAAGGTAATGTTCTACTTAGGTGGATTTGAGGTAGGCTTAATCAATATATTTAATCTTTACGTCAGTGGCGTAGGCAGATATCAAAGAGTGGGTGGGCCCAAAAAAAATCAGGTGGGCCCAGCCCGTTCAAGACCACACATACTTAATGTTAGGGAATAATTTGCTAAGGTATTCAACCTTTGACACAGTTCATCATTTTCTCCTCTCACTGTCTCTTTTCCCACGGCATAGTTCTACGGCCTTGGGTATTGCTGCTATCTCTCTTAAGGAGGAGCAGCTTGGGCGCATTGTTGTTGCCAGTCTATGACCGAGCACAAGGTAGTTTACTGTTCAGGGACGAAGGTTCCCTGGCACACATTCTTTTCTATGGACGAGAGCTCTAGGTAGATTCAGGGTCCACAATTGTTTAGTCTCACTGATAAAGAATGTTGATTATTACACTCCGAACTAGTTAAAACATCGAGCTGCGGAAGAGTTCTTCAGAATTGGTTTGGCAACCGCGGTGTCAACTCGTGACACACCACCTGTTTTGTCAATTCTCCGGCCGTAACTCCAAATAAACCGTCAGTGTTTGCCATCAAAGCTCCAGCTCTCCTCGTGCCTCTCTGAGTCCTGTTACCAATTGCTTCAGAAGTTTCCCCCACACTTAATATGTCCTAAAATGCATGTTAACTGAAATAAGCCAGTTAGAATGGACCTCCTTGAGTTCTCCGATTGGTTGGTTTTGTGGCACATTTGTAAGCCTGTGCCAACTTGAGCGAGCACAGGGTGGAGAGGTTGAGCGAGCAAGAGAGAGGGAGAGCGAGCGCGTGCAGCGAGCGCGTGCAGCGAGCGCGTGCAGCGAGCGCGTGCAGCGAGCGCGTGCAGCGGTCTGCTTGCGCACGGAGCAGGAGTTTGTGAGAGGGCTTAGAGTCAATTGTGCTTGCAAAATATATTTTTCTGTGCTCAAAAATGTTAAATTGCGCGCTCAATAACATTTTCTATGCTCAAAATGTTTCATTGCGTGCTCAGAATAGAGGCACACAAATAACGCCATAGACGAGAGCCCGAAGGAGACGATTCATTTGAGGGAAAATGTCAGTGGGACATGAGTCGAGCACCTCCGCGAGTGATGGGAAGGTTATGCCTTTCTCTTTAGCTGCTGTACAAACACTTTGTGTTCTGCATCTTCCACACAGATGGAAAAGTGTGTGCTGACAGGCTGAATGAATTCATTGTCACCAAAGGTGCTAGCTAGACCGAGGCAACAATGCAGCAGCGGCTCTCATAAACCCGTATGTGTCCGCCTTAAAACGAGTGTCCAGTTCCATAATCTGCCTGTCAAGCACCTGATTCAAAATGTTTTTGAGGTCGGAGTTGT
Organism: Trematomus bernacchii; assembly: GCF_902827165.1. NCBI lineage: Eukaryota > Metazoa > Chordata > Actinopteri > Perciformes > Nototheniidae > Trematomus > Trematomus bernacchii. The sequence goes on from NW_022988098.1 coordinate 7,327,236, forward strand.
CCTTTACAGGGGAGGCTTTGCCCAGGGTAGATTCACTTTGCGAATCGCCAAACTTTCCTGGCTGGCAACCTCCTCTTTCGCGACCCAGTGACGTCCCAGTTAAGGATGTCGTGTTTTTTCATCAAATCATCTGTCAGTGTCACAAGTTTAATGAAGTCAGCTTCTGTTTTCCTCAATGTAGTGTCGTTTTTCTTAAGACCCTCGGTTAGATCGATGCAATCTGTGACTGTTATAGTGGAACATTGCAGGCCTTTTGTTGCGTAGTCGCTCATTTCAAACAGCCTGTTGAACATGACGAGAATAAACACATTCTGGATATCGGGGCTTGTAAGTTTCCCGTTCCCCCGCAGGTCGTCCAGTCGCCGTTTTATTTCTGGGTCATAGTGAGAGATCATAAATCTATCGATTAGATTTATGATTGGAAAATTATAAAAGTAGGGTAGACATGTGGAGATTATCCGGCTGAACAAAACATGCATTTATCTAACAGGTTCGTTTCCCACAGATCTTATTTCGAGCTATTTTCCAAAATCCTATGGAGAAATGATCTCATTGCTCTTTTGTCGAGGGAACCCATGCGCAGCTTACTGACGGGTTTTAGGAAGCGTCACTGTAACACACTATATCTGAATTTGTAAAGAAGTAAGATACAATGATTTTAGAAAAATAAAAAAGTATTGAAAGTCTGACAATTTACAATATGCTACATTCACTGGCTGCTGTGACAGATTTTCCTGATACTTTTTCAGCCTTTTGGTGGGTGGGCCTTGGTCCCACCCACAGCTACCAGGCAGTAAGAGTCATATATCTCCCATTTCTATTAAGGTTTAGGGAAAAACCTAACAATTAAGTGTTTCTTAACAGGGTTATAACAGTGTCCAACGTATCAATTTAAATACTGATCAATGTGAAACTGCGTTGTACTAAAGCTGAAATATTGGTGTTTTTATTGACTTTTTTTTTATGTTGGGAAATGTATAATGGGAAAATGTACAGGCAAGGTATCCCTTAAAATCAAAAAGAATTACAATATTTTGTGACTTTATCTTTCTCAGGGTCTGCATGGATTTCCAACTTCAAGATTGCTAAAATGTTAGCCTTGGTGCCCCACTGCTGAAACACTATAGTAAAACACAAATTTCAGTCATTGGTGAAATACAGTTTTAAGATCATCAAGGTACATTAAATATGTTCTGCAGGTAGAAATCAGCAAACAAAGCACCAAAAATGAACTCTTCTGTGACAATGAAAAAAGCTCTTTCAGCCTTCAGTTGCCTTGGGGGTATCTGCTATTAACACTTGGTTTCGGAGATCTTTTCCTAAATACCGTCAGTGAACTCCTTATTGCTTTTTCTCTGTGAATGCTCATCAGGAGAATTACTTGGAAATTAGTGGAATGTCATTAAAGAGACAGCTTGTTTTAAGAGCAGTTTTGCTTAATGGTCCTCGAAACGTAATGATAACTTTTCTTTAACAACCAGCAGCAGAGTCAGCAGCGACTCTGCCAGGAAAAAAAAAAAACCCAATTGAAGTCTAAATTATATATATTTGGATGCTTGAAAATCCCCAGGAGTCTTCTGGTGGGCTGAAGGCTAGAGGAGATGGACGCTATATTTTTCTCATCACCTTTAACACAATCCTCTACAACTTTTACAAACTTTCTGCAGCTGCTCCAGGCGATCTGAGACACACTTTCAACACTATTTTATATTAACCATCTCAAAAATGGAAAGCAATGTATATTGAGCTGCACTGCGAAAAACTTTTCTAATTGGCCGGGGGCTGTAAACAGGTCATATCTGAAGCCATATCACCATCATCAATGGTGGATAAATCAATTTCTCTCCCCTTTTTTATACTCAGCCCTTTCTCTTAATCCTGCCTCTTTCTCACACTCTTCCTCCACACACACTTCCACTTCCACCGGTCGATTCCAAAGCAAGTATCGAGCAGTGGCTGTGGTCTAAATGAGAGATTGATTTCTCAGGGGAGGGGGTATTAGCCCCTGTAACCATGGTGTTGAGGAGACCTCTTCACCAAATGGTCATTGATGAAGTGCATGTGTGTGTGTGTGTGTGTGTGTGTGTGGTGTGTGTGTGTGTTGTGTGTGTGTGTGTGTGTGTGTGTGTGTGTGTGTGTGTGTGTGTGTGTGTGTGTGTGTGTGTGTGTGTGTGTGTGTGTGTGTGTCAGTAGCGCTTGCTGTAAACACCTTTTGATTTAGTTGTGCTGAAGAAGAATACTTTTCATTAGCGGGCTGATAGCATTCATTAAGAGCTATTCAGCGGGGCCCCTAATGAGCTGATCCACTCACTTCATTCTCCTCGAAAAACAATGAAGCGCGGCATCGCACGAACACTCACACACGGAAAGACAACACTTGTCCTGATTGCCGCTTGAGTCGATTCTTGAAACTGTCAGTTTTATCGGAGCTCAAAATAAGAAAACTAGCTCTACTGCAAAACACTATCTGTCGTTTTCTGAACATTTACTAAGCCACCGCTATTGTGTAAACCAGGGTTGTTAGACTTGTTTATCTTAACTTTTGCTGTAACAATGTCAATGTCCCCCATGTGGGATGAATAAAGACATTTGGGTTTAAGTTCAGGGCCCCACATTCAGCCACATTTGATCTCAAGTGGGCCGGACCAGTGAAATCCTAGCATAATAAACTACAAATAACTCCAAATTGTAAACTGCAAAAAAGTACATTCTGAAAATGTTCACATTCAAAGGTAGGATAGGTAAGTTTGAGAAACCGACTCGAGATACACTTTTTGTTATATTCCATGGAATGTTCTTAACATCCCGATAGCAATGAATATCTTAAGTGCTTTGACAAAAAATCCATAAAGAAATATCATCTGTGGAAGCCGTAGTACTGTAAAAAGCACGACCAATCATTTTAGCCGGCCTGGCTAAAATAACTGGATGGCCTACCTGCCTGTCAGCCTTCCATCTGTGCACAAGCTTATCTCGTGCCCTCATTGGTCATGTGCGCGTTCGTGTGTGTTGGAGGAGGGGCTCTGTAAGGAAGTGGGACATTTTATCCGGCTGTGTATTTTCAAATTCTAGCGCACTCGAGCTGGTTTCTCCAAAATTACCTACCCCACCTTTAAGGAACTATCCTTTAACAAAACATTATGAACGACCTGACATTTAAGGTTTTTAAGTTTTAATGGTTTTGCACAATGTAATAGAACAAACATGACAGATAACAAATGACAAACAGAAGCCTCTACCTCAATGAAGGTATACGTAAGGTTTTAAAGGTTTAAAATCACAAGATCAATATACCAACAATTGCTTAAATTCAATGAAAATGTCAAACTTCAAGAACAACATATAGTATACTTAACATTTTACAAAATAACCCAATGAAAACCAGGCGTCAGACAGTGGTACAATTATATTTTAGGTATTTCTTAAGCAAAATAAGTGCAATTTCAACAGTTTATCATTTACACATGCATTACAACTTACAGATCACAGTTTATCTTCAAAGGCAGAACACATTTAGTCACTTGTATCGTGAACTGAGAAATATAGTATTTTATTTTATGATCAAAACAACTTGTCAAGATCTATAAATGTGTGTAGTAATCCTGACCACCTGTCCTGAACTGACACCATACAAACTACAGTGGGATCTATTATTGAAGAAGGTTACGTTATCCCCCTGCCTTGTAAATGTATCAAATGTATACAGAAAATGGCAGTTAATGTCTAAAGTTTTTTACACTTTGCAAAGTCATCCCGCAGCCTGTATGTTCGACACTTCTGGTCTAAACCAACAAAAAGCGTGTGCCTTCGATCCAATGCGCTGGCAAATCCATTGAGAACATAGCAAAGCAAAATCGCTTTCCAAAATCTGCACGTTTATGCCGCTCGCTCCCCGAGGGGTCCAGACTTTGACGTTGGATTTGTGTTGGTTGTTTTGTAGCATCTTGCAAATTCGTTCACCCCTGTTAGCCCTCTGCGCTTGTGAGTGTGTGTAACGCTATCCTCCCTTTCTACAGAGTTTTATATTATTCATAACTCTGGGCCTTTGCGGCGGGGAACAAGCGAGGGTGAGATAGAAAGAGAAAACAGAGGAAGAAGAGGAGGAGGGACCTTTGACAGAGTAGCATTGATGAACAGCTCGACATAGTGAGATACATAAACATGAGGTCAGAGTATCGCAGTGGGAGAGGGAGACGGAGGAAGGAGAAAGGCCAAGAGAAAGAAAGTGCAGGAGACAGATATTCTGCATCAGAAAGGTTGTCTCTCATTGACAAGCTCTCACTCTGTTCAGGGAAAGCCAGCAATCAATGCTTTGGCACGGCAGGGCACACACTGAGAGGTGTGTGTGTGTCGGTGTGTGTGTGTCGGTGTGTGTGTGTGTGTGTCTGTGTGTGTGTGTGTATGTGTGCTGGAGGAGAGGATGTGTTTTGGCGTGCTGCAGGAGAGTGTGTTTGAAATGCAGAGCACGTCAAGAGTCCTAGGGAGCTCCTTTTGCAGCAAAGCCTCATTAAAGAGACACTTGCCTTAAAGCAAGGATATACTGCCAGACCACACACACACACAACGGCTACACTCACTCAGGCTACGGGAAGCCACACACACACACACACACACACACACACACACACACACACACACACACAAACACACACACACACGCACACACACCCATGTATACATCACTTCAGGGGACATTACATTGACTTACATGCATTTCCTGGAGACTTATTCTAACCTTAACCATAACCAACACATGCCGAACCCTAACCCTAACCCCTTACCCTAACCCTAACCCCCTAACCCTAACCCTAACCCTAACCCTAACCCTAACCCTAACCCTTACATGCATTTCCTGGAGACTTATTCTAACCTTAACCATAACCAACACATGCCGAACCCTAACCCCTTACCCTAACCCTAACCCTAACCCTAACCCTAACCCCCTAACCCTAACCCTAACCCTTACCCTAACCCTAACCCTAACCCTAACCCTAACCCTAACCCTAACCCCCTAACCCTAACCCTAACCCTTACCCTTACCCTAACCCTAACCCCCTAACCCTAACCCTAACCCTAACCCTAACCCTAACCCCCTAACCCTAACCCTAACCCTAACCAAGTCTTCACCCTAAAATTAATGATTCCCCTCATGGGGACCTCCATTTTGTCCCCATAAGGGAGGCGAGTCCCCACACGTGACTGTGCAAACAGATTAGGTCCCCACAAGTATAGTAATGCTAGGCCACACACACACACACACACACACACACACACACACACACACACACACACACACAGAAGCAGCTACAGACAAACAGAATGAGGAGAAACAAACGTGGAGCGAGAAGAGGAATCAGAGCTCTTTATTGGTCCCACAGCTGGGAAATGTTCAGCATAGCAGGTCAAAAAGGCAAGCAAAGATAAAAAGAAAAGGCACACATACGTAATAACAATAAAAGTAAAGACAAATAAGAACACAACCATGGCTACACAATTAGTAGCAGCAGTTTAAAAGAACTGACTGACATAAATAACATATTAATAAATATTGAGACCCTTAATAAACAGTGAACATCCGATCCCTTTTCCTTACCCTCATTCTCCATACGAATACAGTTTAATCTCACACTGATATTATATTCATGTATATTTGATTGTGTCAACTCTATGGAGATTGGCTACGCTGTATCTTGTGTGCCTTTTTAAAAATGCATCTATGAATAACTAATGCCTGTATCCGCTGATTGAAAAAGCCATATTGCCAGAAAGCCATGATGAAATGATAATGTAATATCTGTCCCCGTGTTGAAGAAAGCAAAGAAGCCCTTTATCCTTTTTTTATTTTTATTTTCTATTCTCTCAGTTAATGAAGCACCTTCCACCCACCTGATGACATTCTCCTGTGTGGTTTGCTCTGCTGCTCTGAGTGTGTTTTAATAAAGAGAAATCCTCTTTCTATGCATCGGAGTGCCGTGTGCTTGTTTGGAGATATTAATAACGAGAAGTCCCCGAGAGGCTCCGCTGCTAATTGACAGTGATAGCTGAGACTTGTCTCCTGGGCTGATGTTGGGAGCCTAATAAAGATGCATTAGTATGAGGATGTGGGAATGATGCACATCACGTGTCCTCCCTCCCCCTCCGCTTCCCAACGCAGGGCTGATTAAACTGATAAACTGTGCCGAAAAGAGTGTGGGGGAAGAGAAGCGGATGTAAATAATGAAATAGCAGCGAGAGAAAGGAAGTGGAGGGGAGGTGAGAGGAGAGCAATCCCATTAGGATCAGCTCCATGCCTAATGAATAAAATGCTAAGTTTGATAGCGCCTGCTTAATTTCACAAATTCTTAATTGCCGTGACATTTCAAATTAAAGACTCTGGCCTCCTCCTGACCCCTGTGGTGTCACACTGTAAATACAATCCTACACACACACACACACACACACACACACACACACACACACACACACACAGACACACACACACACACACATGTATTTAACAGGCAGGCTCGTGGCTTTGATATCCTCTCATTAGCATAGCAACAGCGAGCTGACCATCCGCAAGGGATACAGTAACCAGGGCAACCACAGCTGCCCGGTCCAACTATGGGAAACCAGAGAAACCCGTCGACATCCTAATGCATCAACGCTCTCGGGTCCAAACCAGCATTGACACCCTTGGGTGGAAGCAACGGTTTGCAATAGTTACCGTTGGTGAGCAACACATGTATTTCCAGTCCTGCCATTTCACATTTAGATCACATGTTAGCATGCTGGGATTTATGAGCGTCGAAGCAGCGTTTGCAAGAGAAGTCAGTCGGGTAATTCACTTCTGATTCAGTTACAGATTAATAGTAACAGGTAATAGGCATATGTCATTTACGCCACAAAAGTTCTATATTTGATTACTGTTCTTTATTACTGACAGCAGCTCTACCAATTGAAGCTGTACGGCAATATTTGATCACTTTTCCAACAAATCTTTTTAATTGGATTATAATACCCTTAATACAAGGTTGACACAGCATATAAATGTTATAATCGTTGTCCAGAAATATACTAAAAGAAGGGGTTATTGTACATCAGATGCAAAACCACAAAATACATGTCACATTCAACAGCTTTCTACCCCAAGATACATATATTACTCCCTTGTAATCACCAACATTTTAATTATTATCTTTGGTAACACATTTTTTAAAGTTTAATTGGGGATAGATGTGCGCACTTCAAGACGTTGGGTGTCACGGATGTCAAGGAAGGATCTTCGAACGTCTGAATTTCAAGGATGTTACATCATTGAATCCCACCAAATCACTTTCAATGTTAAGGATACTTCAAATCCTACCAACGTCTGAGTCCTTTGTTCACAGTATTTTCAAGGAGGCATGTGTGTGTCCTCCTCAAACACCCACAATGCTATGAGCACAATGTAACGTGTTTCATAACAAATCTGAATTAAGTTGTTTTTTCCGACCATACCTAGATAAGTCATTGCAGAAACAGTTGACACATAATTATCCAAGACTCTTTCAGTATCTTTAAAACAATGTTTTACAATCATCAGCCTGGTCAAATTAAGGCTGTATTGCCAGCCTCGCTGTCTTGAATATATTTATATTGTTTAAAGGGACACAAACTCAGAATGGAGTAGGGCAGGAATAAGTCCTAAAACCGGGAAATGGGTTCGGATTTTACAACTTCCCGTTCCCTTGTCTCGAAGTCTGCGTTTTTTTTTTACATGTTTTCCATTAGGTTAATAACAGCTTAGGAAATGTTCACGGTTTGCTTGTAGTAAACACCCCACTCGTGAATGCCAGAAGCTTTAATATGTCATAAAAACAGAGGTTGCTAACAAGTGACTAAATAAACTACTAAAAGTCATCGTGCCAAACATTAGCTGCTTTTAGCTTAGCGGTGTTGACGTGAAGTCGTGTGACAAGAATGTAGTTTGTTTATAGCATAATGTTACCTTTTCACTTCTGGCGATTGCATTTTAATTTACATATTAAGTGGTGTTAAAGGTGGGGTAGGTAAGTTTGAGAAACCGGCTTGAGATACACTTTTTGTTATATTCCATGGAATGCTCTTAACATCCCGTTAGCAATGAATATCTTGCTTTGACAAAAAATCCATAAAAAATATCATCTGTGGAAGCCGTAGTACTGTAAAAAGCACGTCCAATCATTTTAGCCGGCCCGGCTAAAATAACTGGATGGCCTACCTGCCTGTCAGCCTTCCATCTGTGCACAAACTTATCTCGTGCCCTCATTGGTCATGTGCGCGTTCGTGTGTGTTTTTTCCGGCTCTGTATTTTCAAATTCTAGCTCACTCGAGCTGGTTTCTCCAAAATGACCTACCCCACCTTTAATATATGGAGATTATCCTGCTGAACAGAACCTGTAAGTATCATAAATGTGTGTTAGCCACAAAGCTTAAATACTACAATTCACTGAAATCCAATGGAAACATCCCTTTACTTTTTGACGAAGGCGTCCTTGCGATGTTAACTTCCGAGTTGGCCTACACAAATACGTCATCGCTGCACCACTCGATTCCTCATATATTCGACACTAGCATTACACAAACATCTTCTCTGAATGCTAAGAAGGAGTATTGCTTGGATGACTTTGAGAAAAGCATCTTTCTTATATGTTGCTATGTTGTCTTTGTCAGTCCAGGCTGAAGACTTTTCTTTTTGCCGCTGCTTTTAATTGAACTATTCACATCTTAAACTGCACTGTAACTTTGAACTTTTATCCATGTATTTTTTCTTTTAATGTTTATTTTATTATCTTTTCTTTTTAATGACTGATTTTAAATGCCATTTTCATAATGTCTTCCATTTTTGTAAAGCACTTTGAATTGCCTTGTGTTGAAAGGTGCTATATAAATAAACTTGCCTTGCCTTGCCTTGCCTTACTCACACACAAACAAAATGATGAAATCAATTTTCCTATACACATTTTTACACCATTTTCCTCAATGTCACACTCTTGGTTTCTGCCAAACAGCTCTATAAATTGAGTAATCTATCCACCCCTGTCTATACCCATACAACTCAGAAACAGACTGTGCACTGGCAGATGGAACCGTGTCAATCTCTCCATCATTTGGCATGGAAACCTTGCAGAGTTTTGTGAAATGCATATGGTGGATCCTGCACAGATGGATACCTCGCACCGGCAATTTTATTCCCCCCTGTCAGTGTCTATCCCACCTGGCTTGACACACACACACACACACACACAGACACACACACACACACACACACACACACACACACACACACACACACACACACACACACACACACACACACACACACACACACACACACACACACACACACACACACACACACACACACACATACACACACACGCACTAACTGTAGAGCGGTGGAGGCGGCAGTGCTGTAGTTAATTAGAAGTTAACATATCAAACTGCGTCTCCTCAGTACCTCTGTCTGTGTGTGTGTGGGGGTTAATTGTGTGGGCGGAGTGACTTGCTGCATAGCTGCTTTTGTTAACTTACAGAAACACAGGCTATGTATGGGAGATTCTAATAATAGAGGCACGAACAGATTTTAAAATCCTCTGCACAAGCAGAATAAAAAGTGCTTTAACTACGTGTCTGGGCAAGCATGGAGGCAGTAGAGAAAGGAGGAGGAAAAGTTGAGAAAAAGGAGGTAGAGGGAGAAGAAGAGAGGGATTGTTAGCTCTTTGGGAAAGGTGGTGCTGTTCAGTTATGGACGTTGTGGAGGTGATAAAGCAGGCTTTCTCTGCGCAGCGTTTGCCTCCGTGCTCTTTGTGTGCGGACCCTCTGCAGACCTCCCAAAGACACAACCCTTTAATGAGCATATCGATCAGTGTTTCTCACACCTTCATTTCCCCCACAGAGCGAGAGAGAGGCTGGCAGCGAGGAGAAGAAAAGCAAAGTGGGAAAAAAAAAAAAAAAAACGATGAAGAGACTAAAGCTTTAGAGAAAAGCTTTAGACTCACAAAGTGGGGGCTTTTTTTTCCAAAGACCACAGGGGAGTCGGCTTTGTGCCTGCAAAATTCAATTTACCTTTTCACAGATGGGCTATACTGCGGCTGGTATTGAGGTGCACAACTCATAAGCCGCTCTGAATGTGTGTGTGTGTTTCTACTTGTACTGTATATGTGTGCACAACATGCAAGCTTGTGTGCATTTGACTGTGTGTGAACATGAAGTGCTTGTGCGTTCGTGTGTGTGTGTGTGTGTGTGTGTGTGTGTGTGTGTGTGTGTGTGTGTGTGTGTGTGTGTGTGTGTGTGTGTGTGTGTGTGTGTGTGTGTGTGTGTGTGTGTGTGTGTGTGTGTGTGTGTGTGTGTGTGTGTGTGTGTGTGTGTGTGTGTGATCACAGAGTATAGCAGCAGTGTAAGCCATCCCGGTGTGAACCAGGGTTTTCTCTCGGAGCTCCGTCTCGCTCCACTCGTTCCTCTGCATCACATTACCTCTCCACCTCCACCCACAGCACCACAGACAGAGAGGGGGGGGGACAGAAAAAAACATCAAAGACAACCAATGAGACTGTGGTAGAAACTTAAAATCATCGAAAATCACTTCTTTGTTGACTCGTAGGATAACACTCAATAATGTACCGTTTTTTTGTAGGATAGGACTGTTCAGAGAATCCTCTGTGTGTCTCCTGGATTTGCGGTGGGTTTTCTGATACTGATGATAGCTACTTAAAGAGTGTTGAGTGGTGATGGTAATACGTCGTGTCAGCGGAACATCCAGTTCCACTTGGTATGCCACTGTCGTTCTTTCAAGTGACACTCTGAAGCAGCATTTCCTTGCTGAATCAATTCCTCCCAACACCTGGTAGGCTGCGGGGTTTTGAGAGGGGAAGCAACTGAGATTATAATTATGTGAACTAAATGTTTCCAAGTTTTTGGGTTGGAATTTAAAAAGAAAAGGGGGAACAACTTCTGAGGAAACTAAGACGCGGCGAATTGTTTGAAACCTTTTGAAATGCCAACCTTATTGGAGCAGATGGAAAAATACAGAAAGGTATTTGTGAGCAGGGCTAATTATCTACTGTATTTAGAGCCTGATCTCCTAAACTACTGAACTACATTGGCAGTCATGTTTCAAAGGACATGTTTTGACAGATTCTGTTTGTTACAATGTTGTTCTAATTAAAATCTGAGATAGTTGTCCTGGGGAGTATGTAGAGGCAAATGGTGGCCAAACCCAACACACACTTTCCTCCAGGAGACTTTTCATGTCTTGTGTCAACATGTTGACTTACTCTAGGTTAGGTCCATATCTTAACATTTTCGTACTTTTCGCCTCAACAATACCAAGGAGCTTTAGTAGTGTTTTTGATGAATACCGTGTTCCTGTTAGTGTTTACTTCCTGTCTGTCTTCTTCTGCAGATTTCTCTGACGTCCAGCTCTCTGTCTTTGTACTTCTTTATTTCTCTTGCGCCTATTTTTCTTTCCTTTACTGGGGACAGTTTATCCATCATGAATCAAAAGTTGTGTGCTTTCTACAAATATCAAAAGTATTCCACAGTGTTTTCTGATGGAGAACACGAATGTTTGTTATCCTCAGCTGACGTTGAATTGAACAGACTTCTTTCTGTGGATTGACATGACCTTGATCAGATAACATCCTTAGCAAGGGTCTGTTAGTGAAACATAACAGACCTCTTGAATGTCCAAATTGACCAATCAGAATCAAGTATTCAACTAAGTCTGTAATAAGGTTTGTTAACAATCAATATTTCCATTACTTGAATAGAAATGGAACAGTCCTGGTGTTTTTTTTACTCCACCAACAAGGTTATGTTTTGGGTTTGGTTTGTTTGTCTACAGAAAAACCAATAGTTGATTTCCATGAAACTCAGGTGAAGGGTGCAGCACGGGCCAAGGATGACTCCATTGAACGTTAGAGCTGATTCAAATTAAAGCGCGGTTACATCAATTATTTTCTTTTTCATTAACACTTCAAGATAAGTCGTTTTGTCTTGACGGAGGTCTGCACTCTCCAAATGCTCTTCTAGTTCTGGTGTGTGTCCGTTAAGGAAATAATGTAATAGGCTACAATAGTAATAGGGTAAAAGAGAATAAGAAAAGGATTACGAAGCAGTAGAGGGGCATGCAACAGTGGAAAGATGCGGGAGGGCGGCAGAAAAGGTTAGGATGAAGATGTGAGGAAGATGAAACAGACATGAGATTAAAGAGAGATGCATGTATGTGACTGTGATGCTCTGTCAGAATCCGTTAGCTTGATTGAACCTTCAGTGTAGCTTCGTGTGTGCGTGCGTGCGTGCGTGTGTGTGTGTGTGTGTGTGTGTGTGTGTGTGTGTGTGTGTGCGTGCGTGCGTGTGTGTGTGCGTGTGTGTGTGTCCATATCTGTGTTTATGTGCACCATACGAGACTCTGCTCCTCTTCCAGGGTTTTTAATGAGGAGGAAGATTCTCTACTCGGCATCATGAAGTCTTCTTACTACAAATAGAGTGACTCTGCCTCTTCATGAGTAACAACAGAGCAGCTTGAGATCAGTCACAACAGCTTCTTTGGCATTTTAGACGCAGGAAACGTGGAGGAAATGTAGAGGAAACGTCTCTCACTCACATCAAGAGTTAAAAAGGTGTTACACGAGCGGTAGGGAATCTTTTCCTTCTGTCTCTGTCAGTCTCCGTCTCCCTGTACGACCACCTGTCTTTTCTGTGTGTACACATCTACTGTATGTTGCTATTCCTCAAGTAACTGCATAATATTAATTTCCAGAATCTTTAAAATAAATGACTCATACGGTTGGTTGAGACATTTGTATTTTTTGCATGTTAGCTGGATTTTGGGACTTTTACACATAAATGAATGTCTGTTATACATACAGTCTTTGCTTAACATGTTTACACAATCCTGCTGCCACATTTTTACTATTTTCTACTTGATCTTTCCTATTTCATGTTATATTTATATTAGGAACTTCTACTAGTAACTACGTAAAGCTGCGTCCTTTCTTAACATGAAAGAATAGAGAAAGATTTGTGTTTCTTTTCACTGTTGAGTTGCTGCCGTTATGCATCACAGCCACGGAGCAGCTAATCGCGCTGAAGTCGGTTAGCATAGCGGTTAGCATAGCGGTAAGAACAGCGGCTATCACAAACAAAGAGGATGCAGGGTAAACCGAAGAGACAAAGGAGGAGAGCTGAGTCCAGATTTATGAAGAAAGGAGATATAAGCCGTGTCTCCTTTCTCTCATCATGGTAAAAATCAGTGGCTAATCAAACGGAGGGAGCTAATAGCGTTAGCTAGCATAAATCTGGAGATTACGTTTCCATCGATGACTTCAGGACTGTTTGGGCAGATAGGGATTGCACTGAGAGCTTCACCATCTCTTATTTTACTATATAAGATTATAGATTACAGTTTAAAGTAACAACAAAACAAGGAACACATTAGAAGAGAGTGTTAAAGTTGAAGTTATCAGATATTTTCAGATGCTAGTGTTATGTACCCTCATTAGCTATTCTATATGCAGATACAGAAAACAGGTATTCTAGGGTTGCATTAATCATTGGAAGGTCTACCATTTAGTGGACAGCTATTAATTTAATAGCCTGTGTAAATATTTTTGAAATCTGCCGCAACTATTTTTGACTCACTAACCGGTGTGTGGGGCATTCAGAGGGCTCATTAAAGCAGCATGACTCCTCATGTAAATCACTGCAGGGCGACCTGAGGTTTGTAAATGAGGAACACATAGAGGATAATGAAGTAAATATTGGAGTGATGGACCCACAGTGCGCTCGTTTAGCTGTATAATGTTTGGATTATTTTTATTCTATGTCTGGGTTGGAACAGCGTTAATAGATTCAATCCCTTCAGCTGTCCTATTGGAAAAAGTAGTAGTGATGATACAGAGTTTAAGTAAAAGAATAATTTCTTTAGACTTTTTTAACAGTTTCAATGCCGAAAGAACATGTATTTCCTGACTAGCGACCTCCTGCAGTCTTGTGAATAATGACTGTCCTCAGTGACTACAGCCACTCCACACTGTGGCTCTTGCTTCTTCCTCAAAATGTAAGTCAAATATCCCCTCTCCTTTTAGCCCTGCATCATTTCATTTATTTTAAAATATCTTCTTTCTCATTTCTGTATGAAGCTTCTATTGGTCTTGAAAAATATGGTTGCTAACAAATGGCTGAATGAGACTACTCGATGTCATCAAGCCAAACATTATGCTTGTGCAGCCTTGCCACCGTTATGTTGTTTGTTTATAGCCTTATACGTTAGCTTTTTACGTCTGCCAATTGCATTTACGCTTCAAAAATCCTAAAAGTGTTAATATGTGGAGATTATCCAGATTATACGATAAACTTGCGTTTTATTTTCTACAATATTCCAAAATCCGATGGAAAGAATCCCATTGCTTCTTGTTTAGGGAAACCTTGAAATGATAACCTCTAAGTTGGCCTACAAAAATAACGCAGCCAAATAATATATCTGCTGCACCACTCTATATAGAAAAGTTTTGATGAGAGCAGTGAGACTGGACCAAAACAATTAAGCAAAATCAGAAACACTGCAGTCAGGTGGGAGATCATTCCCTCTCTGAGCGCCTCCTTTCACTTTACACACTCATGTTAATACAAAATAGTGATTATAGCTTTAACCAAGTACTTCCCTATATCTTCATCCTACCCATACGTGTGCCATGGGAGCACTCAGGGTCGTTTAGGATTACAGCAACCTATTTTGTTGTTTACCTATTACTTATGCCGGCATTTTGGCCTATTGGGATATTTGGTACTCATTATGATCGAGGTAGAAAAAAAAACCATACAGAGGATTGGGAAATGAATAGAAAGGACAGCTGCTGGGTTTTATTTAGTCTTCCTGTCCGTCCACCTGGTGTTTTGGGAGCCCAGAGGAGAAAAACCTCATCAACAGAGTCCACAGTGGAGGTTGCTGGTGGAGCAGGGACACCCGATGGCGGCTCGCGGTACTGCAACTGCCGTGAGCAAGACTTTGACACTGGAGAAATGCAACATGCAACCACAAACTCAACATCTTCTCAAACTTTCACTATATCAAAGTTATACTGTGAGTGTGATTGTCACAAGGTCCCTATCTTAAAGAGGACATATTGTGCTTATTTCAGATTCATATTAGTATTGTCTCTACTGTGACATGTCTCCATGCTTTAATGTTCAAAAAGCTCTTTATTTTTCTCATACTGCCTGTGCTGCAGCACCTCTTTTCACCCTCTGTCTGAAACCAGAGACCAATCTGCTCTGATTGGTTAGCTGGCCGGCTTAGAGATGTCCCGCCCCTTAGCCTATCACGTACAATGTGTTGGAGCGCTAGCCAATAGAAGCGCAATTGTTTCGCATTGATGTCACTATGTCCCCGAGGTAAACAAAGGAGTCAAATGGAGGGGGGAACACAGGGATTTTAGCCTTTGCAGACCATTTACATGCACAAAAACCTACATAACAAACTTCAGGAAAGGAAAAACCCCAAAAGCATAATAGAGACTCTTTCATTCAAGCAACTGATGTTTGTGCTTTCTTGCACAGCGGTAATTCTTGTCAGTTAAGCCATTACCACACTGACAAAAAACGATCTATCTGTCAGTCTGAGCCTCTTTGAGTGTTATCATAAATCTGATCCAGCCTCTCTGTTCTCAACAGGCTGCGTTAGCCTCTTGGGATTCTGTGCAGACTGAGTTGTAGCGTAGACATCCAGAGATCTCCAGACGCCGGCTGAGGAGTTTCCCTCGAGAGATAAAGAGCTCGATGGGTGAGTGCGTCGCAGCACGGCAGCGGACAGTCTCCAGCCAGTGGGGGGGGGGGGGGGGGGGCTGCTTCATCCATAAAGTTGAGGGTCAAAGACTAAAGTTGTCTGGACTCACGCAGGGAGAATTAATCAAAACGGGACTAACACACACACGCACGCACGCACACACACACACACACACACACACACACACACACACACACACACACACACACACACACACACACACACACACACACACGCGCGCACACACACACGCGCACACACACGCACACACACACACTTCAAATTGTTTAATCTCACTTCTGTTCAACCTTTTATTTGCGAGATAGCCATACAAAGCTAATTAACTTCACATGCACATGGTTTCTTGTAATTCAAAAATGTTATCTTTATTACTAAAATCAGCAAATGAAATGACTTTGTGATTGCAAAACACATTGCATATTTACAAAAGCATTGTTTGGGTTCTCAAATTAATCTGCTAATTGTATTGTTTGAAATATTTTTTGCATATGAACGAAGATATATTTTAGTCAAGCAAAAAACAGTGTCTCCAGGATTGGTTGGTTTTGTTTTTAAATATCTCAAAACTATCAAAAGGATTGGCAAGAAACTCCCTTGTGGGGGAACTTTGCAGACCATGTACATGCACAAAAAACCCATATAACACACTACAGGAAAGGGAAACCCCAAAAAGCATTATAGGGCCTCTTTAAAGTACAACATCCCATTGTACATTTAATTATTGTTCAACATATTTGCTGTAGATTCTCAGTTATGCTATTTGTATCTATGACATGTTGCATGCATTGCTTTTTCAAATGTTGAATTGGATGAATACGAGGTGGCATTATTATAAGAAAAATGTGGCATTATCATACATTTTTATAGTCATACATGTCATAAACACTGCATCAGTCTTCTTGCATTCATGTCCGCTAAAATGTGTACCAGAGAGCTCTTTCTAAAGTCCTCATCCATCTTTATTTGGATATGAATGTGCAGATTTTCTCAGCACTGTGCCTGCTTTCTTTATTTGAAAATGTCCCCGCTCGTTACACCGTGGATTCACACTTCTAAGGACATAAAAAGACAGAGCTGGTGATGATACATCCCTCGTCTCCCAGCGAGCAGACAGGAAGGAGATTTCACCGTCTTTCCAACTCTGATGCAATGTCTTATTCATTACAAGCCTATTGCAGCCTCGGGAGTCTCTTCTTTTTTCCTTTGCAAAACCCTCAAGGGAAATGTACATCTGATATTGACTTGAATTGGAATAATTTTTCGCAGGTTTTCAGTGTGTAGCATTGTGTTTTGGCACGCCTTTAATGCGCTAAAATGCTAACACTCCCGATGGAAGTAGGTGTGCGCCGATAGAAACAATTCCCTGGTGTTCCCCACATACCGGCTGTTTGATTTTCTGTTGTTTTTGTTCTCTTTCATCCTCCCCTCCCTGGAACATGGTGTGTGTACCCCTTTCTCCCACCCTCATCTCTGTTTGTTCTGATAACGAGCATCGAGGCGCACTCGGCCTGCCCGTAGAGAGAGCGACAGAGAGCACAAAAAGGGAGAGTCGAGAGTAAAAAGGGAGAACACTCTGTTTCCATCGGAGACTCCCTGTGTTCCACTTTTGCCGTAATGGCCTATTCTGTGTACGACACTCTCCGTCTAACACCTCGCCTCTGATGCCTGGTGTATTTTAAACTATGCAGAGCACGCCTCCCCAGATGTAGCTCATTGTTTAATGTGTGTATTTGCGTGTGTGTGTGTGTGTGTTTTTTCCTCAACTATGTGGGAAGCCTCTCGTCTGTCAGCTCGGCGGGGGTTTCTATGGGAACGACAGAGGAGTAATGAGGATGATCTGAGTTGTTTGTGACCTTGACAAAATGGATGCAGGTGAGAGACACGAAATGCAACGTTATCCGTCACGAAAAACAGTCGCAAGTTGTGTCTGTTGCTTAATAATAATAATAATAATAATAATAATAATAATAATAGATTCAATTTGTATAGTGCCTTTCAAGGGACCCAAGGCTGCTTTACATGGTGAACAAATAAACAAACAAACAAACAAGAGAGGCAAATATTAAAGTAAAAATGTAATAAATAGCAGTAGGAGTGGAAGCAGGGGGTTGGGGGTCAAAGGCCATGGTGAACAGGTGAGTTTTTAAGTCACAGAGATCACACAATCTTCTTCAACAGCGTTCTTTAGCCCTCCTGTCGTGTTTGTTTCTCTGTTCGGTCTGTATTTTTTAACACAGAAACTATAAATCATCACCAAATGTTATTTTACACCCTTTTAAGCTGTAAACAATGTCTCAGAATACTGGTTTACATTAAAAACTGTTCAAGATTCAAGGTTTTATTGTCATGTGCACATTAGCTACAGAGTAGAAATGGCAATGAAAAACTTAGGTCACAGGCTCCTCCAACAATGCAACATGAATATATATAGGACATAGAACAAATAAAACAGATCAAATAATACAAGAGAATGTTTTGAGACGTGCAAGTAAATACAAATGAAATAGAAACAGTGCAAGAAGACTCTATATACAAGTAAATGGAATATGATATATTAGATAAATAGATGCAAACAGATGAATGTTTATGGATGTTCTTTATAAAAGTTCAGGTGTTTAATAGTCTTATGGCCTGTGGAATGAAACTGTCCCTGAGTTTGGCGGTTTTATAATATATGCTGTAGTGAATATACAAAGAAAAGACACTGAAAATGTCAAATTAAAATGTTGTTGATTTGTGGGTGTGTACCATCGGATGAACATAATTAGGGTTACTCATTCATTTTTGACCGGGAGCAGCATTTGTATAACAAAGTTGACTAAACCACTCAAAATGAAATGAAAGTGGGGATCAGCAGATGTTTGATTGCCTACTGTGGAGGACAACATGAAGCCTTGGAGCAATCAAATGTAAAACTGATGGAAGTAGTTAATCGGCCAGATATGACCCGAATAAAATACAGGAGGGTTAAGTGTTTTAAATCCTCGTTCTATCCAAATCTGAGGCCACATTTTACACACAGAAGTGCAGCAGATCAACGGAGAGCAGGTTTTAACTCTAAGCTTTTAATCAGAGGCTGATGGAGTGGCAACGAAGCCATGTGGTGGCTCATTCTGGAAAATAAGTGCCATTAACTGATCGAGTAAAGCAGTCGAGATGCACCAGCTGTACTCCCTGATGTGTGTGTGTGCATGTGTGTGAGTACTAGGGTTTAATTAAATCCGTTAAAATGACTAGTTACCTGTACAAATGTGTTATTATCAGTAACCTAATCTGGGTTTCAAAATGTAAAAGTATGGGGTTTGGTGCCTTGCACAAGGACATCTCAGCAGTGCCCAAAAGGTTAACTTGCAGCTCACCTGGTACCTGTCAACATGTCACAGAAACCAAAGCAGCTAGCTCCCAAATGCAGGACACGGAAACACTTCACAGGAAGACTTAACCAAAAAAACAACTTTTATTTCAGGAATCCGGGGCAGGCGAGACAAGGAAAAAACTGACAGAACTTTCCAGGAAACGACATACAAGGGTCTAACAAAGACTTAGAAGTCAATAACTTAAATGCAAGTAGAACTAATCACATGGACATTATACAGATGGAGAGGGCAAGCCAAAAAAAAAGGTGAACAGAATTAGGGCGGGACAGACAATCACTCAGGCGGGAAAACACAAACATGGGACATAAAAACAGACATAACACGGGTTGAAAACTTTGCAAATTAAAACAGGAAACACTAAGACACATCATGACAACACACAAGGTACACATAATTTTTTCGGTCAGTTCGTGACTTAAACCTGTGACATTACAATCACCATTTGGTTCCCAAGCAAAGCCCCAAGCTATTGATCTGCTGCCGTCCCACGCTACCCTAACAAACGGGCTTGTGTCTATTTGTTGACGCTCAGGTACGTGTTCATGCATATGTTTCTGTGTGTGTGTGTGTGTGTGTGTGTGGACAGAGAAAATTAGGAATTGAGGTCACAGGGAGAGCAGACCTACTTTGAGAAATTCCTGTTCATTTGTCAATGTCAAGCAAGCAGCATTTAACACTGATCCCACCTCCTCACTGTCTTGTTCCGATTGACCTCCACGACCCCGCGTGTGTGTTTGTGTGTGTGTTTGTGCATGTGCTCACTACTTACACACCAATCAACCACAGCACTATTATTGATTGCACTCCTCACCTCTCCACTTGTTTACTTGTTTCGGTGATTAGCCCCAACCCTCAACAAGCTGAAGCTCATCACAGACGCTCTCCGATGGAAATGGAGGAGCACTCTGGGTAGGAAGGTCAGGAAAGATGTGATGACAAAGAGAGGGGATGAGGAAACAAGGAGGTAAGGAAACGAGGGAAGTAGGCCCAGAATCCCATGATAGATTCTGCTCATCATCTTGAGGATTACAGCCACCAGAGAAGCGGAAAGGGAGCGTTACTCATGTACACACCAGCGCTTTTGAAAATGAAATATCCAGCACTGGAAACCGCTGCTTATTTAAGATTGTGGTATGTATGTAAACAAAGGATACAAAAAGAAAGAATATAAAACAAAAGGTAGAAATAGTGAAACAAATATAGACAGGCTCGAGAAGTAACATCTTCTTTCTTTTGTATTTATTAGCTTTGCATTAGCTATTGAGGTAATCAAAAAGTGACAGAAAGTAATCAGGTTACATTACTTTTATATTTTGATGCTCAGATTAGGTTACTGATTAACAGGTAGCTTAACGGGATACATTTGAACCCTCCTGTTACATTCAGGGTCAAGAATTCCAGCTCCTACTTTCTGGTGAAAGATTCAGGTTTCCCAAGAGCAGGGTGAACCGCTATGAGCAGTCATTCCTGTCTCTGTAATTAAGCTTCTTAACACTCACATGTGATGTAATATACATTCAAATGTTGGCCATGAGGGTTGTGCAAGAGGTCGCCGTTGTCAGTAGGTGCGTCTGTGTATTGTGTTTGTGCAAACGGTGTATGAGTGATGATATGTTAATGTATGTTAATGTTAACTATGTTTGTATATGTAACTACTCTGGTCTTGAAAGAACGTTACGCATCGAACTGATGTCCACAATCACGTTTATTTACCTCTTGGAACAGTTATGAAACGCCGTGAAAACGTGTTCGCCTAGCAGATCATCAGTAGAAAAGGCACGTTATTAACATCGTTGACACTTTTAGCGCCGTTTTACTCTCTCACAAACACAATGTAAACATCCGGGGCTAGAGGTCACATGACTTCCTGAAAGATAACTCTTTCCGGATCAAAGTTCAAGCATACATTAGGCAAAAAGTACAAAACAATAAATAAGGGCACTTTGAGTGTCAGCTACAGTATACTTCAGGGGTGGGGAACCTTTTTCCTCTCAAGGGCCATTTCAATTTTTTCAACATCCTCCGAGGGCCGTACAAATGATTGACCTCTGCTTAAAAATACTAAAATCACAGCCCATTCATTTCGCCTTTCTTTCATGCTGTGCAAAGAAAAAGCAACCTCTTAATCCAGATATCTTACCATGACTCGCGCATGCATGCACGAGCACGGTGTGGCATGACCACCACAACAGAAAGATATGGACACAAGATGTGTGCAAATGTATTTAGTTTCCTATCCATGTGGACATGATTTAAGTGGGGGGGACCTAACCTCCTCTAGGGGGGTCCGGGGGGCATGCTCCCCTGGGCAGATTTGTTTTCAAATGTTGAAGTTAAAAGCATCAATCTGGTGCACTTTGAGAGCAACATTAAGAGATCTATGGATACATCTCTCAACACCCATATGAAACAGAACTCTAAGCAGATTTTCTTTTTCTTTATGGATATTTTACAAATCACTCCCCTTTCAAACTGTATTCTTGTTTATTAATAACAACTTTTTTTTACTGTCATATAGTATTTTATACTTGTTTACTTTATTCTCTTATTTGTTTATAACTATAATGATCATATCAAGATGTGTCAAGACTGGTTGGAGAAAAACCTTCTTATATTCGTTAGCATAGCTAGCTAACCAGATGCTAATAACAACAAAGTTATTGACTGTATGATCAGTATGACAGATGAACAGATCGCCACTGACGGAGTCCAGAACAAATTTCTTACGGGGACAATAAAGTATATCTTAGCGCAGGGGTGTCAAACTCAAGGCCCGGGGGCCAAATCCGGCCCGCGACTTCATTGTATGTGGCCCGCAAGAGCTTGCAAAGAATATAATACGTTTATTATACGGTTACATGCCACTTTACAGAAGCACGTTGCCCATAAACTACATGTCCCACAATGCATCTCGTTTTGTGACATGCACACTGAAGAGACTTGCAATTATTTGCCCTGGACTTCTGCTTTCAGACGTAGTTAGTTATTACCCTATCTGGTAATAATCCAATTCAGAGGCAATAATGTAATATAATACATTATTTTATATATATATATTGTATATTTATATATTGTATATTTATATAGTTACAACCGGCCCCTTTGAGTGCAACCATAATGCTAATGTGGCCCGCGATGAAATTGAGTTTGACACCCCTGTCTTAGCGTATCGTATGTTCAAAACTTTTTGAAAACCAAAAGCAAAAGAGAAAATACACTGGAATGGATTAAACTCTGCTCTAATGTATGTTGCATGCAGATTGTGAGATAACTAGCTTGATACCCCAGCTGACAACTACATACAGGGTTACTTCTACATACTACAACCCTTTTATTTCAAATTGTCAGGTTTTGTCTAAAAACTGTTATTTATTCGAAAATACTGAAAATAGATCCAGCTTTCAAAACACTCACTGATGTTCAGCCTTTAGATGCTTTTTACTCCTAAGCTTCACCTCTCGAGGGCAGAGAAGAGATTATAGCCAACACATCAGATCAGAAATTTAAATTGGACGTGCGAGGTGAATTTGATAGCATCTCAGTCAGTAGTAATGGGACGCTCTTCACTGTTGGAGCACCTCTTTAAGATGCAGTATTTTCCCATAATTGGACTGGAGAGCACTCACAGATGGCTTCAGGGTTGATTAGGATGTGTGATGAAGTATCTTGGACACTTCCAGGAAGCCATGATTGTTTCGACACGCTGTGAACATACGTGTGGTTGATGAGGTTGCTTCTGATTGACACTGTACGAAACACAAGTTACATGGATAACGACAATCTATGTGGCATGAGGGTATAACTACCTAGCTAAATACACACTGTAAAGATGGTTTTGTTAATAGAAAGTAGTGAAGAACAACACCAAACAATTTCAATCTAAAGCCAAATAAGTGCTGCATCTGGTGCAGTTTTCATTTAAATGGAAAGGAGTTTTTATTCATTTATTTTCTTTTTCTTTAACGGTCTTCTATAAAATGTATGTAACATCTTTCTACAAGCAAAACCTGATCTTCTATTTATCAATCTGAAATACTGTTAAATGTTTTAGCATATTTACTAGAGGCTTCAAGCTCACATCAGGCACACATTTGAAATACAAGCACAAATTGAGCATTAGCCGGGGACCTAAATCATGTTTACAGCTGCAATGTATCTTGGTTATAAATCTATGTAGTGAGTCAGATGAGATCATGAAGCATGAAGCTTTGACAACATCTCAAAAATGTTCTGCCTTTCTAAACCGACAATGTATTCCTTCTCTTTATGCAGCCGTTAGCAAAGGTGATAAATAAGCCAAGTTTCAACATTTCTAGGAATACACAATTATATCATTTTTTCTGTTCACAATCTCGGGTTGTCAGTATTCCAGAAATGTAGTAAATGATAAAAGATAGATACCACAGTAAAAAAATTAAAATAAAATAATAAATCAAATGTACTTTAACTTAAACTGGTTTAATGTCGTTAAACAGGTCATTATTATCCTCTCTTTTATCTATATTTATGTTAAAACATGTCATCCAAACACTTTTCTATTCACTTAATGTCCAAGATAATATGTATACATATCATGAAAACGTTATGACTGACCTTAAATGCATCATGTTGTAACTTAGCTGTAACTTCATCCAACCTTCGTTAGCACTAGCTTTTAGCTTAGCTTATTAACTTAAAGTGGACCTATCATGCTATATTTGAATAATATAGTGTAGGACCATACCTATATAAGGCATATTTATACTTTTTTCTTTTCAAAATACCAAACAGATCATGCATTTTAGCCATGCCTCATTTAGCTCAATTTGCACTTTTTTTTAGCTCTGCTCTGCAAGGGCAGATTCTGTGAGAACAGCACCATCTACTGGCCTGGCATATGTACTACAGCGTCTCCAGCGCTTTGGAACGGCAATGGCCGTGGCTGTCTCCTCCTGATTGGTGGAGTTGGCCCAATAGCCGTAGCGCCACTGTCCTGACGTCAGGACAGTGTTCAAATCTGGATCAGTTTTTATCAGATCCGTTGCAGCCCCTTTTTTAGAGATTTGGGTATGGAGGAAAATAGAGAGGGTTGTGTTTTCTGACACTTGGTGAGTTCCCTGGAACACCGGGGACACATATTCATGTATAAAAGACGTACAAAAGTGCATTTTGCATGATAGGTCCCCTTTAAACAACGTCATTTTGTATGTTAACCGAACCTCTGTTAGCATTAGCTTTTAGCTCTGAATTTTGCCTAGCAGGACTGTGCTGCTTACAGGCTAACAGCTACCGTTAAAGGTGGGGTAGGTAATTCACATCAGAAACACTTTTTGTTATATTCCATGGAATGCTCTTAACGTCCCGATAGCAATGAATACATGAAATGCTTTGACAATAAATACATTAAAAAATCTCATCTGTGGAAGCCGTAGTACTGTAAAAAGCACGACCAATCATCTGAGCCGGCCCGGCTAAAATGACTGGATGGCCTACCTGCCTGTCAGCCTTCCATCTGTGCACAAACTTATCTCGTGCCCTCATTGGTCAAGTGTGCGTTTGTGTGTGTTGGAGGAGGGGCTCTGTAAGGAAGTCTGAAGGAAGGGGCAGATCTTTTTCGGCTGCGTACTTTCAAATTCTAGCGCACTCAAGCTGGTTTCTCCATTCTTACCTACCCTACCTTTAACTAGTTCTCTTCCTGACAACATTTCAAAACAGCTTTGTTCACAAAATAGCATTATCAGGGAGAAAATAGAAACGTTTTCCATACATTTCAAACACATATTGTATTATCCCTTAAACAACTGGTCCCGTTAGTCTTGATTCCCCCAGTGGATGAAGTGCTGTAAAGAAGAGTACCGTAACTTTCCAGAATCTTCAATCTTCAAGTTCAAGATTATATTTGAGCACATCAAGAGAGACGTTATAGTTTACCTTCACCCAAAACTAGTCTTCACTAACTACTACTTGAATGCATCAAATCGTAACTTAATGGAACGTCTGTAAGCATTATTAGCCGATGGAAAAAGAGTAACATAACTTTTCCAACATTTTCACATCGAAGTTTCCAAAGTTATCTTGACATACCCAGTACAATTAAATGGAATAAACACATTTGTGGCAAAACTGTCCAAAACTCTGCACACTTATCCCCCATTTGAACAATTATCAGGCTTTTTACCGTACCCTGGGGAGTTGCTGTAAGAAACAGCTATAAACTCTTCTGTCTTCCGACGTAATTGGACGACTCAAAGTGTTTAGTATCTTCCCCAGGTTGAGAAAGGGTGTGTATCTCATAACTGGAAGAGCTTTGTCAGAACATCTGAAATATGTACGTGTGATATCTGAAATTGGTATACAGTAGGATACCCAGGTGGCTGATATCAGTCCGCCATGTCTGTCAGTCCTCACAGGGAAACTGTCAAATTACTTTCTCAAGTCAGATTAGAACAAAAGCAGTTTGACTCAAACGTGAAGGTTATACAGTAAGTGAAGGATTTATTCACTGTTTCATCTCTGCCAGGGACAGAACAATTACTCTAATCTATGCATCCATGTACACTTCTGGAAAAAACTTCAAAGTGTTCCTTTGAAAATCAAACCTCCCTCACTTCCCCACCTCCGTCACAAATTACCATACAAAAGTCTCCCAGCACACGACTGCTACGCTACACAGAGTCTCTTCACACACGGAGCTCCGCTGGACGATTGAAGTCGAGCTCTTCTGAATTTCCTCAACTCGCCTACGTGATCAAAGTGGATGAAGACAGGCGGTTAGCGAGACAGGCCCAGAAGTGAAGCTCTGCCTGGGGCTTCCTCTGTTCTGTGCACGGGGAAATAGTTATCTGCCTTTTTTCCTTCACTGCAGTCTTTGTATTGTCTAGAGCTCATGGTATTCCTCAGCTCTCTACAACCTTTACTGGTTGCTGGTCTCAGTATAGTATGAGATATATGCACTTTAATTAGTGTTTGAATGTTGCGCACAGAGACCGATTGTATAGTGTGTGCTTCTGTTGTAAAAGTGAAAACATTAAGAAGCCTCAAAATAGTTCTCACTGTAGTCCTTCATTTCATAGCTTGATATTACTATACTGCAACCAAAGCAGGGTTTTATTTTCCAAAAACATCTAACTGTGATGGTTTAGCAACTCGTTACAAATGATTGGCATACATCTACTGCTATAACAGCCTCACGGATTCAGACACTACATCATATTTTAAAACATGTTTTAAACCATTTCTTAGTGACGTTTGCTTTTTGCAAAGGAACATTGTCCTTTTGAAACTGTAAAGGGCAAAATACAATCTTGTGACAGAGTTGGAAGAAGGTATTCTTAAATGTAATTGCATGGTTTTAGAAAACCTCTAAAGGAATATTAGGGCACTTTGGGAAACACATGTTTAATGAGATAATAAAAACCAATGTTATGTCTCTTCATTAAAGTCACATTCTGCCACTAGAGGTCTCTCAATCAAAACAATAACAAGGGAGGCATCAAGGGAGTTGTTGCTGCTCACCAACATTGACATCAATGCCGTCCTTGATTTAATTTCTTAGACATAATCCATGTGTTTTTAAACCTGCACAGTGAGTGTTTAATTAGAAGTCAGGATGTCTCTGAGACACTGTTTCCTTTTTAGTCCCTTGTCAGGTTCTCCTGGTTAGGATTACTTACTTTTTCATCATTCCTGAGGTTCTTACTGCAGAGCTAGATTATCCACAGAGGTCTTTTACACATGGTGCAGGGGATTAAAATCAGTAAAAACATTTAATAATGCAGTCTCATACCGCTCAGCGAATTAGCATTAAGCCCTTAATTGAATCATGTGAGTAAGAGTAGAGCAGAACACACAGAATATCCACAGAAATGACATCCATAATGGACCACATAGGTCCATCTCCATGTTTAGTGCAAATGCAGGAAGCAGCAAGTCAGAGAGTCTGACTTTCGTGCAATCAGAGACATAACCTTCGCCTTGTTACTAACAGTGATAACGATCTATAGTCTTAGTCCTAGTAGTCGTCACCCTATACAAAATGACGTATGTTTTTAAACATCTGGTTACACATCTATTTTGTAGTTTTGTAACTTCATTTAAACATAAGGACTGTATGTTTATACATCACCCCATCCAACCCAAACTTCCTTCCTACGCAGACGACCACAAGCCGATTATACAAATATTTGTGTTACATCAAAACACGAGGAAATACATTGCGTTAGACTTCATTTTAAGAACCTCATTTTAGGAGACAGGGCTGTTTTCAGATAGTTTTAAATTAGAATGAAATAAGGCGTTTATTTCAGGGAAAAAGCTACACTTCTCTTCCAATTTCCAACATCTGCCACTTCTCCAAACACCCACTGAAGCATTCAGCCAAACCCACCAGTTGTTACACCAGAACAGGTTGGATCCAGCAACAGAGAAACCCTAGAAATGCATCTGGAAATGCTGGTATAGACAATTCTGCTGTCATACTATAGTTTGTGCTGAAATGACAGCAGTGGAGCTAGTCCCAGTGACAGATGGGACTCGTTATTTAACAGGTAAGAGCATTTCCTCTAAGTGAGGATTGGTTTGCACAATCCCAATTACCGCTCCTGTTATAACCTGGTATAAACAAACCTGGAGTAACTAGTAAACATAATGCCTGTGCTGTACGTTTTGCCAAGTAAAACTGCTGGCTGTCGACAGTTTGAGTATCAGCTGAATAATAAATGTGGCAGCAGATTCCTTTTTCCCCAGACCCGCTCCAATGGAAACTTAAGAGACAGAGAGTGACATGTCGACAAGCCAATTATGTGAGTGGCCAGCTGCCATCGGCAACAACATCTCCACAGTTACTACAGAGAGCCTGAACACACACATCCAAGGTTGTTAGAAAATAATAATGCAGTTGAAGAGGCATATTCAATGAGCTGTGAAGTGCAGATGTAGATCGGGAGCATTATGTGTGTGTGTGTGTGTGTGTGTGTGTGTGTGTGTGTGTGTGTGTGTGTGTGTGTGTGTGTGTGTGTGTGTGTGTGTGTGTGTGTGTGTGTGTGTGTGTCCAGAACTAAAAGAGAGAGAATGATGGGGCTGTAATCAGGCTACGTCCCAGGAGATCCGATAGCAGTGCTGACAGCGAGTTGGTACTCATCTTCGGAGCAGGATTTCTGGGCCACAGTCCCTCTGTCTGTCTTTAAAAAGAAAAATAGCAGGGGGGCTGAAGAGATGGAAGAATAGAAGGGAAGCAGAAAATGTACCCAGGCTGAGAACAAATTCAAGGGGCTTTGTTTTTTCAGAGGCAGTGACAGTAACATAAAAGCTGTGTCTATCAGAGCAAATCACACAGCCTAATTGACACGGTGTAGATTCTGGAGTTGGTAGGATGGAGATGGTTGTGGCCATTACTGCCTTATAGAGGCCGAGAGCAGTAATTACAGAGTACAGTGTCGGGTGCAAATTGAGGGTATGAAGGCTCTTGGTCAAATTGTGTGACATACTTACTGTATATAATTAGTCAAAGACTCAATAAGTACGATTACTTTAAATGTGCTCGCCAGTGGGTTAAAGCAAACCTCAGAATCACACAAAGAGCTTGGTCAGTCTTGCATTTTCTTTTTGTGCAATATGTCTGCCATTCTCGTAGCTTAATCTTGGTGTTTATGATTTGGTCCTTTGTCACTACGCGAAGTTTGAAGCCTAGAAACGTCCAAATGAAAAGAGAAAATGCATGAGTTTATCTGCACATACAGACACAGCCACACATTTCTCTACTGGGTCATAATGGGGTCATAATGCACTATTTTCCCACTCATTGTGCCTTTAACTTAACAACTTTTTGGTCACTGTATTTTGTCTTTATCTAGAGCAGAGTAATGTGGTCTCTTGTGGCGCTTTGTAACTAAGCACAGTAAAACTTTTTTGAGATTGTTATGAAATGTGTTTTGTTTGGACATTTAATAAAAAATGTGTAAATTCACTTTTCAATAAAAACGTATTTTATCAACCCCATTATCTCTTTCATAGTTCTGGTGTGTCATTCAGAATTATTTAGAATGTATTCCCAAAGGTATCACACTCAACTAAATGAGGAAATAATAGAAAGGTGCAAGTATAAAAGTGACATTTAAACTGTGCTTACAATCAGACTCATCAACATTCTGTACTTTACTGCTATGAAGCATCGTTGTTAAGAATGTCAAGACAGAATAGCGATCACAGTATAACAGCCAGGACACTTAGTAGGAAATGAAAACGTAATATATTATGTATTATTATTATATAACACATATGTCCATAGATGTTAGATATATGAAGGGGCCCTATTATGTATGTTATGACTCTTCCAGGCGACATAGATTAGACACAGACTGTATAAATCATACAGAGATATGACGGATTTTCTGTTCAATGTCAAATGGAAATCCTTCATTTCCCAGTGTTTTAGTACAAGACCCAACCCTTGACCTGGATCATCACAACACATATGTGAGAGAAGTTGAATACAGTTAAAAGTACAAATAATAATAACAAATATTTACAGTTTTAGGATGAAAACATCACTTATGTATCTATCAGATTAAATGTATATTTGGCTTATGGCAGCACAATAGTGTGCAGACCACTTTTTGTTTTTCTTCATATTTATATTTGGTATAATTATGTGTCTTTGTTCACTTTTATGTTGAATCATTTTTTTTAATATTTTCTTTCCCAATTATTTTTTTTAGAATCGTTATGTGTTTGATATTCTCTTGCAATTTATATCCTTATGTTGTGCTTATGTGTGCACCTCCATACACCAAATCCGATTCTGATTATCTAGCAATGACAATTAAAGACGATCTAAAAAGAGAGATTTCCGCATTATCCCCAGGGTTAACACATACAAAAATCCCCAACTCCTTATACCCTTTCTCTTTTTAAATGTAATCCATCAAATATTTACAGTTACCTCAAATCAACTGAGAGACCAGTGAACGCCCACTATCTCTTTCATTTCAACTACATGAAATAGTGTCAGTGTGGGCTTTTTCCAAATATAGGTTATCATCACAAGACACCGGCTCTCTGCATCTCTCCTCCTGGATCGCACCACCATCGCAGGGCTGACTTTAACTTGATGTAAGCCGGAGATGAATACTTCATCCCTGACCCACATAATGGCGATATATGAGGCTCGGTGAGCGGGGCTCTGTCGTGTTTTTACCCGCTTCCTCTGCTGTGTTCCTCGGCTTCTAATCTTCCTCCGCCCGCCTGGATCCCTCTCTTCCAGGCAGACGAGTGGAGAGGAAAGCGGTGACCGAGAGAGAGGCGAGGGAAACGGGGAAAGTAAGTAGCTCGAAAGGGGGGAAATTAATTCATGCTTCCTGAGAGGTGAGACACTTCAGAGGTTTGACATGACTCCTGGATCAGTTGGAAAGTAATGCTAGTACTTTAGCTGGCAGTATTTCGTTACTCGTTACATTTGGCTATGTGGACATATCGAGAAAGAGACCGTTTTACTACTGTAAACTTGAGACAAACATACCATTAAGCTAGTGGTGCCATGAGGTTATTGCAGGCAACTGTTCTAGAAGGAGACACTTTGTTATTGTCTAGTTACCAGTGGTGGACTAACTACGTACATTTACTCAAGTACCATTTTGAGATACTTGTAGGCTACTTTACTTGAGTATTTAAATGGTATGCTACTTTGTACTTCTACTCCACTACAATTCAGAGGTACATGGTGTACTTTTACTCCACTAAATGTATTGCATACCTTTAGTTACTTTACAGATCTGGATGAATGATGTGAAATATAATCAAGTGTTAAATCAGACTTTAGTTCCACCTGGAGTAAATTCACAAGCTACCCTGCAGTATACAAAGTCATTCAAACTAGCTGCTCCTTTACCAGCTTTGAGAACACTTTCATGATCAATCATTATAAAACATATCTTATATATTATTCTGAAATGGGCCAATCTGCACAATGACTACTATTACTGCCGCTACTTTAACTATATTTTGATGCTGATACTTTTGTACTTTTACTTGAGTAACATTTGCAGTGCAGGACTTTTACTAGTCACAAAGTATTTCTGGACTGTGGTATTTCTATGTTTACTTAAGTTTTAGTACAAGATCTGAGTACTTCTTCCAACTCTGGAGGTGAAACGGTTGAGCAGTTTGACATGACTCCTGGCTCACTTGGAAAGTAGTGCTAGTACTTTATGTGGCAGTATTTTGTTACTCGTTACATTTGGCTAAAATACATCTTGAGAAAGTTTCCGTTTTCTTGTAAACTTTGGCTAGTTGTTGAGACAAACATACAGGTAAGCTAGTGGTGCCATTAGGTCATTTCAGTCTTATATTAAAACTATTCTAGTGGAAGGTGACACTTTGATTCTGTCTCAATACCAGTGGTGGATAGTAATGAAGTACATTTACTCAAATACTATACTGGAGGTACTTGTACTTTACCTGAGTATTTTCACTTTAAACTACTTTATAAAACCACAAAGTGTTGATAACGAGGGAATACATAAAAGTGCTTTAAGGCTACTGTAACTCCATCATACAATATCGCAACACTCAGTTTTTCGTTTATTATGTACACCTAGGTAAAATGTATGCAGTCTAATACTGAAGTCCTTCAGAATTACTACCTTCATGGAAGTTTCTAATGTTCAGTCTGCTTTCATTTTTATAAAAAGGATGGACAGCACCACAAATATCAGCCCCCCGTAAAGTGGAATAAACCTTTTTATTACAAAGTCACGTAAAAAATGAACATTATAATGTCTACTTACTCTAGATTTACTGCAGGGCTGTTGTATTACTTTGCATTATTGTTTATGCCTACCTGTTAAAGTTCATGTTGGAGTTTTATTGGACTGTTTACATCATCGGTCATAGTGCAGAAGGCTTTTCTGCTCCTTCCCCAGCCCATGAAATGATGATTGATGATGATGGATATATTGTTACAGCTCTCCTGACAAAGATGACAGTGAATATAAAGACCATCCAGGCCTTTATCTGAAAGGTCACTTACTCAATATTCACCACACTTGTCAGCTTCAGTCTGTCAGGGTTCAGGCTGAGCACATACAGGAAGAAGAATGACATTTCTTTGCCTTCCTTTCTCCCCAAGGGAGATTTAGGCTCTCCTCTACTGTCGTACTTTGCTCCAAAGTTTGAAAATCAACTTGTCTTTGGCTAGAAAGGCAGTAGCGCTTTCTACTTCAATAGTTCCCATCAGGAAAAATAAACATGTACCACGATGTTCCTGAATTTAATACATTGTTTCAAATCTACAACTATGTCAGTAATATTTGTTAAAGTTATTATTAAGAATAATTAGGTACAGAATCTGAGCAAGTGCACTGTTATATTTTAAAGACATGACTCAATTTTGGCCACTAGGAGACTCTTGTCTGCTCTGATTGGTTAGCTGGCCGGCTCTGTTGTGATTGGTCAACCGCTTAGAGATGTCCCGCCTCTTAGCCTATCACGTACAATGTGTTGGAGCGCTAGCCAATAGGAGTGCGAGTGCTCCATAGTGATGTCACTATGTTCATGAAGTAAACAAAGGAGTCTAATGGAGGAGTTTCAGGCAGCGGGGGGGGGAAGAGAAAATCCTTCTGGAGGGAACACAGGGATTTTAGTCTTTGCAGACCATTTACATGCACTAAAACCTATAGAACACACAATAGGAAATGGAATGGAAAACCCTAAAGAGCTTAATTGGGCCTCTTTCATTTGCTAGCCACTAACTCTGTTGGTCTGCTATTGAGGCTGGAAAGGTAGTGATGTAGTCTTAGACTAAGTCATTACATAGTCAAATGGAGGGTCAACTATTCCTATCACTGACTGTCAAATAATGTCCCTTTCTCTGTGTTTGCTCATTGGTTGATGCTGTTTGTGTTAATGTGTTAATTTGGCGCTGTCCTTGGTTCTGAAACAGAGAGCAGTACGTCATCGATAGACGTCAGACAGACAGAACACCACTCTTTTTGTTGTAGTCAAAATAACTTTTGGCACTAAATGTATTCCCCCCATTGTAGCAATCCACATGAGGGAATTGATAGAGAGAGAGTGGGAGATATGCGTCCCTGAATAATAATTTTCCAGGAACTGATAGATGTGGATAAGGAGTGATCCATCTGGCTTGCTTCTAGTTACTGTTGAGAGTTGAAGATGCATCATACTGCTAATAAATAAAGCAATTTGTATGGGGCAAATTCTTCTGGCAGGAAGTTTTATTAAAGTGGACCTATCATGCTATATTTAAATGATATATTGTAGGGCCATACCTATATAAGGTATATTTATATGTTTCTGTTTTCAAAATACCAAACAGATCATGCATTTTAGCCATGCCTCATTTCGCTCTATGTGCTGTTTGCTGTCTACTGGGCTGATTCTATGAGCTGCAGCTGACCACGCCCCCCTGCAGGAGAGGGTAGCCGTGCTCTGATCAAGTCAAGAGGAGGAGAAAAAAAGATCTCCGTCCTCCGTGTTTTATTATATTGTTATAGGCCTATAGAGTTGTTTTAAAGCTCAATAAATAACAAAGAAGACCTTTGACCGGCACTTTTCTAATTTTGTCCGGAAGATTTAAACTTTAACGGACATCTTGACCGGCGAAAGAAACTGAAACTGAAACTCTGCCGCACGGTCCCCTCATTCCTTGGAAGAGGCGGAGAGGTGGGTGTTTGTCATCTGCTGGTGGACTAACCGGAGAGAATTACAGTGCTTGCCTCGACGGGGAGGGATTGCATTGAATTAAAGCAGCGGGAGCAAACGCTTGCCTCGGGGAGGGAGAAAGAAAGCCACAGCGGAGAATAAACAGAAGGGTAACCATGGTAACTATGGGCGGGAAGTCTTCTTCGCTGCTTTTGTGGCAGACTACAGCGCCACTTACAGGCCTGGCATATGTACTACAGCGTCTCCAGCGCTTTCGAGCGGCAATGGCCGGCCGTGGCCCAACCCCACATTCCCCTGATAGGTGGAGAGTTGGCCCAATAGCCGTAGCGCCACTTCTGTGACGACATAGAAGTGTTCAAATCTGGATCAGTTTTTATCAGATCCGTTGCAGCCCCTTTTTTAGAGATTTGGGTATGGAGGAAAATAAAGAGGGTTGTGTTTTCTGACACTTGGTGAATTCCCTGGAACACCGGGGACACATATTCATGTATAAAAGACGTACACAAGTGCATTTTGCGTGATAGGTCCCCTTTAAACAGTCGTTTAACATTGAATTATCAACAGGCTGTTATTCTTACCCAATTTGTCATGTCATCATTTATTGAAGAAACCAAGCAATTGTTTATAAAATCAGACAATCAACACTTCATTTAGACCCAAATCGATTGATCAATTTCTTTCATAATCACATTCTCCTGCCACTGACTCTTTAGGGAGGTAGCATACAATCATATTATCAGTTATTTTGTTTGATTAAAACACCTGCCTGCTTCTACTTAGATCTCTGGACCATTTCTTTAAAAGTGTTATACGCTGCTTTAGTGTAGAGAGATGAGATGAACACCCTGTAGATGTGTCATGTAAAGCTGCAGTGTGAGGTGTATGTGGTGTTGAGTTCATGGTGTCATCTTCTTCACTTCACAGGAAACTGAAGTGCATTGCTGAGACGTCCTCCACGGTTTCCTGCCAGGGACTCACACCTGAAGGTACAGTAGTGTCAGAGCCTCACCTCCTCCCGCCATGCTTTCCTTTCCCCCTCCCTCACCTCACTTTGTACTTCATTTTCTCATATTTTCATGTTTTAAAGAGGCCCAATTTTTCTTTTTGCGGGTTTCCCTTTCCTGTAGAGTTCCCTGTGTTCCCTCCAGGCACTTTATTATGTATGCAGGTGATACGGCCCTGGTCAGCACCCTTTTTGATGAGGAAGAGGAGCATGGGCCTGTCCTTGATTTCTTTATTAACTGGTGGGAGAAGTCAAACCTGCTTCTAAATACCTCAAAAACAAAGGAGATGGAAATTGATTTTAGAATAGCACCATCCCCCAACCCTACTCTTTTAGATAGGGAGCCGATACAACAGGGTCCCTACGGTCATTAAAAACCTCGAAAAGTCATGGAAATTCAAAATGCAAATTCCAGGCCCTGGAAAAGTTATGGAAAACAATATTTTTCCCAAAGTTTTGGAAAAGTCATGGAAATGTAACCAAAGTTGCATCAAATATAATTTATATTTTATCTAATCGCCGAAATAGTAATACTATAACGATAATAAATACTGTATCGTACAGTATAGTAATGAAGCGTAAAATGGCATTTAACTGACGAGGTATTTTGCTGGTGAGAGATTTTTACAATCACGCCCTCTACAGTGGCTTTAGTCTGTAGGAGCTAGTAAGCCTACTATTTGATTTGTTTTAGATAGGCGCAACATGTTTCATATGCAGACCTTATTTTACAGCTTACCATGTTACAAATGTTTCAGTGGTACCGCTGAGAAAGAGTAATTTTTTTGGTCATGGAGAATTAGGTAAAGGTCATGGAGAAGTCATGGAAAAGTCATTGAAAATCATTGGTGAAAAAGTGTATGAACCCTGATACATTGAGTCACTGAGTACAAGTATCTTGGTGTCGTGCTTGACCACAAGCTCATGGGATGTATGGTCTGAGAAAGTAAATGCTAAGTCTCAACAAAGAATGTTCTTTTTACGTAAATGATTGTCTTTTAATGTCGGCAACAGAATGGTTAAGATGTTTTATCATGCTTTTATTGAAAGTGTGCTCTCCTTCGGCATCATATGCTGGTTCGGCAACGCCACTGAGGCACAGACAAAGTCAGTCAGGAGGGCCGTAACATTGTCCAGTAAAGTGTCAGGAATCTAATGTTCTAGTCTACAAAGCTTATACAAGGACAGAGTTTTAAAAATGGCACACAATATTGTGAGTGACCTGAGGCACCCTCTTGCCTCTTACTTTGAACTGTTGCCATCCGGGCGGAGATATCGTGCCCCTCTGTTTAAAAAGAACAGATCTAGGCTGTCTTTCATCCCACAAGCCATCAAACTCCTGAATCAATGATGGCTAGGACGCACTGTTTACCCAGCTGGTCTGGCACTGTCATGTCTGCCGATATCTGTTTTTTTTACGTTTGTTCTTTTTAATCTGTGTCTATGTTGTTGTCGGTGATGTATGTTTATCTTTTGAAATGCCTTGTGATGTGCTGCAACCCATTTTCCCCTCGGGGACAAATAAACGAATACTACTACTACTAAAGATGGAGTTTCTCTCCCACCTGAAACGACTCCATTGGACCCCTTTGTTTACTTCCGGAACATAACGATACTGGCCCTTCATTTTGCCAGTGCTCCAATACATTGTACGTGATAGGCTAAGGGGCGGGACATCTCTAAGCGGTTGACCAATCCCATCAGAGCCGGCCAGCTAACCAATCAGAGCAGACTGGGCTCTGGTTTCAGACAGAGGGTGAAAAGAGGTGCTGCAGCACAGGCAGTATGAGGACAATAAAGAGCTTTTTGAACATTAAAGCATGGAGACATGTCCCAGTAGAGACACTAAATACTGATATACACCTGAACATCAGCAGGAGAGGACTCTTTAAAGTAGAGACACTAAATACTGATATACACCTGAACATCAGCAGGAGAGGACTCTTTAAAGTAGAGACACTAAATACTGATATACACCTGAACATCAGCAGGAGAGGACTTTTTAAAGTAGAGACACTACATACTGATATACACCTGAACATCAGCAGGAGAGGACTCTTTAAAGTAGAGATACTACATACTGATATACACCTGAACATCAGCAGGAGAGGACTCTTTAAAGTAGAGATACTACATACTGATATACACCTGAACATCAGCAGGAGAGGACTCTTTAAAGTAGAGACACTACATACTGATATACACCTGAACATCATCAGGAGAGGACTCTTTAAAGTAGAGACACTACATACTGATATGAACCTGGACATTTGCGTAATATATTCCACACACACTTATTCATACCATTTCAGCCAATTGCCCAGCATAGTTTTAAATGTTATGTCAAACCGCTGGGGTTCGATGGCGGCCTCAGGGTGACGTTAGCCTGCTCATTTTTCTCATAACTCTTAACAAACTGGATCTCCTTCCTGTCAAAGTTGGGAGTGCTGTCAGTCAGTGCTGGTGGGATGACGGGCCATCTCCTTTTTGACAAGGTGAGTGACACTTTCAAATTCTGGCATTGGCAGCAGCTCTCCAAAGTCACACTTTGATGGACGACCGGTGGCACATTCTTTATATCATATATTTTCAGTACAGAACAGTGACTTGCATTCGTTTATATGGCATACTTTCTGAGCAATGTGCCCCTGTGCTTATATAAGTAGAAAAGTTGTTTCTGCTTTATATCAAAGCTGTGAATTAAGACACTACTCGCTAAACTATGAAATAATACTATGTTACGGGATTAGTCGTACTGGCAAATTAACCACTAGCCTCATGGAAAACATCACTGGTGTTTTTACAACATGAACAACAACGCAACGAGTGCAGCGGCCTCCAAACACCGAACTGTCCGCTGTCTCTCTCCGCTGAACCACACCATAAACGACAGCAAAAATGCCAAATTAGACTCTTTTTTAATGTCATTTACATCATTTATGGGCACTTGTTCCTTTCAGCTCAGTGCTAGAGTCTCTTGTGTTTTGCTGTCCTCAATGGCGCGATGTTTCACCGAGGGCGGGGCCCTGACTCTGCTCCAAGGACACACAGATAGTGGAAGAGGACCAAGGACAATAACAGTAACCATGCCACTGCAAATGCACCAAAATCCATGTGAGCAAAGAGCCAATAGGAATCATTTATTAATGTAATCCGCACAAAACATGTACAAACAATGAAAATACATCCTCAAGGAAATACTGTTTATTCAGGTAACTCAGGCTGAGGAGAAACAACAAACACTGGAGGCCCTTTTCAAAGAATCAAGAAGATTGCAGAGAGGCTTTGTAAAAAAGAAATCATTAAGGAGCAGCGTGTATGCAGGCAGTTGTTTCCTTTATGTGTTGCAGAGCGATTCAATTTTCAAGCAAAACTGTACACAGTATGATATTAACCTTAATGTAGTTTCAGTGTGCACTGTTCAGCAGTGCTATCTAATATAATAGAATAATTAATCAGATTGAGACTCAGTATGGGTAGATACTTAAAAGAGGACATATTCTGCTGATGTTCAGGTGTATGTCAGTATGTAGTGTCTCTACTTTAAAGAGTCCTCTCCTGCTGATGTTCAGGTGTATATCAGTATGTAGTGTCTCTACTTTAAAGAGTCCTCTCCTGCTGATGTCCAGGTGTATATCAGTATGTAGTGTCTCTACTTTAAAGAGTCCTCTCCTGCTGATGCTCAGGTGTATATCAGTATGTAGTGTCTCTACTTTAAAGAGTCCTCTCCTGCTGATGTTCAGGTGTATATCAGTATGTAGTGTCTCTACTTTAAAGAGTCCTCTCCTGCTGATGTCCAGGTGTATATCAGTATGTAGTGTCTCTACTTTAAAGAGTCCTCTCCTGCTGATGATCAGGTGTATATCAGTATGTAGTGTCTCTACTTTAAAGAGTCCTCTCCTGCTGATGTTCAGGTGTATATCAGTATGTAGTGTTTCTTCTTTAAAGAGTCCTCTCCTGCTGATGTTCAGGTGTATATCAGTATGTAGTGTCTCTACTTTAAAGGTCCCCTATTACACTGTTTTTCATCAATGTAGTATAGGTCTCAGATATATACAAAACATGTGTCTGAAGTTTTTGGCTCCAAACACCAAACAGATCATTGCAGCATCCCATAATCCCCTCTGTTTCAGCCCAGTTTCAAAAGTGCTGATTCTCTGTCTGTTACTTTAGAGGAAAATAAGGAGCCCCTCCCCACGCCCCTCTGAGAGATAATTGGTTTAAAAAGAACACAATGGTGCTCTAGGAGGAGATTCAGGTGATAAGGTGGGGGGGGGGGGGGTTAACTTGGTTGGTGATTGGCTAATGGTTACACAAGCCAAAACATCGTTATGACATCATAAAGTGGCCAAAATCTGATCAGCTCATTTTCAGACAGGTTTTTATATAAATGGATCAGGACAAAAAGAGAGAGAATCTTTGTTCCTGAAACTTTCAGAGTCTCTTTACACAGAGGGGACACATGTTGATGTAGAAGAGACATGAACAAGTGGATTTTGCATGATAGGTCCCCTTTAAAGAGTCCTCTCCTGCTGATGTTCAGGTGTATATCAGTATGTAGTGTCTCTACTTTAAAGAGTCCTCTCCTGCTGATGTGCAGGTGTGTATCAGTATGTCGTCTCTCTACTTTAAAGAGTCCTCTCCTGCTGATGTTCAGGTGTGTATCAGTATGTAGTCTCTCTACTTTAAAGAGTCCTCTCCTGCTGATGTTCAGGTGTATATCAGTATGTAGTGTCTCTACTTTAAAGAGTCCTCTCCTGCTGATGTTCAGGTGTATATCAGTATGTAGTGTCTCTACTTTAAAGAGTCCTCTCCTGCTGATGTTCAGGTGTATATCAGTATGTAGTGTCTCTACTTTAAAGAGTCCTCTCCTGCTGATGTTCAGGTGTATATCAGTATGTAGTGTCACTACTTTAAAGAGTCCTCTCCTGCTGATGTTCAGGTGTATATCAGTATATCAGTATGTAGTGTCTCTTCTTTAAAGAGTCCTCTCCTGCTGATGTTCAGGTGTATATCAGTATATCAGTATGTAGTGTCTCTTCTTTAAAGAGTCCTCTCCTGCTGATGTTCAGGTGTATATCAGTATGTAGTGTCTCTACTTTAAAGAGTCCTTTCCTGCTGATGTTCAGGTGTATATCAGTATGTAGTGTCTCTACTTTAAAGAGTCCTCTCCTGCTTATGTTCAGGTGTATATCAGTATGTAGTGTCTCTACTTTAAAGAGTCCTCTCCTGCTGATGTTCAGGTGTATATCAGTATGTAGTGTCTCTACTTTAAAGAGTCCTCTCCTGCTGATGTTCAGGTGTATATCAGTATGTAGTGTCACTACTTTAAAGAGTCCTCTCCTGCTGATGTTCAGGTGTATATCAGTATATCAGTATGTAGTGTCTCTTCTTTAAAGAGTCCTCTCCTGCTGATGTTCAGGTGTATATCAGTATATCAGTATGTAGTGTCTCTTCTTTAAAGAGTCCTCTCCTGCTGATGTTCAGGTGTATATCAGTATGTAGTGTCTCTACTTTAAAGAGTCCTCTCCTGCTGATGTTCAGGTGTATATCAGTATGTAGTGTCTCTACTTTAAAGAGTCCTCTCCTGCTGATGTTCAGGTGTATATCAGTATGTAGTGTCTCTACTTTAAAGATTCCTCTCCTGCTGATGTTCAGGTGTATATCAGTATGTAGTGTCTCTACTTTAAAGAGTCCTCTCCTGCTGATGTTCAGGTGTATATCAGTATGTAGTGTCTCTACTTTAAAGAGTCCTCTCCTGCTGATGTTCAGGTGTGTATCAGTATGTAGTCTCTCTACTTTAAAGAGTCCTCTCCTGCTGATGTTCAGGTGTATATCAGTATGTAGTGTCTCTACTTTAAAGAGTCCTCTCCTGCTGATGTTCAGGTGTATATCAGTATGTAGTGTCACTACTTTAAAGAGTCCTCTCCTGCTGATGTTCAGGTGTATATCAGTATATCAGTATGTAGTGTCTCTTCTTTAAAGAGTCCTCTCCTGCTGATGTTCAGGTGTATATCAGTATATCAGTATGTAGTGTCTCTTCTTTAAAGAGTCCTCTCCTGCTGATGTTCAGGTGTATATCAGTATGTAGTGTCTCTACTTTAAAGAGTCCTCTCCTGCTGATGTTCAGGTGTATATCAGTATGTAGTGTCTCTACTTTAAAGAGTCCTCTCCTGCTGATGTTCAGGTGTATATCAGTATGTAGTGTCTCTACTTTAAAGATTCCTCTCCTGCTGATGTTCAGGTGTATATCAGTATGTAGTGTCTCTACTTTAAAGAGTCCTCTCCTGCTGATGTTCAGGTGTATATCAGTATGTAGTGTCTCTACTTTAAAGAGTCCTCTCCTGCTGATGTTCAGGTGTGTATCAGTATGTAGTCTCTCTACTTTAAAGAGTCCTCTCCTGCTGATCTTCAGGTGTGTATCAGTATGTAGTCTCTCTACTTTAAAGAGTCCTCTCCTGCTGATGTTCAGGTGTATATCAGTATGTAGTGTCTCTACTTTAAAGAGTCCTCTCCTGCTGATGTTCAGGTGTATATCAGTATGTAGTGTCACTACTTTAAAGAGTCCTCTCCTGCTGATGTTCAGGTGTATATCAGTATATCAGTATGTCGTGTCTCTTCTTTAAAGAGTCCTCTCCTGCTGATGTTCAGGTGTATATCAGTATGTAGTGTCTCTACTTTAAAGAGTCCTCTCCTGCTGATGTTCAGGTGTATATCAGTATGTAGTGTCTCTACTTTAAAGAGTCCTCTCCTGCTGATGAGAAAAGGAGAGAAATTCCCTCTGGAGGAAACACTGGGAATTTAGCCTTTGCAGACCATTGACATGCACAAGAACCTATAGAGCACACTACATGAAAGGGGGAAATCTGAAAAAGCATAATAGGGCCCATTTAAAATACATGTGACTCTTTAGTACATGGATTTCATTGTATGAACTCTTGACTTTTTCTATGCAGATGATATTCAACTAAACCTGGCTTTGTTTGAGGTATTCTCATATACTATTGGAGTACAGGACAAAGTATGCTTGTGTTTATCTATCTCTTGCTCAACATAACAATGTGAATGTGTTTACACTGCAGCAGACTAAAGGCAAGCAGCCAGGTTATAACGGTGCATCCGCAGCGCAGGTAGATCAAAGCGGGGCTGAAAACACTGTCCAGACCTCCTGCTGTCTTCTGATCCACACACACACACACGCATGCACGCACGCACGCACGCACACACACACACACACACACACACACACACACACACACAGGAGGTGACACACTATGTTCTCCACAGATACTTTAAAACCCACCCTGAACCAACACCTATAGAAGAAGTGAAGGGAAAAATACGCCCTCACTCTGCTCAAATGTTCCCTCCAAAGTCTACTATACACATCTAAAAAGGGAAACACACACACTCACACTCATATAACTGTGCTGCAGTGGAAGTTCTTTCCTTTTCTGCTGACAGTAGAAAGGTCTCACCATTCTCCATCACACAGTAATTACTTATAAGGCCACAGGGATTAAGATGTCCCTAATTCCCCTCTGTAATCGAGCCTGTGCTCCACATAACCCGTTAGCATTGCTACCCAGTCTCTATCCCTTATTAAGCTACCCCTCCCTCTCATTATCTCCTCCTTGTAATATCCTCCATCCATTAACTTCTCCCACTGTTACTCCCCCTCCTCTCTCTTTACTCTTTTCACTTCCTTCTTCCTTCCTCCTTTGCTCTTTTTTCTCCGCTCAAGCCTTCACAGCACTGCCACAGTACATCAGCTCACTCTAATTCAACTCCTACACAGTGAAAGGCAGCAGACTCAGTATGCCCTGAATATACGAATAGTTTAACCATGGAGGAAGGGAAAGGGGGGGGGGGGGGGGGGGGGGTTGTGCTTCAGGGACACTACAGAGTACAGTGGATCCTCACTATACATTGTTCTTGCGTAACAAAGCATGTTACGTCACGTCCATGGCTGCATCGAGCTTTGTTTTTTCGCAGCTCTCATAATGTTTTTGCTGATTCCTAAGCGCCTGCATCTATTTCCGTCTTGTCTCCATGGCTCCTGATCTTGCAACATGCAAATTGCAGCCAAGTCTTCTGATTAGCTTCTCAGCTGCTCCTCAGATTTAATCTCATTCGGATGTCTGTCCATCAGTGTGGTCTATATATATTGTGGGTAAAAGAGGTGGTTTAACTTGGAAGTCAGTGATCATCACAAGGCTTTCATCAAGTCATATTTTAAAAAGCAAATGCAAACGGTCCTCGCCATTAAATGCTAACAGTAGAAAATGAGTCGGAGCTGGAGTGGTTTGGCTGATTTGAAGCAAACATATTTACATTTTTCTTGTTGTGCTGTTTGTATCTTTTTGGTTTATTACACTTTTTGTGAGTCGCTTTGGATAGAGGCGTCAGCTAAATGACATGTAATGTAATTCATGTGATGAATCCCACAGTCTAGCTGTGTGTCAAAACGGACTGATTGTGTTCATGTTCCATTTCTTGAAGTGTAAAAGAGGTTGTTTAACTTGCACTTTAAGTCAGTGATCATCCAAGGCTTTC
Source organism: Trematomus bernacchii (assembly GCF_902827165.1). NCBI lineage: Eukaryota > Metazoa > Chordata > Actinopteri > Perciformes > Nototheniidae > Trematomus > Trematomus bernacchii. The sequence continues at coordinate 7,370,638 of NW_022988098.1, forward strand.
ACCCAGCACTATTTTAGAAAGCCACTACAAACAGTAGCACAAAATGCCAGTAAGTGGAGGAGCTGGAGAACTCGAAACTAATGCACCAGCACTTATAATGGTTTGGCTTATTTGAAGCTAATACTGAAAGCTTTCCTACTCATGGCTGTACAGTCAGTCTCTCAGTGACTCAGCGACAGACTTTGTTAGTGCTAGCCTCTTCTTTGTTGTGGTCCAGTCCAAAAAAAAAAGTGAATGTGGTCCGTGTTTGTGTGCAGACTAAGATGGCCAGTTGGGATTGTGCAAATAATGAGAGGCAACAAGAAACACAAGCTCATCTTTAGGTATAAAACGGGTAATGTTCTACATCATCAAACTATATAAACAGTATTAAACTTGTTGAAATGATATCATATACCTTAGAAGATGTACCTCCCCTGTCCTAGCCGTCTTCTCACTCTCTGTAATGACGTATTTTTGTAGGCAGACCAGGGATCACAAGGGATCTCTCTCTAAAAAGCGTAAATGCAAGAAGCTAACGTTAGGCTATAAAGGAACTTATAAAACGGACAAGTCAAATCAAGCAATCTGATTGGTTCTTAGCCGTGATATACTGAGCGTATACCACGGGTAGAATTGTAAGTTACTTTTCACAACAAGTCAGTATCCCTCCGCGTCTGAGAAAAACAGTATACAGTTGGGCTGAAAAGCAAAACCGCTTCGCGTCGGGCCGAACCACGCCCCTTAACTGTGATATAATGGCCATATACCACGGCCTGTCGTCAGCTATTGCTTAAATATAAAACAGACAAGTCAAATCAAGCAATCTGATTGGTTCTTAGCCGTGATATAATGAGCGTATATCACGGGTAGAATTGTAGTTACTTTTCACAACAAGTCAGTATCCCTAAAGATTCTAGTAAGTAATGCTGACACTTTAGCTTCAACTTGGCATGTCATTTTAATGAGGTGTATCTTTCCTCCATCACATCCTTGTTACTTAGTGTGTGCATCCCAATGTAAGTCCTCAGGCTGATAGATAGTCAGTGTGTCCATGTTATAGAGATACATGACACCCAGAGAAGGAGGAATAAACGACCGCTCAGCTCTCTCCTCATTTACATAACACACACTTGAGTTGCTACGGTGACAGAGTGTGCTCACTTTTACAGCATCTGTCAGCCGAACACAGCGACACACAAATAAAAGACACACATAAGGACAGCCACACCAAGCCGAAGGCGTGGAAACAGAGCTATTTTGTCTTTTATAGCAGATAAGAGAAGCGCCAACTGCTCCACAACAGCCCCGGCCAACAATCAGCCACAACTTATTTTGTCTCAGCTTCCTCATTACAGGACCTGGACCAGATTTAGCCGGCTAATTCACTCCATCAGCACCATTACAGACTCTGGAGCAGCTGGGCCGGAGCGTTTTGCCATCTCAATCTCATGTAAAATATGTAAATGACGGCATTGGCAGTGAGGCGGCCGGCTAAAAGAAGCTCTAATGACAGCAGCAGGTAATTTCCCTGCTCCGGGCTGTGGAAAACATTATTATGCTGCATTGTTCCTCCTCACCACAGAGTCTCTTCTCTGCTGATGGGGATTTATTACCGATAGCACCCGGTGTGTGCACAGTAGAGATAAGATTAGCACAGAGAACAGCCATTGGGTGTGTTTGCTCTCTGGTGGCAGAGGGATCCAGATATTGATCCAGAGGTCAGCTCAGCTCAGAGGACTCTCTCTCTTCTTGGTTGAGAGACTTTAAGCTTGCACTGATGATCATATTTCCCCCCAAAAAATGGCAAAGAAAGTGAAAAATGTAATTGTTTTCATACATTACACACTCAAATAAGCACATCACGCCAAGTGTGTTCATTTTTTGTTCAGTTCTTGTTTACTCATGTCATGTTTAGTTTGTCAGTTATCAGGTGAATAGTAAATGTTTCATGTTTAGTTTACATGTCCATGTTTAGATTGAATGATTATGTTTACTCATGTCATGTTAAGTTACAGTCACGTAAGTCTAGTCTCGTCACGCGCTCTCTGACATTGCACTTCCTGTTTTATTGTGTACTTGTTTCAGAGAGGGAAAATAATCAGAATCAGAATACTTCTCTTAAGTCCCGGACATACCAAGCCGATTTTGGCCGTCGATGGGCGTCAGGCTGACGATGAGCAGCGACACGCCCTACTCAGATTGGTGTGTCCCGCACCGTCGTGTCTTTTCAGCCGTGCCGACACCTTTTCGGCCAAAGGCTGTCGGCAAAATAAATGACTCTGATTGGCTGTTCAGCTAGCGAATCAGTGCATGAGAAGCGAAACGGAAGTGAGGGACCCAAACAAACTATTAAGAAGGCAAATCTGAGATTTCATTTAACTCCAGCTCTCTACACAGGTTCGGGAAAGCCCCATGAGCTTCTCGCTGTAGAGTGAAAATGGAACGCACACGCTATTTGTTGTTTGTTTATATCACGCAGTCTGTTCTTCTTCTCTCGGTTATCACGCAATCTGTCTTCCGGTTGTTGCCTCTTTTGAATGACGAATACACACTACCGCCGCCTGCTGGTAAGGAGAGTTATTGCCACTCACGCATGCGCAGTTCGTGCTACTTGAAGTCTTTGCGGTGTGTTCCAGTGCGAAACATGGCCAAGACGCAGAGACGCGAGGCGACACGACAGTCGGGGGTCCGTCTGTGTGAGTTCTTTGGTGTCAGCTTGGTGTGTCCGGGCCTTTAGTCCCACAGAGGGCACATTTACATTTGTTACAGCAGAAAAGAGCCAAAGACAGCTTAATGCTAACTCAGAAGCATATTATACATAGTATTAAATACAAGTAGGCTAATAAATAAAACATAAAAAACATAAGTGTCAGTTAAGGGTTAGGGTTAGTAGTGTCAAAAATAAATCTTAAAGATTAATTAAAAAGTAATTTAAAGTAAAAAGAAAATCATAAAGATTGTCAGTTTAGTAAGACATAAAAACTCAGTAAACAGTAAAGAGAGGTGGAAAGAAACTTTGGGATTTTAGCCTTAGTAGACCATTTACATGCACAACAACCTATATAAGACACTACAGGAAAGGGAAAACCAATTTAGAAACCCATTAAGATACAGCCTGTAGCCATATTTACTTCATGAATGTCATGATATGAACCCTTGCTTGTTTCTATGCAGATGACAATGAACTAAACCTGGGTATGAACTTTTCAGTTGATGTAGCTTCAAGGCATGACATGTTTTTTCCCAAACTATATATATGAGGCCAGCCTGAGATATATGACCATAGTCAGTTACTAACAATATATATTTTTTTATTACTGCACATATTTTATTCTATGTAAATACTGCTATCTTTTTTATTTTTTAATGTTATTATAGTTTTCTTCAAATAGTTCTCTATCTGTGTTTTTAATTTTTGTTTTACTTTTATGTATGCACCACGACACCAAGTCGAATTCCTCGTGCGTGTCCACCTACAGTACCTGCGTATAAACCAGTTTCTGATTCTGATTCTGAACTAAAAGGAGTGCACAGTGAGCAAAAGAAGAAACCTATGACTCTAACTTTTACGTATTGGATCTGACAATTTGGGCTATCTTAAAAAAACGACTTTAGCTTGCTGCTGCTCCGCTCTGTTAATCCAGCACATCCTCCTAATCCTGTCTGGGCCATTATATCTGTCGGAGCAGCCAGGTAACCCGGAGCTTCAGCTGATCTCAGAGCTGCCCGGGGGTGGTTTCTGCAGCTGGAAACAAGGAGGAGATTCACTGGGCTGAGGAGAGCTGAGCTGAGGATCTGACATCCAGAGAGGCTCAGTGTGTTATAGACTGGACCGTATGTTCACACGGGGAAATGGAAGCTCCTGCATCTGGAGGTTTCTACAGCTAATAGGCAGTGTACATGTCATACCGTGTTGGTCTGAAGCAAAGCAGAGGAAATGAGCCCTCCTGTCTTGTAAATCTTATCCTAAAGTAATGTTCTCCTTTACTCTGGCTCCACTTTACTGCTTCTCTCTGCTTCAGTGTTTCGGCTCATCCTCCACACTTCACCTGTCAATGAAACGTCTTTTAGGGAAGTTCGGAAATGTTCTTTACTTCCTCTCTTCTTACATGTTAGCCCTCACTGCCAATATTTCTTCTTTTAGTTCCAAAGAAGTTGAAAGTAGGGCTTGGCGATATCAAGAAAAGATATATCACAGTATTTTTAGACTGGAATGGCGATAAACATATATTTTTCTGAGCATTGTCCAAAATACTTTACATGTGACATGTCCCGAGCATTTTTTATGAAACAGATCATATCAGAAGACATTGAAGCTATTTGAGACAACAATTGAGGATTACTTTCATTTATTGAAATTCAAGAATAAAACCAAGCAATTTGTTGTTCTATTTCTTAAGTGATGTTGTGTAAGTAATGTTACTTTGAATGGACCAGTCATAGGTTACATCCCATGGCAATTATGAACATTCCCACAGCCTCAAATGTTAGTCTTGGGCAGCCAAAATATGTATTTATATACAAACTGAAAAATACAGTGTACATGTACTACCACCTGACAACTTTACTGCTAATTCCTCTTTTCCTCTGAGCTCTTACACCTATGTATCTCTTATATAATAACGAAGTGTCACGCTTTCACGCCGATTCATTAGCAATCGACAGCTAATAATGTAATGCTACCAATCACTTGGACCACTGGTGTTACTCTATCACTCAATGTACTACTCATGCTGTACAGTCAGTCTCTCAGTGACAGACTTTTGTAGTGCTGGCCTATTCTTTGCTGCTGTCAAGTCGAAAAAACTTGGGTGAGGAATTGTGTAAAGAAGACTTTGAGAGGAGAGAAGCGAACACTGTTGTCTCTAGCTCTTTAGATCGGTTGGTCGGATGTTTGATCCCCAGCCCCTGAAGTCAACATGTCGATGTGTCCTTGGGTAAGAAACTTGACCCCAAATTGCTCCCGATGGCCAACTTTGTGTGGATTGAAGTTAGTCTCCCTGAGCAGGTGGCTCCTTGTATAGCAGCCTCTCAATGTGATGTAAAAGTGTTTTGACGGGTCGCAAAGACTGGAAAAGTGCTATACAGTATAAATAAAGTAGTGCGTTGATGAGGTATTTAGTATGCCGACCCGTAAATTAGCATCAGGGCTACCCTGACCAAAATCAATGGGATTTCGCCATTGGATTTCGGTACATTGCAGAAAATAGGCTCTGTGGCAATCACACATTAATGATACTTAAAGTGGACCTATCATGCTATATTTGAATAATATAGTCTAGGACCATACCTATATAAGGCATATTTATACTTTTTTTTTTTTTCAAAATACCAAACAGATCATGCATTTTAGCCATGCCTCATTTCGCTCAATTTGAAAAATGTTAGCCCTGTTTTTGCAAAGGCTGATTCAGTGAGAACAGCACCACCTACAGGCCTGCCATATGTACTACAGCGTCTCCAGCGCTTTCGAACGGCAATGGCCGTGGCTGTCTCCTCCTGATTGGTGGAGTTGGCCCAATAGCCGTAGCGCCACCGTCCTGACGTCAGGACAGTGTTCAAATCTGGATCAGTTTTTATCAGATCCGTTGCAGCCCCTTTTTTAGAGATTTGGGTATGGAGGAAAATAGAGAGGGTTGTGTTTTCTGACACTTGGTGAGTTCCCTGGAACACCGGGGACACATATTCATGTATAAAAGACGTACTAAAGTGCATTTTGCATGATACTGTAGGTCCCCTTTAACATGTTTTGTTGAGCAGGTTAATCTCCACATATTAACACCACTTATTGATTTCTGAAGTGTAAATGCAATCGGAAGAAATAAAAAGATAACGTTAGGCTATGAAAAAGCTACCTGGCAATCGCATGATTACACATAACTACCGCTAAGCTAAACGCGGCTAATCTTCGGCGTGATTATGTTGCCTCGTTTATTTAGTCACTTGTCAACAACCACTGTTTTTTTATGGCATATACATTTTGGATATTCCCGAGTGGAGTATTTACTGACGTATGTTATGTCGTAGAACAAAAACATGAACATTTATTCAGCTTATGTTAACCACAGATCTTATTTCAGGCTTCTAACCACAAACACATTCGGAACCATTGATTTAGAGACGAGGGAACAGGAAATGGTAAGATGCTAACTTATTACCTGGTTTTAGGACTCATTCCTGCACCACTCTACGCAGTCCATTTACTATGCAGTACTTCAATGGGCTGAACCGCAGTGGATTCAGTGAACAGAAAAAAGAAAAACATATTTATTCAAATCAAAATGCCCCGGATTATTTACCCAGGAGCCTGTAGCGATGCTGTGTCATGACTTCTCTTTGTCTTGTCTTACTTTGGCAAGTTGTTTTTCTTCCTCATTGAGTTAAATGCATCTGTTTCAACAGCAGGTTGTTTGCCCACAGGAGCTGAACTTCAGAGCAGATAAGGTTGCATGAGCCAGAACTGAAGAGATTGTATCAGAAGTGCAGTCTGAGCTCTGGGGGATTTATCCAGCATTGTTAAAACCAGGCCAGTGTGAAATCCTTATTTGTGTGATTAAGCTCAGGTCCCTTCTTCTGCATTTTCATACACTTCCACAAAGACTCACATCCAGATTCAGTGCACACACACACGCACACACACATGGACTAATTCATTTTGGCAACTCTGGCGGTGTCCTGAGGTCAGCTACAGACTGCAGCACAGATGCTCTTTTTAAATACTGCAGACTAATTAAATACAAGTCAATAAATGATCCCCCGGTGAAGCGTCTACAGAGGGAGAGAGGGTCAGCTGTTACCAGAACGAAGCAGACCAGGTGTTTTAGCTGACCTCTAAATAATGAAAATAGGTCACTGCACTAAAAATAAACTGGTGTGGGATATTGAAGCCTTTACCCAAATCACAGCTGTAAGAGGGAGAGGAGAGGAGGCTGAGGGAAAGAGGAAGCATTTGGAAATTCAAAACATACAGAAGAGTAAGGATTGCTTTGCAAGCTTTAATGTGCAAACATGTAGCCAGGATTATGGTCTTCTTCCTCATTTCAAACTCAAATAAAAAACGTATATCCATGGATAGAGTTCTTTTACCAATTCCCAGGACTTTACGCAGATAATCCTGTAAGAAAAGCAAACTGAAAAAGACTTGTTAATGCAGATCAGCACAGGAGTAGTTCACTCACATACTTCAAACCACCTATTATGCAAACAAAAGTGCATTTTTTAAATGTTTTCGGTTTGATTCCCCTTACTACGAAATAGGCTAACGGCCACATGTGATTTTTTTTTTTTAGATCTGACCAAAAGTACAATATTTGTTTAAAGTTCGGAGAAAAAAGTCAGATTTCGTACTGTTTTGAATTTTCGTAGATCAAAGTAAGATTTCTGAAATTAAAGTCAGAATTCCCACTTTTTTTAAATAATATGAAAAATAAATTGGAATTCTGAATGTGTTTGCAGAATTAGGACTTTAATCCCAGAATTATGAGAAAAAAGTCAGAATTATTGTTGTATTTGACAGTGGCGAACCGTGTCTATCACAACTGGACCTTCTGTAGACACACACACACCCTCCGCCGCCGCGCCCCCATTTCTTTTCTAACACAAAACCACTGAAATGCGTAGTGCGTGGACCGAGAAGGACAAACAAATCAACGTAACACTGTAATATTACAGATCAACAACACAGATACCATTCTCATTTATTCATTTTACATACATTTTATATACATTTTATTACATTTGATTTATATAATTAAATCGATTGTTTTATCTGAGTGTTCCAGGGCATTCTCTGAATACCTTGAAGGCCCTGACGGTTCGCCACTGCATAATGCATGTCACCCATCCTGGTGTTAGGAGCAGTGTAGGGAACGGTGCCTTGCTCAGGGACACCTTGTAGCACTTGGTCTTTCGGGGACTTCAACTTCCCTTCAGGTTCCCAAGCCAAGTCCCTATGGTTCCTATGGACTTCGGTATGACATTTTATTCTAAGAAATCTGACTTTATTCACAGAATTTAAAAAAAAGTTTCGGTCAGATCTAAAAAAGAAAATGCAAAACTTGTGGCCCTAATACTCTTCGGTACCTTCCAGACCTTTCCAAAATCCCCCAAGAGCATTTGTTGTTGTGCTGTAGGAGAATTTCTTTTACTGTTTGACAAACCTTCCTCGTTAAAGTTGTCCACATTTAAAAGGTGACCCAGCTTCCTCGTCTTCCTAAAGGGACAGATAACAAAGACCAATAAGGAATCACCAAGGGGAAAAAAATATCCTGACTTTTAGTTTCCAAAATGCAGCATCCTTTATTTCCCACAATGCAACTCAACAGCACAACTTTCATTAGACCCCTTCTGTCTGCTTTACACCCTCGTCTTTCAAACTGCACACTCCCCACATAGCCTCCCTGTTATTTGTAGTCTCCAGACCCTTGCCAACATCATCAGTTTCTTTTTTTTATTGCAGAATGATCACACCTCTGTGCTTCTGAGTGTTCATCGGAGAGCTTCCTCTCACTTGTGGATTATTTCAGACGAGATCCTGTATCACAGATCTGATGTATAGGACTGTCGTGTAGCTCGATATGCGTCAGATTAGTGTTTTCAGGCGTCTTATACCCTTCTGCATTGGTTGCTGTGAAAACGACCTAGATGTGTGTGTATGTACTCAAACTGGTAGTGTGATATTTGTTCTCTAACATAGAACAACAAGCTGCCATCTCGATGGAAATGTGTCTCTCAGTCCCTCGATGAAACAGACACCATCAGTGACCATTGATACACTTTATGTTTCATGCTAATTGTGGCTAGCTAGCTGCACTCTGGTTATCACTGTTGTTGTTGTGATGCAAGAGAGGTTTCAAATGCAACTGAGTCATATTTAACCTTATCTTTTATTGAGACATAATTAATATTTTAGGTTTTTGTGAAGGTTTTTCTTGTTTCTTCTTTCAAGGGAACGTCAGACTTACACCCTGTTTACATCATTTCGAACTGTGAGCAACCAAGTGTGAACTCAAACCATAGCCTGTGTAAAACATGGGAATGCTTTCTGTTAATTCACCCGTAGGTTTCTGAGGATCTTTAGTGCAACTGTAAATAGGGGAATCTGGTCATCGCCATCTTGGATAATAAAAAAAATTGGAAAACAGATACACACAAACAGGAAGTGCACGGCAGGCCTGGGTGACCTGTTAGTGACCTGTGACATTACCCACCTGTAAGTCAAAGCAACCATGCACTTAATTATGCATAACTATAAGCGTATATATGTTATTCATGGTGAGTTATATCCAATTTCACCCCTACACTCGCCATGAATGGGGAAAATGTGCTATAGTGACCATTACCACTCGCATTTCACGATGTAAATATGCGGCATGATGGGCATATTTAGAATTTACTTCTTTCAGAGCCATCTTCAAGTTGCCAGTCGAAGAAGGGCATTTTCTTTAGAGCTTACGCATTAATTCAACCACAGAGATAGCTGCTTATGTGTTCCTTAAATATAGCAAAAACTAAGGCTGACTCGTTTGGCATCACGAGGCAGTTTATCAGACAACTTTTTCATGCAGCAGTGCTCAACAAACACCTTTAGACCCCATTTACACAGGAACGTTTGCGTTTACGCACCGAATTCGTTTTCAAAAAAGTCTTCTGTTCACACGCATTCGGCTCATTTAACGTGTCCGTTCACTCGAGACCACTGGAAACGCTGTAGTACATATGCCGGGCCTGTAAGTGGCGTTGTACTTCTGCACGAGACCGCTCGAAAGCGCTGGACACGCTGTAGTACATATGCTGGGACTGTAAGAGGCGTAGTAACTTCCGCCACAAAATACACCAAAAGCAGCGAAGAAGACCCCCGAGCATGGTTGCCATGGTTGCCCTTCTGTTTATGCCCCGCGTGGATTTAGCAACATGTAGTTCATGTAATTCTCCATGTTCACTTGTTGCTGATGGTTGTGGTAGAGGAGCTGTAGATTGTGCACTAACATCTGTAGCATGGTCAGTAGCAGTAGCATGGTCTGTAGCTACTGACAGTAGCTACTGACCATGCTACAGCAGTGAGCAGCAGAGGCGGGGCTATGGCTCATCGTTATCAGGAAAATGATCGTATAGGGCGTACACACTGAGCCGTTTGGCCCCCAGAGCGTTCCGGTTGCAGATCTATCCACCTTGGGACCCGTTATCGTTTGCGGGGTCCGTTTCCGCGTTTCCGTTACGGCCTCGTGTGAACGAACGGGCTAAACAAAAGAGAAAAGTTGCAGATACAACCGTTTGCGTTATTTTGTAAACAGCACATTAAACTAACTGTGACGTAAACATTTAGGGCGTTCCTCTTTAACTCTCGCTAATGCCTCAAGACACAACTGATTCACTCTAAAGGTGCATTCACATTACTAGCAGTAAAACAGCTCTGTGCTGACGTTGCCATTTACTTTTTGACCTGCAACCAATCAGATTAAAGCTGTATGTGGCACCAACAGTGGACATAATCATAGAAACAAAACTTGCTGTTTTACCCCTATGTTTTTACTGTGGCCAAAATCACGCTGTAAGCAAAGAGCAAATCACGTATCATGCAGCTTTAATGCTAACGAACGTACAGGAATGCATCCATTCAGGCCAATTGGAAGCCTTTGAAATGGAAATTGTCAACAGGTTTACCATCTAAGTCTATCTATTCAACAACTTCAAATACATTTGACCTAAAGTACATTTATTTGGAATTGTATTCGTGTTAATTCTGAAAACAACTTCATAAAAAAACATGTATAATATTTGGTTCCCTACTGTGAGTCTTTCCGTGGGAAGAGTAACGCCTGAATCCTTCCAGGTCTGATTAACGAGGGATTACCTCACATGGCTGGATCCAGTTCAGCCATCTTGAATATTCCAATTTGTTGTAACCTTATCACCGGCTGGATTTGTGCCTTGGCTTCAGGTTAGCTTTTGCAATCTCACTGTTTGCATAGTCCGATGTTTCTCCGTCACAACAACCCGTCGATCATAATTGATGTCACTTAAACTTTGATGGACGCTTGATAAGACACTAATGAGTGTTAAAACATGACATGAAATTAACCCGCACTTCATTATGCTTGGTTTAATGAAAGGAGCTGTAGGTTTGGAGAAGGTCCCCGCACACAGGGAGCTGGGGGAGAGTAACTATGCAACCTAATTAAAAGTTTCAACTTGGAGGCCTGCTGGTTGCCAATGACTTCAGATGATGCTGGTGGGCTTACTGTTGATCTCAAGCTGTTCGAGCAGTTAATTAAAAAAAAAAACAATGTGGCGAACCAAATCGGTTACAGATTGCAATTAATGCACACTGGGTTTGGGGGACGGGGGACGGGGGGGACAGGGGGGGGGCAGCCTTCTTAGTTACCTAGGGTCAGCCTATAGGAAAGCCGGCCCTTTTATTTGTTTGTCATCCGTTTTCATAAGCTGTTTTTAACAACAAACCAAGCGATAAGCAATCATGTGCACGAGAAATAAAAAAATAAAAGCTGCGCCTCTTGGGAAAAGCCTTACTGTTGCTATGACAACCTACCCATTGCACACTGAAACGAGGGTGGGGGGGTGGGTTATTTTGAAGGACAGTCTTGTGTTTATATTCAACCCACCGTCCCTTTATTCCTGAGTTGATCAGAGGTGTGACAGGTGGATAAAGCGTGGCGAGAAAACGGAAAAAGACAGACAGAAAAGGAGGAAAATTGGAAGGGAAAGAGATGTGAAGCTTTAGAGGATGAACTGCTGAGTGTTAAATCACAGCTGGGTAATTTAACAGCCGCTACATTTGCTCTTAGATTTCGTCCCTGTGACCTCCTTGAAACACACGTCTGACTTTGTGCAGTGACAGGGATCCAGGGGGCGTTTGAGGTGATGCAGTCTGAGATGTAGTCACGTCACGAACTGACTTCCTCCCTTGTGCCTCCTCTAAACCTTACGTAGGCAGGAGAAGTGGGTTACATGCAGGAAACAAAGCTCCTGTGGGATGACAAAGGGAAAAAAACAACAGCGGCGCATCAAAAGGACAAGAGAGGGAAGTTGAGACATGAAAGACATGGTGTCAGTCGGCTTCCTCTAGACTCCACATCTGAGTGAGGAGGAGGAGGAGGTGTTCTGTTCACAGTGAAGTTACACGAGGGCAAAGTGATGGAGCGTTAAAGGGAAAGGTGCATTATTTGTTGTCACAATACTACGTTGTGCACATGTGCTACCACTTCCATTAGGAGGAAAGGGCTGCAGATTCAGAAACAATGCAAATATAAAAAGACAAATGTGCCAAAACACATGCAAATGAAGGTTTTGGGCCGTTATTGCACGTTAGTACCATACTGTACTGCAAAAGTATTTTATACATTTTTATATGTGACAATCTAGAATTTTCACTGAGCAATTATTGCTGAAAAAAGATGAGATGGACATGTAGCTCCAAGGCTGGATGATTTATTTTAATGAGAGTACTAAGTCTACTAAAACTAATCTGACAAGCAGAAGTAATATTTTCAGCAGCATATCAAGGTTATTCTAACAGTACATCAAGTTGGGTGTTGTTGTAAGATCTTTGGACCATGGATGATCATGGATAGCCTTGAACTGGTTATCCACCGAGGCATTTCTAAGGTTAAACCTGTCGGTCTTAATTGACAGTATTAATTGACAGTCTATAGGTTACTTTAACATGTAAACCAACAGACAGACTCCACACAGACAGAAATATGTGAACTTACTTTGCACCCCTGCTGATGAGTTGTTTCCTGCCCACTGAAGCATCTTTTCTGTAGCTGTTTACATCTTGTGTGTCGACTCTAATCCAACAGAAAATGCTGAATTTCCGGCACAACTTAATCATTTCCCTTCATAACCTTCTTCAATTCTCTCTCATTTGTGTCTACTGATTAATGGACACTTCCCCCCCCCCCGTTTTCCTCTTTATTATATATTTATTTTTTGTCTTTGTATTGTTTAATTATTATTCTTTATACTTTTTATGTTGTATCTATTGTAGTTTTGTCTGCACAACACTCTCTTATATTTTGGCTACATCTTCTGTTTTGGTTATAATTGTGGTTCAAATATTGTGCGCCTTCAAGTGAAGATCAACTATATGGCTTGTCAATTGATGTACAATAGTAGAGACTAAGCTGAAAACTAGTGGCTTTGAACTGTTCAATCTAACCTATCAATGTACCAAATGTATTTTATATGTGTCTTCAATAAGAAAATATAATTATCATTTCCCTTCATGTCTCCTCCAGGGCCCTGAGTGGGGGGGGGCGGACCTTCCCCAGCAGAGGAGCCTTCAGCCTCGAACTGATCCCACTCTCCCACAGCTCACCTTCCCAGTTACGACCCTCCCCCTCCTGACTCCCAGCTCTCCCACTCCTCCATCTTCTTCCTCCAGACCTTCCCTGGCTGCGGCCCCCTCCCTCGGTGAGTCTTGTGGTGGAGATTCTTGATATTAACTAGTCAAAGAGATGTCTTTCTGGTTCTTTAATCTTTTGCAAAAGAGGCAAACAACATGAAGAGCAATGTCTCCACAGCCGAGTGCAACTACTCACTGAAGAGAGCTTTTATACAATGAATACATGCTTAGTCATGAGACAACTGACCCCTGACCCTATCAGAGTACAATAGACCCCTGACCAGATCACTGATCACCAGAGATGGCAAAAGTACACACATCCTTTACTCAAGTAGAAGTACAGATACTCGTGTTTAAAAATACTCTGGTAAAAGTAGAAGTACTGACTAAACTTCTTTACTCAAGTAAAAGTAAAGAAGTATGGGCTTTGAAATGTACTTCAGTAAAAAGTACCCATAACTAGCAGCTGTTTTAAAGAGTACCTGACCTCCCTTTATATTAATAGAACAATAATGTCATTGTTAGCTAATGAATGTTTCCATGCTGAACAACGGCAACATGACAACGTTTTCATTGGTCCCTCTTCTTTAGAGAAGACCAGGAAATGATGGATACACGGATCGTGTTCAAATCAATAGGCACGCAATGACTCTAAATAATAATGATCACGCCACCAAACACACATTCAAACTAAAGGAACCAGCCTGTTTGGAAAATGTAAGAAGTAGAAAGTTCAGGTATTTGTGTTCAAAATGTAAGAAGTAAAAGTAAAAAGTCATCAGAAAAGTAAGTAGTGGAGTAAAGTACTGATACCAGAAAAATGTACTTAAGTACAGTAACGAAGTATTTGGACTCCACTACTTCCCACCTCTGCTGATCACCCACTGTGTGGTCACATGACACCTTGTGACTGATCACCTCCTGAGTGACATGTAAAGCTGGCTACACACCAACCCGATTTTGGGAGTCAGAGGCCGTCAGAGGCAGTCGGGCATTCGCGGCGCCCTACTCAGGTTGGTGTGTCCCGCACCGTCGTCTCTTTACGGCACCTTTTCACACCTCCCGATGCCTCCCGGGAGGTCAGAGAAAGTCGGCCCAAGCAATCACTCTGATTGGCTGTTCACACTACCGCTGCCTGCTGGTAAGGACAGTCGTCGACTGAAGTATTTGCGGTGTGTTCGTAGGCGGGCGGCGTAGTGGGCGGCGTAGCCGACGCAGGCGACGTAGCTGACGTAAAAGTCGGGACGCCTTCGATAGGCGTTCTTTGGTCCCAGGTGGGTGTGTAGCGGCCTTAAAGGCCAGGCCGCTACACACCCACCTGAGACCAAAGAACGCCGCCCGCCTACGAACACACCGCAAATACTTCAGTCGACGAGTGGCAATAACTGTCCTTACCAGCAGGCAGCGGTAGTGTGAACAGCCAATCAGAGTGATTGCTTGGGCCGACTTTCTCTGACCTCCCGCGGCCGATTCAACATGTTGAATCGGCCGCGGGAGGTGTGAAAAGGTGCCGTAAAGAGACGACGGTGCGGGACACACCAACCTGAGTAGGGCGCCGCGAATGCCCGACTGCCTCTGACGGCCTCTGACTCCCAAAATCGGGTTGGTGTGTAGCTTAAGGCTTACAGAATTGTATTATGTATATGTTAAATATAACATCCTAGCATTACATTCTCTGATAATCCTGATTTCCTCCCAGTCTCCTCCGGGGGTCGAGGTCATGGCGGTGCCTTCGGCTCACGAGTTCCACTGGCAGAGTTTGTCTCGGCTGGCCAGCGGGCGTGTGTACCACTCCCTGTGTGAGGTGGGGGGGCAGATGTACATGCTGGGGGGCTGCGACGCCGTGGGGAGACCCTCCCCCGCCCTGGAGCTCTACTCCCCCGAGGTATAAGACTCTATCGCATGATAACATTGACACGTCTGTAGCTGATGTGTCACTGGAGAGACACTGAAAAACAACAACAAAGCATTATAGTGATAAACACACACACAGTCAAATTCTATTGTTTTTAAAATACTAAAACCTGGAAAACCAACAAGAAGGTTCCATCATTACAGTGACTGCATTTACATTTTCACTATTTAAAAATATATATATATAAACGCCCCCCCTAGACAGGGTTACTAATACTAAAAATAATAATAACATTTATTATAAAAGAAGAAGTAGAAGAAGAAGAAGAAGAAATACATACATTACAAATATATATAATTATTATTATTATAAAAATAAATAATTATAATAATACAAATAATAATAATTAATAATATTTAAGAAAACATGTAACAGCATTTCTCTTATAAAGCAAATGTTAAGGTATTTAAAGACACTTACAAAATTAATTGAAATATTTTTTAAAGGTCCCATGTCATGGCCATTTCTACTGATCATAATTCCATTGTTGAGGTCTACTAGAATAGATTTACATTGTTCAATGTTCCAAACCCACATTGGTTTCTCATACAGCATCTCTGTATAGTATGTGTATTCACTCTCTGTCCTAAACGGCTTGTTAGAGCTCCTGCCCCCCCCTCCCTATGAGCCCACTGTGCTCTGATTGGTCAGCTCGCCCACTCTGTTCTGATGAGTCCACCACCGTTAAAGCGGAACATCAGTGATTATGTGTTACAATGGTGTTAGCAACCAGAAAATGACACCAGTAATGACAAACAGATGAGAATGCTGCGTGGGGTCTGGGTGCCGTGTTGGCGGGACGTTGCAGGGCTCGCTGCTCCGCCCTTTGAGGCTCGAGGAGCGGACAGTGTGAGCTGAATTACTGGTGTCGTTTCCTGGTTGCTGAGTGGGGTCTGCGAGACAGCGAGACACGGCGAAACTCAGCATGAGCACACACACGTGAGTGTGTGGCGAACTGTGAGTGGAGATCCACTGAGCCGCGGCTGAGAAAAGATAAGGCTGAGTGAGTGTGTGTGAGGAGCTCCACGGATTGGTCCATTTGGAACTGGGTATCGTTACGTCACTATACTCAGGAAGAAAACAATGGACAAAGAGAAATGTCCAACGAGGCGTTGTGGGGCAGCATAGACAGCTCTTTTCTGTGTTAGAGTTTTACTCGCTACAGGGTGTACTTTGAGGGTTTTGACTCTGCAGACCGTTTACATGCAGAAAAAGCTTCATAACACACAAGGGGACGGGTAATAACCGGAAAAGCATGACATGGGACCTTTAAGAAATCATTAAAACAACAAACTTAAAATATACGAAACACAACAACAATTACCGATCAAAAGCAGAAGAAGTGAGTTTATATTTGCATTTTGAACATGGAGAGATCGGTGCAGTCGCGGATGTGTTTTGGGAGAGTGGGAGGGGGCCGCTATGGAACAAATATGAATAAGTATAATTGGAAACAAATGAGCTCTATATATAAAGCAAATCCCAGCGCTGAGGAGGGGCACAACTAAGAAATACAAATGTAAAACCAAGGGAAAGACCACCTTCAAGTAAATCTGTCCCAATGTCCCTGTCTGCTTTAAAAATGAAGTCAAATATTATTAAAAAAATCATGAACGTCATTACACAACAACAACAGATCAAAAGCCTTTCTGAAGAAGTTTTGAGTCTTGCTTTGTAATTTGAACATGGAGGTGCAGTAAGGGATGTGTTTCAGGAGAGTGGGAGGGGGAAAGTATAATTGGAAACAAATGAGCTCGATATATAAATCCCAGCGCTGAGGAGGGGCACAACTAAGAAATACAAATGTTAAACCAAGGAATGCTGCTCTGTCTGAATGTCCCCGTCTGCAGGGGGATCGATGGATGACTTTGCCCCAGATGCCCACCCCTCGAGCGGGGGCCGCTGTGGCAGTGCTGGGGAAACAGATCCTGGTGGTGGGAGGAGTGGGAGAGGACCAGAGCCCCCTGAAGGTGGTGGAGATGTTCAACATAGAGGAGGGGAAGTGGAGGAAGAGGAGCACGCTGAGGGAGGCCCTGATGGGGGTGTCCATCACTGTGAAAGGTATGGTAAGACATGTACACATATGTTTAATACATAGTTCAGTCAGACAACTCACGTGTTTCTTTAATATGTTTATTATAGCAGCATATAGTTTGAGTTTGGCGTCTAGGCTCGGGCCTCATCACTCCACAGATTTACAAAGAACATTGAGTGATGATTAGATAACTATCCCCCGAGCCTACAGGTGGAAGCTGGGGTGGAAGCTGGGGTGGAAGCTGGGGTGGAAGCTGGGGTGGAAGCTGGGGTGGAAGCTGGGGTGGAAGCTGGGGTGGAAGCTGGGGCGGAAGCTGGGGCGGAAGCTGGGGCGGAAGCTGGGGCGGAAGCTGGGGCGGAAGCTGGGGCGGAAGCTGGGGCGGAAGCTGGGGTGGAGCTGGGGTGGTGGTGGGCAGGCGAGCAGCAGCAACATGAAACACAGCAGCAGGAACATGAAACACAGCAGCAGGAACATGAAACACAGCAGCAGGAACATGAACGTAGCAGCAATAGCACGTGAACACAGCAGTGCAGCAGCAGCATAGCGAGGCAGAGGCAGGAAGGCCTGGCAGCTTCAATAGAGCGGCATGTTTAGGAGAATGTGTTTGGTTGGTTGTAAGAGGGATGAGGCGCGCCACGTGTTAATGTATCATTGGTGCTCGAGTTGACTGCCTGAACTAGCTCGCAGGCTTCGCCCCATTTGTACAACTGTGTGGTACCAAGGTGTTTGCAAAGTTGGCATAAATGAGACCAAAAAGGTGAGGATCTTTACAATTTGCTGTGTGGGGTGACAGTTATATTGGTTGGAAACAGAAGTCCTAAACACAAAGTCAAAGTCAACTTTATTGTCAATCTTTTAGTTTATGTGTACAGATAGAGATATCGAAATACCGTTTCCCACAATCCCGAATACAATAACAAAGATATATAAAAATATTTATATACCTATCAGGGTTCTTACGGTCATTGAAAACCTGGAAAAGTCATGGAAATTCAAAATGCTAATTCCAGGCCCTGGAAAAGTTATGGAAAACAATATTTTTCCCAAAGTTTTGGAAAAGTCATGGAAATGTAACTAAAGTTGCATCAAATATAATTTATATTTGATCTAATCGCCAAAATAGTAATACTATAATGATAATACATACTGTATCGTATAGGAATGAAACGTGAAATGTCATTTAACTGACGAGGTGTTTTGCTGCTGAGAGATTTGAGTTGCTTTAGCGTGTAGAAGCTAGTAAGCCTACTATTGGATTTGTTTTAGATAGGCACGACATGTTTCATATGCAGACCTTATTTTCCTGTTCCATGTTAAAATAAACTATTTTCAGTGGTATCGTTGAGAAAGAGTAATGTTTTTGGTCATGGAAAATTAGGTAAAGGTTATGGAGAAGTCATGGAAAAGTCATTGAAAATCATTGAAAATCATTGGTGAAAAAGTGTATGAACCCTGACCTATATATATATATATATACACACAATCAACAGACACATTTGTACATATGCACACATTAAGACATCAATAAAAGCACATACACATAAACATAAGAATCGCTAAATGTAAAACTCAAAGCAAACAATACTTAAAAAAAAACATATCTCCAACTCCAGACAGCTATCAGAGGAGAAGCTCTTCTAATGAGGAAATGTGTCCAAGACCGATCAGAGTATCTCATTTCAATACGTGACTTATTTAACTATTCCCAATGTCACATGCATAAAAACATCAAATGGGTTATTGATGATGCCAAATATGTTTTACGATGCAGCAGCAGATGTGTTACATTATTCAGCAGGACTGCATCAAAAGTAAAAGCAGAAGAAATACTGAAAATATCCAGAGCATTAGCTCACTTTTAATTTCAAGCCCTGTGTATTATATTATCTCTGGAGTTTAAAGAGGCCCTTTGTTCCCTTTCCTGCAGTGTGTTCTATAGGGTTTACATGCATGTTAATGGTCTGCAAAGGTTCCCTCATAAGGGAGTTCCTCTCCAACACATTGTACGTGATAGGCTAAGGGGCGGGACATCTCTAAGCGGTTGACCAATCACAACAGAGCCGGCCAGCTAACCAATCAGAGAGCAGACTGGGCTCTGGTTTCAGACAGAGGGTGAAAAGAGGTGCTGCAGCACAGGCAGTATGAGAAAAATAAAGAGCTTTTTGAACATTAAAGCATGGAGACATGTCAGAGTAGAGACACTACATACTGATATACACCTGAACATCAGCAGGAGAGGACTCTTTAAAGTAGAGACACTACATACTGATATACACCTGAACATCAGCAGGAGAGGACTCTTTAAAGTAGAGACACGACATACTGATATACACCTGAACATCAGCAGGAGAGGACTCTTTAAAGTAGAGACACTACATACTGATATACACCTGAACATCAGCAAGAGAGGACTCTTTAAAGTAGAGACACTACATACTGATATACACCTGAACATCAGCAGGAGAGGACTCTTTAAAGTAGAGACACTACATACTGATATACACCTGAACATCAGCAAGAGAGGACTCTTTAAAGTAGAGACACTACATACTGATATACACCTGAACATCAGCAGGAGAGGACTCTTTAAAGTAGAGACACTACATACTGATATACACCTGAACATCAGCAGGAGAGGACTCTTTAAAGTAGAGACACTACATACTGATATACACCTGGACATCAGCAGGAGAGGACTCTTTAAAGTAGAGACACTACATGCTGATATACACCTGAACATCAGCATGAGAGGACTCTTTAAAGTAGAGACACTACATACTGATATACACCTGAACATCAGCAGGAGAGGACTCTTTAAAGTAGAGACACTACATACTGATATACACCTGAACATCAGCAAGAGAGGACTCTTTAAAGTAGAGACACTACATACTGATATACACCTGAACATCAACAGGAGAGGACTCTTTAAAGTAGAGACACTACATACTGATATACACCTGAACATCAGCAGGAGAGGACTCTTTAAAGTAGAGACACTACATACTGATATACACCTGGACATCAGCAGGAGAGGACTCTTTAAAGTAGAGACACTACATGCTGATATACACCTGAACATCAGCATGAGAGGACTCTTTAAAGTAGAGACACTACATACTGATATACACCTGAACATCAGCAGGAGAGGACTCTTTAAAGTAGAGACACTACATACTGATATGAACCTGAACATCAGCAGGAGAGGACTCTTTAAAGTAGAGACACTACATACTGATATACACCTGATCATCAGCAGGAGAGGACTCTTTAAAGTAGAGACACTACATACTGATATACACCTGAACATCAGCAGGAGAGGACTCTTTAAAGTAGAGACACTACATACTGATATACACCTGATCATCAGCAGGAGAGGACTCTTTAAAGTAGAGACACTACATACTGATATACACCTGAACATCAGCAGGAGATGACTCTTTAAAGTAGAGACACTACATACTGATATACACCTGAACATCAGCAGGAGAGGACTCTTTAAAGTAGAGACACTACATACTGATATACACCTGAACATCAGCAGGAGAGGACTTTTTAAAGTAGAGACACTACATACTGATATACGCCTGAAAATCATCAGGAGAGGACTCTTTAAAGTAGAGACACTACATACTGATATACACCTGAACATCAGCAGGAGAGGACTCTTTAAAGTAGAGACACTACATACTGATATACACCTGAACATCAGCAGGAGAGGACTCTTTAAAGTAGAGACACTACATACTGATATGAACCTGAACATCAGCAGGAGAGGACTCTTTAAAGTAGAGACACTACATACTGATATACACCTGATCATCAGCAGGAGAGGACTCTTTAAAGTAGAGACACTACATACTGATATACACCTGAACATCAGCAGGAGAGGACTCTTTAAAGTAGAGACACTACATACTGATATACACCTGATCATCAGCAGGAGAGGACTCTTTAAAGTAGAGACACTACATACTGATATACACCTGAACATCAGCAGGAGATGACTCTTTAAAGTAGAGACACTACATACTGATATACACCTGAACATCAGCAGGAGAGGACTCTTTAAAGTAGAGACACTACATACTGATATACACCTGAACATCAGCAGGAGAGGACTTTTTAAAGTAGAGACACTACATACTGATATACGCCTGAACATCATCAGGAGAGGACTCTTTAAAGTAGAGACACTACATACTGATATACACCTGAACATCAGCAGGAGAGGACTCTTTAAAGTAGAGACACTACATACTGATATACACCTGAACATCAGCAGGAGAGGACTCTTTAAAGTAGAGACACTACATACTGATATACACCTGGACATCAGCAGGAGAGGACTCTTTAAAGTAGAGACACTACATGCTGATATACACCTGAACATCAGCATGAGAGGACTCTTTAAAGTAGAGACACTACATACTGATATACACCTGGACATCAGCAGGAGAGGACTCTTTAAAGTAGAGACACTACATGCTGATATACACCTGAACATCAGCATGAGAGGACTCTTTAAAGTAGAGACACTACATACTGATATACACCTGAACATCAGCAGGAGAGGACTCTTTAAAGTAGAGACACTACATACTGATATACACCTGATCATCAGAAGGAGAGGACTCTTTAAAATAGAGACACTACATACTGATATACACCTGAACATCAGCAGGAGAGGACTCTTTAAAGTAGAGACACTACATACTGATATACACCTGATCATCAGCAGGAGAGGACTCTTTAAAGTAGAGACACTACATACTGATATACACCTGAACATCAGCAGGAGATGACTCTTTAAAGTAGAGACACTACATACTGATATACACCTGAACATCAGCAGGAGAGGACTCTTTAAAGTAGAGACACTACATACTGATATACACCTGAACATCAGCAGGAGAGGACTCTTTAAAGTAGAGACACTACATACTGATATACACCTGATCATCAGCAGGAGAGGACTCTTAAAGTAGAGACACTACATACTGATATACACCTGAACATCAGCAGGAGAGGACTCTTTAAAGTAGAGACACTACATACTGATATACACCTGATCATCAGCAGGAGAGGACTCTTTAAAGTAGAGACACTACATACTGATATACACCTGAACATCAGCAGGAGAGGACTCTTTAAAGTAGAGACATTACATACTGATATGAACCTGAACATCAGCAGGAGAGGACTCTTTAAAGTAGAGACACTACATACTGATATGAACCTGAACATCAGCAGGAGAGGACTCTTTAAAGTAGAGACACTACATACTGATATACACCTGATCATCAGCAGGAGAGGACTCTTTAAAGTAGAGACACTACATACTGATATACACCTGAACATCAGCAGGAGAGGACTCTTTAAAGTAGAGACACTACATACTGATATACACCTGATCATCAGCAGGAGAGGACTCTTTAAAGTAGAGACACTACATACTGATATACACCTGAACATCAGCAGGAGATGACTCTTTAAAGTAGAGACACTACATACTGATATACACCTGAACATCAGCAGGAGAGGACTCTTTAAAGTAGAGACACTACATACTGATATACACCTGAACATCAGCAGGAGAGGACTTTTTAAAGTAGAGACACTACATACTGATATACGCCTGAACATCATCAGGAGAGGACTCTTTAAAGTAGAGACACTACATACTGATATACACCTGAACATCAGCAGGAGAGGACTCTTTAAAGTAGAGACACTACATACTGATATACACCTGAACATCAGCAGGAGAGGACTCTTTAAAGTAGAGACACTACATACTGATATGAACCTGAACATCAGCAGGAGAGGACTCTTTAAAGTAGAGACACTACATACTGATATACACCTGATCATCAGCAGGAGAGGACTCTTTAAAGTAGAGACACTACATACTGATATACACCTGAACATCAGCAGGAGAGGACTCTTTAAAGTAGAGACACTACATACTGATATACACCTGATCATCAGCAGGAGAGGACTCTTTAAAGTAGAGACACTACATACTGATATACACCTGAACATCAGCAGGAGATGACTCTTTAAAGTAGAGACACTACATACTGATATACACCTGAACATCAGCAGGAGAGGACTCTTTAAAGTAGAGACACTACATACTGATATACACCTGAACATCAGCAGGAGAGGACTTTTTAAAGTAGAGACACTACATACTGATATACGCCTGAACATCATCAGGAGAGGACTCTTTAAAGTAGAGACACTACATACTGATATACACCTGAACATCAGCAGGAGAGGACTCTTTAAAGTAGAGACACTACATACTGATATACACCTGAACATCAGCAGGAGAGGACTCTTTAAAGTAGAGACACTACATACTGATATACACCTGGACATCAGCAGGAGAGGACTCTTTAAAGTAGAGACACTACATGCTGATATACACCTGAACATCAGCATGAGAGGACTCTTTAAAGTAGAGACACTACATACTGATATACACCTGGACATCAGCAGGAGAGGACTCTTTAAAGTAGAGACACTACATGCTGATATACACCTGAACATCAGCATGAGAGGACTCTTTAAAGTAGAGACACTACATACTGATATACACCTGAACATCAGCAGGAGAGGACTCTTTAAAGTAGAGACACTACATACTGATATACACCTGATCATCAGCAGGAGAGGACTCTTTAAAATAGAGACACTACATACTGATATACACCTGAACATCAGCAGGAGAGGACTCTTTAAAGTAGAGACACTACATACTGATATACACCTGATCATCAGCAGGAGAGGACTCTTTAAAGTAGAGACACTACATACTGATATACACCTGAACATCAGCAGGAGATGACTCTTTAAAGTAGAGACACTACATACTGATATACACCTGAACATCAGCAGGAGAGGACTCTTTAAAGTAGAGACACTACATACTGATATACACCTGAACATCAGCAGGAGAGGACTCTTTAAAGTAGAGACACTACATACTGATATACACCTGATCATCAGCAGGAGAGGACTCTTTAAAGTAGAGACACTACATACTGATATACACCTGAACATCAGCAGGAGAGGACTCTTTAAAGTAGAGACACTACATACTGATATACACCTGATCATCAGCAGGAGAGGACTCTTTAAAGTAGAGACACTACATACTGATATACACCTGAACATCAGCAGGAGAGGACTCTTTAAAGTAGAGACATTACATACTGATATGAACCTGAACATCAGCAGGAGAGGACTCTTTAAAGTAGAGACACTACATACTGATATACACCTGATCATCAGCAGGAGAGGACTCTTTAAAGTAGAGACACTACATACTGATATACACCTGAACATCAGCAGGAGAGGACTCTTTAAAGTAGAGACACTACATACTGATATACACCTGATCATCAGCAGGAGAGGACTCTTTAAAGTAGAGACACTACATACTGATATACACCTGAACATCAGCAGGAGAGGACTCTTTAAAGTAGAGACACTACATACTGATATACACCTGATCATCAGCAGGAGAGGACTCTTTAAAGTAGAGACACTACATACTGATATACACCTGAACATCAGCAGGAGATGACTCTTTAAAGTAGAGACACTACATACTGATATACACCTGAACATCAGCAGGAGAGGACTCTTTAAAGTAGAGACACTACATACTGATATACACCTGAACATCAGCAGGAGAGGACTCTTTAAAGTAGAGACACTACATACTGATATACACCTGAACATCAGCAGGAGAGGACTCTTTAAAGTAGAGACACTACATACTGATATACACCTGAACATCAGCAGGAGAGGACTCTTTAAAGTAGAGACACTACATACTGATATACACCTGAACATCAGCAGGAGAGGACTCTTTAAAGTAGAGACACTACATACTGATATACACCTGAACATCAGCAGGAGAGGACTCTTTAAAGTAGAGACACTACATACTGATATACACCTGAACATCAGCAGAATATGTCCTGTTTAATTATAATGTGTTATGTTTAGTGACTTCTCCATTACTTGAAATACTTTTAAACTGGTATACAGTGACTTTAACCAACCTGACGTTAAAGGTATCAAAGATTAGTTTGTGATATGTTTCTCATATCATAATTCTACTGTAAGGTGTGTGTCTGTATTCTCAGAAGATGAATGTCTTTCTGATATTGTGATGGACTCCACGGTGATCATTTCGAACACATTGCACGAACAACACTACAAACAACTGTTGAATCAACTTAAATTGTAGCCAAGAAGTCTTGGTCAGCTTTCCAAATCGATCTCAAAGGAGCCATGTTTTGTGTTGTGAGCTCACGATTATTCTCACAGTTTGCAGTCAGAGAGCGTGTCTTCTGCTGTGGATGTGTGTGTGTTCAGCGCTGCATCTGTCATGTCTGCTGGAACACAGATAGATGCTGCGTACACACACTTATTGGCCGCGTAAAAACCACTCTCTCAATCTCTATCACCGGTCTTCCATTCTTGTCCTTTTTCTCACCGCTTCATCCCCAAACAGACAAATAGTCTGACAAAAGTGATCGATAGGACCCAATTATAACTAATCTGGTATTTCAGAATGGATAGTCAGTTACAGATTTGGCCTAATGATGCAATTTTTGTTGACATTTGTAGAATCATTATTTTCCCGATATAGGATAATGAGCTTTTGGTAATGGGTTTATTCCATTTAGTTATTTATGCAACGTAGATGCATCGAGGTTGAGAAAAAATGAATCAAGAAAAACACAATAAAACACACAATGTTCCCCTGCAGCTCTTCTTCTCTTCTCTTTTATTTCTCCCTCGTGTCAACACCCTCTCCCACTTCAATTCTTATGCTGGAGGTGTTATGCCGAAGTGCCAGACGCGGACTCCTGCGTTTTTATTATTCTGCTGCCGTACGAGCTGTCCTTCCCGTGTCTGTCACACTCTTCTGCCTTGTCACAAACTTCTCAGCCAACTCTCCAAGCTTTGCAGATTTCTAACACTACATAAAACAAAGTGCCAAGGAGGTGTTTCCATCTCGTCTTTCACGAGTTAATTGTTGTTGATCTTGCTGTTATTGTTGATCAAACTCATTTTAAAGAGGACATATTTTGCTCATTTTCAGGTTCATATTAGTATTTTCTTTTGTGCCTCTACAGTAACCTGTTTACATGCTTTAATGTTCGAAAGTGCTGGAGAGAAACTCCCTCTGGAGGGAACATAGGGATTTTAGCCTTTGCAGACCATTTGCATGCACAAAAACCTATAGAAAACACTACAGGGAAGGGAAAACCCCCCAAAAGCACAATAGGGCCTTATTAACGAAGTTGTGATGTGAAAATAATTCACTTTTTTCAATTAAATCCATAAAATCCTTGCTTTTATTGAACATTGCTTGCTCATGGGATGCATTATGAATACATGAAGCACTTAAATGGACAATCTGGCTATCTCTGTGTGTGTGTGTGTGTGTGTGTGTGTGTGTGTGTGTGTGTGTGTGTGTGTGTGTGTGTGTGTGTGTGTGTGTGTGTGTGTGTGTGTGTGTGTGTGTGTGTGTGTGTGTGTGTATAGACGGCCGTGCCCTGGCAGTGGGGGGGATGGGTGCTGACCTGCTCCCTCGCAGCATCCTGCAGCAGTACGACCTTCGAAAGGACGTTTGGGCGCTGCTTCCTCCGATGCCCACCGCGCGCTACGATGCTAACACACACCTGCTGGCTAACAAGCTCTACGTGGCAGGTACACACATCCCAGTGTGGGGGGTTTTATTAAAGGTCCCCTATTATACTGTTTTCATCATTATATTATAGTTCTCAGATATATACAGAACATGTCTCTGAAGTGTTTGGCTGAAACACCAAACAGATCATTGTAGCATCCCATAATCCCCTCTGTTTCAGCCCTGTTTCAAAAGTGCTGATTCTCTGTCTGTTACTTTAGATCAAGGGTCTCCAACACGTCGATCGGGCAGCTTTTCAGTAACTCGCCGCTCGCGGTTCACAGACTGTGTAGAAAAAATCCGACGACAATAAATGCACCTGAATCAGTCCGTGTCGCTGCGGCTCAGACACACATGGATTTATGTTTAAAAAAATACTCGCGTTAGCACCATGTCAGGTTTTTGGTGGATTTAATCAAGTCTTGGATTGCAGAGTATGAATGTCCTCTTGCTATTTTCAGTTGATAAATACTTGTGTAAACTTTGTGAAGGCAGGAGGAAAGCTTCCGCGATCACCGTCTCACATCACATGAACAAGTGGATTTTGCATAATAGGTGACCTTTAAACAATATGGGTGTTGATCATTAACAAGTATTCCTCAAAATGTCAATACCATTTTATTTTTATTTTCCGTACAATTTTTCAGGCGGCCGCCAGTGTAAGCGACCAGTTAAGGCCTTCGAGGTGTTTGATGCAGAGACGCGCTCTTGGACTACGTTACCCAGCATGCCTTGTAAACGTTCATATGGGGGCGTGCTATGGGACGTAACCGGGAGGTTGTGTCTGCTCGGAGGACTGCGGCAGGGAGGACACCAGAGCTCAAAGTTCACCAAGAACGTCAACATCTTTGACACCAACCAAGGTACGAAAACACGTCTCTTTATCGTGTATCATTTCATAATAGCAGAAGAGGGAGAAGTACTCAGATCTTGTACTTGAGTAAAAGTAGAAATACTCAGATCTTGTACTTGAGTAAAAGTAGAAATACTCAGATCTTGTACTTGAGTAAAAGTAGAAGTACTCAGATCTTGTACTTGAGTAAAAGTAGAAATACTCAGATCTTGTACTTGAGTAAAAGTAGAAGTACTCAGATCTTGTACTTGAGTAAAAGTAGAAATACTCAGATCTTGTACTTGAGTAAAAGTAGAAATACTCAGATCTTGTACTTGAGTAAAAGTAGAAATACTCAGATCTTGTACTTGAGTAAAAGTAGAAATACTCAGATCTTGTACTTGAGTAAAAGTAGAAGTACTCAGGTCTTGTACTTGAGTAAAAGTAGAAGTACCAGAGTGTAGGAATACTCTGTTACAGTAAAAGTCCTGCATTCAAAATGTTACTCAAGTAAAAGTAGAAAAGTATTATATCATCAAATATAGTTAAAGTAGCGACAGTAAAAGTAGTCATTGTGCAGATTGGTCCATTTCAGAATAATAGATATGATATGTTTTATAATGATTGATCATGAAAGTGTTCTCAAAGCTGGTAAAGGAGCAGCTAGTTTGAATGACTTTGTATACTGCAGGGTAGCTTGTGAATTTACTCCAGGTGGAACTAAAGTCTGATTTAACACTTGATTACATTTTACACATATTCCCTCTACATTCGTTGGACTGAGCCCAGAGCGACAGATTGGAGGCGGGGCTTAAGGAAAACTCAAGCACACATTTTCTATGGGCCCGATAAGACTCTGGTTGATCCGGGTACTTTTCAGATCTACAGTCAATCCATTTTGGGCTTTACGCTCCACTGAGCAACTTTCCTCAGACACTTTAATGACCTCAAAACTTGGAATAAATCCGCAACTATCTGCATCGTTACATGAAGAACTGATAATTTGTTCTCAGTAATTTGCATAAGCTGACCTTTTTACAATTGTTCCGAGGCCATTTTTCATGCTATGTTAATTTTCTGTTCCACACTCCATTCTTTGTGTGTTTTGTTTTTGCATCTTCACTTGTTGCCACCTGCCCACAGCGCCAACACACCAGCTAACAGGCGTGTGTTGACTGATTGCATGACAGTGTGTGTGTGTGTCTGTGTATGTGTGTGTGTGGACAGAGTACCTGATGTAAAACACACACATGCTTTGTGACAAAGGGTTGTTAAGATACTGTGAACTTTTCCAAATATGTCAGAATTAATAGCATGGAAATATGCGTAAAACACTCCAGCTGGAACTGCAGTTACAACAAATGCCATCTTGACTTATTTCGCTGACTTTAAGCAGGATGTGACTTTAGTGAGGAGTTGGAAGACTCTCAGGAGGCGATGAAGCATTTACATAATACTGCTTTTTATGCAGCTCTGTACCTTAGACTGTAAATGATCAGGTTTTTTGGTTCATGTTGAAAAGATGACGCTTGCATATTTTAGAGAGGATTTTTACCCCTGAAACTCCCCAAAGAAGGAAGTGTAGGTATGGTTTTACATTTAAGGAAATATTCACGTCTGCTTTTTTGCAGAGGGAGAAGAGATTGAGAGATTAAATTGAACTTTATTGTCATAATACTTGCAAACATCAACATAGTTTGGTAAGATTAGCATATAGAGTGAAAGCAAGAGGAAACAGCAACCTGACTTTTAAAAAAAATGCCTACGAGCAACTCTTTATTTGATTTGCACAATTGTTCCTGCTTGTTAAACTCATACATATACAGAAATGTAAAAATTATAATTTGTGATTCTGGGTAGATATTTATTGATGAACAACAGTCCTGATATGGTGCGGTAGTGGGCGGTTAAACAGGCCGGATGCAGAACATTAAAGAGGAACTCTTCGTGTAGGTCTTAGGGTGAACTACTTCATATTATGTGATTTTAATTATTGTATAAAGCCCGATTAATGGCCTCAAGTGAGGTCAAATCTCATGTGACACTGCATTGGTTAGATCCTATTGGGTAGAAAGCAACACTGAGCAATCAAGGGGCCAAAAACTCAAATGGAGTTTAAAAAACGACATATTGTCAGTACATGTAAACTTTATTAAAACGAGTTTAAATTAAGTATGAAATAGTACACAACTGTTTAAAATACTTCAAATATATGAATGCAAGTCCACACCATGTTCATCTTGGATCCCAGGTGTTTGTCATGTAATCAACAGGTTGGAAGTAAGTCTGTTAAAATGATGCAGCGTCAGACATGTAATAATAAAAGCATGCCATGAATGATTATCAATGTGAAACTGAAACATGTCAAAAATCACACAAAATATTTAAACATTAAAGCGTTCCATAAAATCTAACTAAAAATTAAAGTATAAACACACACTATATAACACATACAATAAATAAACCAAATAAAATACTTCACCATGTGACACTAGCATAACACACATTAATTTCACACCTTTGTCCAGGTGCATTGTGGGTATTGTGGAGCCAGGTTGTGATAGGCTAAGGGGCGGGACATCTCTAAGCAGTTGCCCAATCACAACAGAGCCGGCCAGCTAACTAATCAGAGCAGACTGGGCTCTGGTTTCAGACAGAGGGTGAAAAGAGGTGCTTGTCAGGACCTTGACACAAACTGATGAACCCAAATGCACGACCCAGACAAAGTCTTGAATGTAATAAAAAAGTGTATTTATTTTTAACAGATCAGGTAATCCCTCTTAACACTAGAACCGCCAGGGGTCGCTGTATACCTAAAACCGCCAACGGGTAAAATGTACCCGCTATTAGAATGCATTGATTTTCAAGGAACAATGTTCTTTTATTTATCATACTAGAACACAGGGTTAAGAGTGAGTTTTGATCGCACAGTGATGAAACTTATACCAATAGAATCTGTGGACTCTCAGCTTTTCATATTTTTATATTTCATGCAGATTGCATGAAGTATAAAAGATCGCTATCGTGAGTTATGTGCAAAGTGTCTCTCTATCTCTCTATAACTATTTATCGATCTATCTATAACTATCTATCTCTCTATCTCTCTCTCTATCTATCTATCCATCTATCTATAAGGAACCGCAGTAAACAACAGGCGTTGCTATAGCAACACGTCCTGTTCATGTTTTCGCGCGAGATCAATAGCGCGAAAATCACTGCATTTTCTACAAGGTAAATATTACCCGCTGCCGCTAATGGGTATAAATGGCCATTTTTGGGGCCATTTTTTCAATCTGACTTCATATTGACCATTTTTAACAACAGAGGGTGCTACATAACACACTTTCAGGAAAAGTCACGGACTGGGAGACTTGAATATTTTATTGAAAAAAAGTTACATAGAATCAAGAAACAGCTGCGGGTAAAATGTACCCGTTGGCGGTTCTAGTGTTAACAGAGTAGGTAGTGGAAATAACAAAAAGCGCTCACAAGGAGGAAAAAACTAGCGTAACAAAAAGAGGACTTAATAAAAACTTAAGCCTAACAAAATAAACAAACATAACAAAACCTGACATGAGTGAAAGCGACCCTTTCAGAGCTGAGGCTTGGCACGACCATTCGGGGAAACAAACAAGACTAACTGACACACACAGGGGGAGGAAGAAAACAGGGCCTGAAATGAAAGACAAGAGGTACAAGTACAAAATAAAACAGGAAATGACAGACAAAATACATGAACATAACTAACACATTTGACGAGACACAACAGTGCTGCAGCACAGGCAGTATGAGAAAAATAAAGAGCTTTTTGAACATTAAAGCATGGAGACATGTCACAGGAGAGCAGGGGTGTCAAACTCAAATACACAGTGGGCCAACATTTTAAAATAGGTACCAGTCGAGGGCTGGACTGGTTCAATGTTTATTGCAAAACTTATTGAAATGAACTTATTGCACATATTAAACCTGGAACTAACAAATCTTAAATGATTGCCTATAAAAACAACATTAAACATTAAATAATCAGTTGCATTCATTGCTTATGGCTCTATCTGCAGCTTTTCCCGAGTCATTTCTTATGATTACATTTCTCCACAGGCCAACAACAGCTTCAAAAAAACTATTTCCCTCAAAGAAAAAACAAACCCTGTTGAAAGAAAGTGCAGAAGGAAACATCCATGTAAACTCAGTGTGCTGCTCTGTGATGCTAGCTCAAGCCAGATACTTGGCATCTCATCTTGGGTGCAAGTTCATCAATGTTTGGGCTCAGGCTCTGAGCTGAGGAGACCCTCAGGGTTGAGTGAAGGTGTGCGTGCAATATACCGGCGGGCCAGATCTAATAGTAATTAGAGATTATCCTGCGGGCCGAAATTAAATCCACCAAGGGCCTGATTTATCCCCCGGGCCTTGAGTTTGACACATGTGCAGTAGAGGAACAAAATACTAATATGAAGCTGAAAATGAGAAGAATAAATCACGAGTATTGACGCACAAAAATACATCTCTAAATTATCCTATCTCACTCGCTATGCTTATCCTATAAAATTGTAAATTAAAAGCCCTGTTTATCAAGTTTTCAATCAGTAAATAGATGCTTGTCAGTGTAGAAAGAGATAAGGACGCATTAAATCTCTTTCTTATTAACAGCAGACACTTAGCTGTCAGACAAAGCATCTGTTCACATTAACCTCAGCATGATACATGGTGTTCCACCCAAACAGGCTCTCATCCTAATTCTGTGCACGCACTGAGTCCCACAACACGCTGAAATGACTTCTCCGTCTGCCCTGCAAAGGCACCCCCAAAAGTAACAGGTGAACAAATTGAGGAGGGACCGGAAGGAGAAATTGGTAGAGCAAGAATCGATAAGTCATTTCAGACAGATGGAGATACGGTCACACGTCGGGAGAGGTTATTTGGAAAGCCAAATAAATAAAAGCAGAATGTGGGAGTGATAATGTTAATGTATGATAATGCTGTTGAAAGTTTGCCTTGTGTAGGAGACAGAGAGGGAAAGAATGCCTCACACTACACACTAACACACTGACGCATATCCACACACACACACACACACACACACACACACACACACACACACACACACACACACACACACACACACACACACACTAGGCAGCCGTACCCTGTTTCTCCAATCTAATTTTGGTCGAGATGAGATGGGAGATGAGCTGCGGGGGGGGGGAGGGCAGGGGATGGGGAGCGTTTTAAATTACAAGATCCAGAAACAGATTGCTTTATTATCCATCTCCAGCAATATCTCCCCCCACACACACACACACACACACACACACACACACACACAGTCATGCAATCTGCTGTCACACAGTGATATTCTATTACTGTTCCATTCCATATCGGCAGTATTAAGACACGCACCTGTTAGCTGGTGTGTTGGCGCTGTGGGCAGGTGGCAACAAGTGAAGACGCAAGTGTGGAAAAGAAAATGAACACAGAATGAAAAATTGCCTTTATGCAAATTACTGAGAAGGAATTATCAGTTCTTCTTGTTGTAACGATGCAGATAGTCGTGGATTTAATTGTCCAAGTTTTGAGGTTATTAAAGTGTCTGAGGAAAGTTGCTCAGTGGAGCATAAAGCCCAAAATGGATTGACTGTAGATTTGAAAAGTACCCGGATCAACCAGAGTCACGTGTACTTGAGTTTTCCTTGAGTTTTCCTCCAATCTGTCGCTCTGGGCTCAGTCAAATGAATGTAGAGGGAATATAACTCTGGGTCTTTAGGACCCGACTGATTTAAATAAGGGCTATTGAAGTGTTCGTGCTGAATAGTTAATAAGAGAAGAATTATACGTTGATTTCCAGACGTCTCTTTCCCGATGTAAGTCAACGGGAAGAAGTATTTTGGGCCTAATGACGTTACACTGACATCGAAGTGTAGTACCATGGTTTGGCCACTATGCAAATATGCTTCAATGGCTGGTGCATTTCCATGGGTGCCCATAGAGCATGTTGAGTTTTTCTTTAGCCTCCGATTCATTACCGTAGCCTCACAGCCAGTCTCTGATAAGTTGAATGAATGGAGAGGCAAACAAATTCAGCTTGTAGCGCATTTTACGACTTTTAGACCTTAATGATTTAAATAAGAGCTATTCAAGTGTTCGTCCTGGCAAGTTGATTTGCGTTTTATTTTTTATTATCCACTTTACAGACGTCTCTTTCCTAATGTAAGTCAATAGGAGTTAGTATTTTGGGGCCCAATGAGTCAAGGACTGTCGGACGTTGTAGTATATATATACACATATATATAGTTTGACTTATTGACAGTTCCAAAAACAAGATAAAGTGAGTATTAATGGAGAGCATGAGCACTCAATCTTAATCTGTAAGAAGATAATTAAAAGGGACAGAAACAAAACTGAATTTGCTATGTGACTCAGTTATACAGTATGTCACTTATAGTCTTATTGTGCATCTAATCTTCATGCTTTCTCAGATGCTGAAACTAAAACAGAAATGCACAAGATGGGAATACTTTTTTTGCCAATTTGGGTGAACCATCCCTCTAAAGTGGATTTTCTGTTGCCAATAGCTGAAATTATTCTGCTTTTACTGTCTCTACAACAGAATACAAAGACATCAGAAGCTTCTCTGAGGCATCTCAGGCAACAGCAACAAAAAACACAAATGATGCAATCCCTCTGGAACCAACTAGGAATAAATGTATTCCCACGTTAAAAACTGCCCAAAATACCTCAAAGCAGAAGGAATCAAGCAGAAATGAGAAAAGCGCAAATGTGCTTTTGTTTTGGCCATCGCTAAGGGCCAATGTGTGATTATTGAAAATGCCACACAATAATAGAGGGATTCTGTCCAAGTGTGGTCAGCTCACAGACAGAAATAATCCATCAGAGACAGAGGAGCAATCACCATCCTCTTCTCATTTTAATCACGATGGACAATTACAGAGGCGAGCTGTGGAAGAAATTTGTACAAAGCCCGTCTTCAGAGAATCGCCTCATCTCCCTCGCTCTTTTGTCTCTCTCTCTCTGTATTTTCTCTGCCTCTCCATCACTTTATTCTCCTCCTCTGTCTCCCTCCAGAGCAGCATAAAGCGTGCTGGTGTTTTCCCTCCATCGCACAAAAGAAAATCTTGGTGCAAAGACGTGTGTAATCCCTCCAAAGTAAATAGGAATAAAGCTCGCAGTCGCTCTCTCTCAGAGGACCCGATGATAAGTCTGCAGTGTGATGTGTTGACACAACGGTAATTTTAAAAGCAACATCCAGACAGTCGCACTGTTTATAAAGGAATTACTGCTGTTGTAGCTTCCATCCTGCACACACTTTGTACGTTCATGTTGTAGTTTATTCTCCATTGGCCGCTAAATGGAACCAAATAGATGATATTTCACTTTTTCAGTATTAAGTATGAAGTGAAATCTGATTCAAAGTGCAGGATTTTTGTAGATCCAACATCTCTTTAGATCCAATCATCATTAATAGATCATCCAATTTAATAAATGACTTTATTCTAATGCATACTCAATACTTGCTGGCTAGATAGGGTAAGGGGTGACCCTCCAACCACTTATCTATTTTGCAATTAACATGTTTTGATTCGCCATCAGATGCTTTTTCGTACTTTAAATGTAAATAATGTGCAAAAATGCAAAACAAATGTGAAAATATAGCAGTAGAACTTATAAAAAGTGCTATGACCTTGGTCAGAATATATAAACTGGCTTGCTGATTAGATATGTTGTACATGGCAAACTGCATTATACACAAATGAGAGTGTATCTAAAATAAAAAAGAACAGCCAATAACGTCATACAAACTCTGAAGATCATTTCATTTCATTTTCATTTCAAACCTTTATTTAACCAGATTGGTCCCATTGAGATCATAGATCTCTTTTTCAAGGGAGACCTGCAATCATCATCATCATCATCATCATCATCATCATTGAAGTAGTCAACATGCAATAACAATGACAAGAGACTAAAATGTAGTTTAAAAGAAACAACTTCACCAAAATCTTGCCAATTTTTTCTTCTGGAATGCATTGATTGAAATGTTCAATATGACCTGATGCTGATGAAAGAGACTACAATGTAATCAGCTTCCATTGACTTGCCCAGACTTTTAGTTACATACATCTTGACTTAACAAATACAGGATAAGGCTAACTTACCTTACTTACTGTATGGGATTGCAAAAACATGTACACCTGGGCACACATTCATTTGTTTTGAATGCAATGCAATAAGTAATGGTTTATTTTTGGACGGACACTATAATTTATATTTCTTTACTATGTTCAATCTGAATTTACTTTAAAATAAAAAACATCTATATTGATTCTGACTCGTCTACATCCAACTCACAGGTTTATCATTGCTTTGAGAAAAAAGATTATGAATTTACTCCTTTTAGAAGTGAAGTTATAGTCATTTGTTCTGGGCATGTCATTTTCGAGCCTGAGACCTGAAAAACAGGCTCGGGGCTTAACAGGTTAATACACATCCTTTTACTCGTTTAACACAAAAAGCATTGCATGGCAACTTTTAGTACATCTTACATTTGGAAACACAATGCTACAGACACATTGAAATCAGTGCAGCTCTGTTTTTCACCACCAAATAACTCCTCTAATGAATTTAACATCTCACATCTGCAGTGTTAAGAGCAGAGTGGACATCCAGCTGTGCTCTGTTATCTTCAGTGTAACCAGGCTGGAAAAGAAAACCCTTCTGTTCATTTCCACACTGCTGGAGGAATCACCGTCTGGCTGATAATCCCTCTTTCATTCTCTCTCCGTCTATTGTTTGTTTTCACCTTGTTGTCTCTGCCTTTGTTTAAGAAAAGGATTGGAAATAAATGAGGAGGATGAATAACAAGGAGAGGAAGATAACGAGAGAGAATGAAGACATTTCTGTGCTTTTTCTCTCTCCTCTTTTCTCGTTCTTGTTCCCTCTCTCTCCCTCGCTCCCTAATTAAGTTATCTTTCTTCCTGTGTCATGGTTTTCTCCGGTCTCACTTCAGATAAACAACACTTGGCAGCAACAAAGAAGTAAAAAAAAACAACAACCTCTGCACAGTCTGCTGGGGAAAGAGAACGCCTATATTCTCATCTCTCTCAATTTCACTTTTATCACCTCGGTTGCTTCAGCTCTGGATATAAAGGAAAATGTCACCTTCACTCTGACCGCATTAGGTCTTTGGAGAACCATCTTTCTTGTGGGTCATAAGCGTCAGGTAATTAGAGAGATAACATTTGAATTGAGAAGTCTTCCACACCTGCGACTTGACTGATTTTCTGGCTTTGGCTATTTTGGTATTAAAGCTGCCAATAGCTGTTTTGTGGTGGATGAGAAGAGGCACCTGCTCTCCACTGCACCTGTGAGGTTCAATTCTCAGCAGTGGAGCTTCCTTATTGGCTGTTATCAGCTGCTGGGAGATCAGAAAATGTTTTGGTGCAACTTATTTAGCTGGATCTTTCTTGTTTTGGCCATTCAGACTAATGCCAAGTCTTATAGTATTAGAAAGGGTTAGTCAGTGAGCAGCTGTGAACGTTGAGCACCGGGTGAATTCCTGCTATCCCCTTTCCAGTCAAAGTATAGAACAAAGATGGAAACGCAATACCTTGAAATACTATAAAAATGACAACAACTACATGTGGCGTTGTTTTATAACCTAACATTTAAGAAAACACTATCAACACCCAGCACTTTAAGATCAATACCAGCACACTAAAACCAAAAGCCGTCACCGAAACCAAGAATTTCTACTATCTTTCTTAGTGTGTGTGTGTGTGTGTGTGTGTGTGTGTGTGTGTGTGTGTGTGTGTGTGTGTGTGTGTGTGTGTGTGTGTGTGTGTGTGTGTGTGTGTGTGTGTGTGTGTGTGTGTGTGTGTGTGGCATTTATATTACACTGTTCTTAAATCAACACAATAACTTACATACAACTACACTCACAGTCTGATACCCAGGAGTCTCTGAAGGTCTTTAGATGAACTGCAGATGGCTCGCTGAACTTGGATTCTGTTGTTTTGCTTTATTAGACTTCACAGGTCAGAGCGGCCACATTTGACCTATGACCCGCTCCTCTCCAGACAACACAGGACGCACTACAGTAACATTTAGATTAAAGTTTACTCGCGAGCCAACATTAGTCTTGTAATATTCTGACCCTAACTCCAACTCCTGCCTGCCCCCTCTCTGTCTGCTGCTGCTCAGTGTTAGGTACAACCTTCCTGTGTCCTTGCCAGGTGTGTGCGTGTGTGTGTGTGTGTGTGTGTGTGTGTGTGTGTGTGTGTGTGTGTGTGTGTGTGTGTGTGTGTGTGTGTGTGTGTGTGTGTGTGTGTGTGTGTGTGTGTGTGTGTGTGTGTGTGTGTGCGTGCGTGCGTGCGTGCGTGCGTGCGTGCGTGTGTGTGTATGTCTGTGTGTGTAGTGTCCTAGCTGCAGCTGGCCTGTGTGTTCATTTCTCTCTGAAAACAAGCTCAGCTCCACAGTTCCTCTGACCTCGCCCTCACTAACTTTATGAGCTTGTACATGTGGTGGAAATTCCACACGTAATCACCTTTTGGTAAGAAAATAACAAATATACAAGCTTAAACCAAAGTTGTGGACTTATCTGTAGCACAAGAATCTGACCCCGTTACACAGAAAAGCAATGTCATTTATACAGATGAGAGCAGATAACAAAGGGGACATAAGACAGGTAACATCCGTATGATCATTCGCCTGACAACGGTCCTCCTGTCTGTCGAGTGCAAGAGAACAGAAGGTGGCCAGTCTGTTGTGTTAAAGCCTGGGAATGAGCCCTAGTTTACATTAGGACTGGTTCATTCAAACTGCAGGAAAATATAGAAGGACGTTTATATACTTAAATGAGACTTAATGATACACAACAGTACACACACCAGCTCACACACTCCTGGTCGTTTCAGCTGTGGTGTGTGTTCCTCCGCAGGCTGCTGGTTGAAGTCGGAGGAGACGGTGGCGATGAAGACGAAGAGAGCTGACTTTGCTTCTGCTTTCCTGCGAGGACGCATGGTGGTAGCAGGAGGACTGGGTGAGAGATACTTTGACGGTTTATTAAGATGATAGAATAAATCATCCCCCATTTCTGTGTTGGGACATTAAAGCCAACTTTCTTCCAGCTCAATAACACAAGGTTAACTTCTCTTTTTGGAATTAATAGTCAGTAGATCTCATTCACACAAAACCAAACCTACATTTTGAGTTAAATAAAGACACAAACGTAATTATTTGCCTATAGTTAAAGTGGACCTATCATGCTATATTTGAATAATATAGTGTAGGACATATAAGGCATATTTATACTTTATTTTTTTCAAAATACCAAACAGATCATGCATTTTAGCCATGCCTCATTTTGCTCAATTTGCACTTTTCTAGCTCTGTTTTTGCAAGGGCAGATTCAGTGAGAACAGCACCATCTACAGGCCTGGCATATGTACTACAGCGTCTCCAGCGCTTTCGAACGGCAATGGCCGTGGCTGTCTCCTCCTGATTGGTGGAGTTGGCCCAATAGCCGTAGCGCCACCGTCCTGACGTCAGGACAGTGTTCAAATCTGGATCAGTTTTTATCAGATCCGTTGCAGCCCCTTTTTTAGAGATTTGGGTATGGAGGAAAATAGAGAGGGTTGTGTTTTCTGACACTTGGTGAGTTCCCTGGAACACCGGGGACACATATTCATGTGTAAAAGACGTACAAAAGTGCATTTTGCATGATAGGTCCCCTTTAAGGTCAGTGGAACATTTCTTGATGAATGATCTGGTATGTTACAAGATTAGATCAGAATACTGTTTTGTAACCATTTTAATTTCTTTAATGGCAGCACAAAATGACACCAGATGCTATATACATTTAAATAAAACACATAATTATATGAAATAAACGATCTTACAAAGTAGGCAGTAGGATACCATAGTATTTTTGTGGCAATTATATGAAATAACCCTTTATTCCGACATAAAAACATTCAGGAATTGGTGAAATTTGACCCCGGGACAACAGGAAGGTTAATGTAAGATTAAAACAAATCCCAAATAAACAATTTTCCAACTTGGGATCAATAAAGTTTATATAATCTAGTTAAATCTTGTCTAATCTTATGGGTTAACTAACGAGTGTTTATATGACTGAATGTATGTGTAACAAAATTCAACATCTGAGTCCAGTGGGAAGGTTTGCATCATTAAATAAAAACTGATATCTTTATGTTGAAATAAAGAAATACCCTATATCCCAGTCAGTAAACTACCACAGCCTATAAGGGACAATCTAAGGAGCCGGGGGAAGTGTGTAATGCGACGTCTGTCTGAAAAACAGAATGAACAAGATTAAAGTTGTAACTTTATAAGAGAGGTTGACCCCCACTGAAGACAACATGTTGAACTGTCCAAGGGAAAGATACCTAACCCAAAAGTGTGTGTGAATGTGTGTTAGTGTTACAATGTGTGTGAACGGGTCAATGCTGATTTGTGCTGACTTCAACCTGCAAGGACACTTCCAATGTTTCACTTTTAAAAGTACTTAGAGTGCATTACAAGAAAACTGGGGAGGCTGCTTTTTCCCATTTGATCTTGAGAACAGCAACATCAATTGGAATTTTTAATTTGGCTTATAATTTGGGGCAATTGTCATATTTGAGTAGTATCACTGTTCATGTTTCATTGTTTTATTGTTTTATGGTTCAGTTATATAACTCTTTCTGTTTGTTTACACCTTGTTTTTAACATTTGTTATTGTCATTTTAAGTAAAGCACTTTCAAGCATGAAAAGGTGCTATATGTTTTTTTTTTATATGTCCCCAGAAAGGCGCTATATACACTTAAGCTATTATTATATAAATAAAGTTTATTATTATTATTATTGTATTATGTAAAAGTGCCGTAAGGGTTGCGGAGATTAGGAAAGTGCGATATAAATGCTGACCATTTACCATTGTTTGAGATTGAAGTGGTCAATTCATGATGTGGTGTGTGTGTGTGTGTGTGTGTGTGTGTGTGTGTGTGTGTGTGTGTGTGTGTGTGTGTGTGTGTGTGTGTGTGTGTGTGTGTGTGTGTGTGTGTGTGTGTGTGTGCACGCGCGTGTGTGTGTGCGTGCGTGTGTGTGTGTGTGCGTGTGTAGGTCACGAGCCCTCGGCCCTGGACACAGTGGAAGCCTTCCACCCTCAGAAGAAGAAGTGGGAGAGGTTGTCTCCCATGAACTCCCCCCGCTGCTCCACCTCCTCCATCGTCATCAGAGACCGCCTGCTGGTGGTGGGAGGCGTCAACCAGGTATATACATTTACTACCAGATATTAAACCTTTACTCACACATTAACAGTTCATACTTACTCAAAGATATCTATCACCAACGACAGGTGTTCCTGCTCAGTGTGTCCCACAGTTGACCTTTTATTCATATTGTCGGATCAATCCACAGCTGTGAGCAGGGTTAGGAGGGTTACTGTGTTACAATCCAAGTGTCAAAATATAAAAATAATGTAACCTACTTTGCGTTACTTTTGGATTAACTCAATATCAAATGCAATGCAAAAAAACTGCATTTTGTGCCATTTTGGCAAAATAAATCACTTTGAAGATGAATCAAAATAGTTGGTAATTATCAATATAAGTTGAATTATCAGTGCTGCTCAAATATAACAGGCATTTATATTACACTGTTCTTAATTCATTGCTACAACATACACACAACTACAGCCACACTTACTTAAACAAGTCCACCAGGAGTCTCTGAAGGTCTTTAGATGAACTGCAGATGGCTCGCTGAACTTGGATTCTGTTGTTTTGTTTCATTAGACTTCACAGGTCAGAGCGGCCACATTTGACCTATGACCCGCTCCTCTCCAGACAACACAGGACGCACTACAGTAACATTTATATTAAAGCTCACCCCTGAAAAAGAAGAGCCAATGTAATATTATATAACAAATATATATAGTGTATTATATAAGACAACAGAACAATGTGACCTTAGAAAAGAAAAAAACGTGATATTTAGGATAAAAAAATGTCATTATTTAAAAGGAAAACCTTCATCAAGCATATTCAGGCAGTAGTCTATACATCAACAATGAAACTCATGAGCACACACTACAGTTTAAAAAAGCAGAATTAAAATCTGAGCTGACAGATGATGCTCCGTTTTAGTTTAATACACACAGTTAAACATCTGAGATAACATCTGATGCTTTACAACAAACACTATCTGCTCTTTGGTTTTTACTCAGACTGTAATCCTGCTAGTAAACCCCATTTCAAATTTATAATCTGATTACATCTACAGATACCTTTTTTGAATGACATAATCCCAATACATGTAATCCGTTACTCCCTAAACCTTTCTGAATGATCTCTCTGTCTCTCTTCCAGGTTCCCAGCTCAGCCCATGAGATCCTGTATGTAAAGGAAGAAGAGTATCTGTAGCCTGCAGTAATGGACACCAGCCATCAGACTGTCTTTGGTCACATGGGAAAGCACGGAGAGAGAAATGGAGGGAGTGTCAGTAATATAAGAGGCGACAGCGCCCCCTGCTGGCCGGCTCTGACCCTGCTGGATCAAACACAAGCACAATGGAGGAGCTGGCTCTTTCTTTAAACGAGTTGTTTCCGGATACTTTGAGTACTTCTGCGATGTACGTTGCAGTGCATACATGGAGGAGGAACTATAGAATAGAATATGGAGGGATGAAACCCTCTGTAATGGTCACACATGCAGAGCACACAGCACACACAGTGACATGTGTTCTCTGCTTTTAACCCATCCTAATACCAGGAGTCTAGAACTAGGAGCAGTGGGCAGCTATTGTACAGCGCCCGGAGTGAGGGGGGAAGGGGGGTGTCCGGTGCCTTGCTCAAGGGCACCACGGCAGGGCAGGAGGTGAACTGGGACCTCTCCAAGTAGCAGTCCACACTCCATATTTAGGTCTGGTCGGGGACTTGAACCGGCGACCCTACGGCTCACAGCACCTACTGACTGAGCCACTGCAACTCTTTTGTAGCCTGTATGTCTGGTGTTGTAGACAGAAAATACACAGAAGACCTGTTTGACGGAATAATATGCATTTCATGTTTGGTGTTGTGAAGGGATGCACGATTGTTTTCAGCCAATACTAATGATAACCTGTTTTCTCATGACTGGTGACTTTATTTCACATCATAGAAGAAGAGCATGAAGTGTAGTGAATGCACACAAAGAGGGTTAGAAAGGCTAAGATGTTGTGAGCAAAGACGAGTGATTTAAGATTAGAAAGCTCTGACATAACCATATCTAACAAACAAAAATGGTTACACGGCTTAGTTGAATACTCGACTCTGATTGGCTAATTGGACATTTCAGAGGTTGTTAATACTCGATATAACACCGCTGCTAGGCAACATAATGACCGTTGCTAAGGAAGATCAAGGGAGAGACTTCCTGTCTGTCTTCTTCTGCAGATTTCTCTGATGTCTAGCGCGCTGTTTTTTAACTTCTTATAAGATGAGATAAGAAATACTTTATTGATCCCGATTTGGGAAATGCTTGCGTTGCAGCAGCACAAAAAGAGAAATTAAGATAAGAAATAAACTATTCTAAAATGTAAACATCCCAAAATAGAAATAAAACAGCAATAAAAAAGTTGAAAATATACATGTTTAAATACCAATTTGCAGTAAGCAATATAAAGCAG
Organism: Trematomus bernacchii; assembly: GCF_902827165.1. Lineage (NCBI taxonomy): Eukaryota > Metazoa > Chordata > Actinopteri > Perciformes > Nototheniidae > Trematomus > Trematomus bernacchii. Next base: position 7,414,171 of record NW_022988098.1, read on the forward strand.
GATATTGTATGCATTAAGTGTGTGAGGATTGGCATTTTAATTAAATATAAGTGTAAAGGGTTAGGTTGATTAGGGTTAGGGTTTATTACAATCAGCCATGAGAAATATATACAAATATCCATCCTAGGCTGAGAGACAGAGCCACAGCAGTGCCCACGCCCCCTCAACGAATATAAAGATGTATATTCACAAAGTATTCCACTGTGAGTAAACTAATGTTTGTTGTCCACAGCTGACGTTAAATTGACCGGACTTCTTTCTGCGGATTGATATGACTGCACATACAGTAGTCCCTCAGGCAACATCCTTAACAACTGTCTGCTAGCGAATATTAGCAGACCTCTTAAATGTCCAAATCAGAATAAAGTATTAAAGGTCACCTATTATGCAAAATCCACTTTTCCATGTCTCTTCTACATCAACATGTGTCCCCTCTGTGTAAAGAGATTCTGAAAGTTTCAGGAAAAAAGATTCTCTCTCTTTTTGTCCTGATCCATTTATATAAAAACCTGTCTGAAAATGAGCTGATCAGATTTTGGCCACTTTATGATGTCATAACGATGTTTTGGATTGTGCAACCATTAGCCAATCACCAACCAAGGTAACCACCCCCCCCCACCTTATCACCTGAATCTCCCCCTAGAGCACTATTAGGCGCGTTCACACCGCAGTACTTTTCCCACTTTAGTTCATCAGAACTTAGTTAATCAGAACTTAGTTCTGATGAACTCTTTAGTTCTGATGAACTAAGTACAGATCGCGTTCACACCGGAATAAGTCCCTGGGGGAGGATTAGGCAAATTAAGCCGCTGACGTCACTTCTTCTTCTTCTGCTTTGGGTTTACTGGAAGGCCGCAAACAACTTCACGGCGTATACTGCCACCCGGAGTCCCCGGCCGGAAGTCCCCGGAGTTGGGGACAGGCTTCAGTAGAAGCTGCTGGGACTCCCAGCAGCTTCTACTGAAGCCAGTCCCCAGAGTTGGGGACTGGCTTCAGTAGAAGCTGCTGGGACTCCCAGCAGCTTCTACTGAAGCCTGTCCCCGGAGTTGGGGACAGGCTTCAGTAGAAGCTGCTGGGACTCCCAGCAGCTTCTACTGAAGCCTTCTGAGTAAATCGCCAGAACGCCGACGCCTCCTCATCTCCACCGCTCCCATGTTTTCTTTTGTGTTGCCATAAGTTAGTCTCTCTGCATTTCTGCGCTGGGCTAATGCTAATGCTAATAATGCGAGGATAATAAAATGGCGGTTTCACAAAACTTTTTGGGAGTTTTACGGGGCGTGGTTTGCAATCCGCCCAGCCAATCAGAAATAGGAACCTTTTTCTCCCACGAAAGTACCTGCTCTCTAGCAGGGACGGAAAAGGGGGTAAAAAGGTTCTCATGAATTAATTTTAGTTCCGGCACTTTTTGGTGTGAACGCAACATTTCGGAACTATATCGGAACTAAAGTGGGAAAAGTACTGCGGTGTGAATGCGCCTATTGTGTTCTTTTGAACCAAATCTCTCTCAGAGGGGCGTGGGGAGTGGATCCTTATTTTCATCTAAAGACAGGGCTGAAACAGAGGGGATTATGGGATGCTGCAATGATCTGTTTGGTGTTTGGAGCCAAACACTTCAGAGACATGTTTTGTATCTGAGACCTATAATATATTGATGAAAAACAGTATAATAGGGGACCTTTAAGTATCAACGCTTGTTAAGATAATGAAAGCAATCTTGCTCGTGTTATCGACTTCACTTTATTATTAAAATATTACACAGTAATTTTGAGTTTGTATTATCTGCTCATGTATATCGTGCACCCCTCGTTTCGTGTGTTTATCTTTGTGATTGCATTTGTAAAAAGTGTGATTTGAACATTGTATTTTAATTAAGTTTAATGACAAGACTGCAATATTTGTATATAATTAAATAACATTAGCAGAAACTCACAACAAATGAGTAATGTTTGGTTAAAATGTACTGTAACACAATTTGCACTAAAGCAATTAACACTGAATGGGACTTGATTTTACGTTCAATCATTTCTAGTGTATTATAGTGATTACACTGAGAATGCTGTAATAGCACTATGTTACACTGTAACAGTGAACACCTGTTGGTTATGCATTACAGAAGAAACTGTATTCAATATGTGAGTTGTGTATGGGGAGGCAGTACATCTGAATGAGGCAGAAGACAAATACATTATGGATATTTTGATATCGCACCATTAAGATAATTATTTTATTTAAGTATAAGTTTAAATATGCAGATGACGCATTATCTTATTAAATGTATGCTAATTTCCTAGAATTTCTTACAGTAATCAGAACATAGGATGAAATCAAGTTCAATATTGTTGTTGATTAATAAAAGTCAAATGCTTTTTACAGAGGGACATTTCTTTATTCATAAAAAAAATACATTTCTTTCCGAGTTTTTATGATGTGATGCTACATAAATCTTGGTATGAATAAAATCTGAATGAAACCCTCTGTCTGATATATTCAGTAACACATTTGGAAAGTTTGGTGTGCTACTGAAGTGTAGATTTATGGCTCAATATGTTATTACCATCAAACTTCCCCAGCTGATTTCTTATCTGAAATGTATTTGAGAGCCTCTACAATCTCTGTGTTCCCTCCAGATGGAGTTTCTCTACCACACACTCCCCCCCCCCCCCCCCCCCCCTGCCTGAAATGCCTCCATTGGACTCCTTTGTTTACTTATATAGCGTCATCACAATGTAACACTCGCACTTCTATTGGCTAGAGTACGTGATTTAGTGCATGCAAAAGCTAAAATCCCTGTGTTCCCTCCAGAGTGAGTTTCTCTTAAGGACTGTAGAGGGACATTAGCTATATCCAACACATTGTACGTGATAGGCTAAGGGGCGGGACATCTCTAAGCTGCTTGACAAATCACAACAGAGCCAGCCAGCTAACCAATCAGAGCAGACTGGGCTCTGGTTTCAGACAGAGGGTGAAAAGAGGAGCTGCAGCACAGGCAGTATGAGAAAAATAAAGAGCTTTTTGAACATTAAAGCATGAAGACATGTCCCAGTAGAGACACTACATACTGATATACACCTGAACATCAGCAGGAGAGGACTCTTTAAAGTAGAGACACTACATACTGATATACACCTGAACATCAGCAGGAGAGGACTCTTTAAAGTAGAGACACTACATACTGATATACACCTGAACATCAGCAGGAGAGGACTCTTTAAAGTAGAGACACTACATACTGATATACACCTGAACATCAGCAGGAGAGGACTCTTTAAAGTAGAGACACTACATACTGATATACACCTGAACATCAGCAGGAGAGGACTCTTTAAAGTAGAGACACTACATACTGATGTACACCTGAACATCAGCAGGAGGGGACTCTTTAAAGTAGAGACACTACATACTGATATACACCTGAACATCAGCAGGAGAGGACTCTTTAAAGTAGAGACACTACATACTGATGTACACCTGAACATCAGCAGGAGAGGACTCTTTAAAGTAGAGACACTACATACTGATATACACCTGAACATCAGCAGGAGAGGACTCTTTAAAGTAGAGACACTACATACTGATATACACCTGAACATCAGCAGGAGAGGACTCTTTAAAGTAGAGACACTACATACTGATATACACCTGAACATCAGCAGGAGAGGACTCTTTAAAGTAGAGACACTACATACTGATATACACCTGAACATCAGCAGGAGAGGACTCTTTAAAGTAGAGACACTACATACTGATATACACCTGAACATCAGCAGGAGAGGACTCTTTAAAGTAGAGACACTACATACTGATATACACCTGAACATCAGCAGGAGAGGACTCTTTAAAGTAGAGACACTACATACTGATATACACCTGAACATCAGCAGGAGAGGACTCTTTAAAGTAGAGACACTACATACTGATATACACCTGAACGTCAGCAGGAGAGGACTCTTTAAAGTAGAGACACTACATACTGATATACACCTGAACATCAGCAGGAGAGGACTCTTTAAAGTAGAGACACTAAATACAAATATGAACCTGAAAATTAGCGTAGTGACCTCTTTAAGTTGCATTTGTGCAACATGTTCTATGCAGTAAAAACAGACCTGTTGTTCAGAGATGACCTACAGACACATGTATAATGTTTTTTATTATAGTGGATGACAAACTGTGTAGTGTAACAGGTGACTGAGCTGTGAAATATTTCATCATGTTGAGAAATCCTCTTCTGAACATTTTATTTGAACACAATCAATCTCTGATTCGTCCTTCACATAATCCTGTCATGTGATATAGAAGATATGAGTATAGAGTGCCACAGTGACGCGTCCTAAAACCCGGAAGTAAGCTGCGCATGGGATCCTTCGACAAAAAAGCAATGCAATTCCTCCATAGGATTTTGGAAATCACATTTAAGAGACCGATCACGTTTTGTTCAGTCGGATAATATCCACATGTCTACCCTACTTTTATAATTTTATAATCGATAGATTTATGATCGATAGATTTATGATCGATAGATTCATGATTCGAGGACGCGTCACTGTGGCACTCTATTCAGTGGAATAAATGGGATCTGTAGTTTGTAATGCACTTGTTCTCCACTAGGTGGAAGTGATTACATATATTTTTCATTACATTGCCTCCAAACTGAATAGTAAAAAGTGACAGTATTTTATCCCATGTGCAAGTATTTAATCATGGGTTGATTTTTAAATTTGATAAACTTAAAATCTACATAACTATAAGCAACACCAAAGTAGAGAGGAAAATGCATTATTAAAATTACGCTTTTGTTCATCGATGATTGCTACAGGGAATATTTTCCTTCTAAATTATAATATCACATGCTTTAGAGTCTGATTACATTTCTATGAAAAACAAGCTTGTCTAAAGTTTAGACAAGCTTGTTTTTCATAGAAATGTAATCAAAAAACATTATTTATTGTAAAGCATATTTGAGTAAATTAGGCTTTTTTATATACAGATGTATTATTAGTATTACTAAGAAGAAGAAGAAACACAAAAGGCAGTCAAATAAATAAAGCATACATATCTGAAATATTACCTACGTGCAGAACTGGAATACATGTACACCTTAATTTGTATGTTTGTACACAATTCCATCTCTGCATGTAATGAACATTTTCACAAGTTATCCTGATATTATGTTTTTGTACCCACCTGCTGGGCGTGCAACCTCAGGAGTGTGTCTGTTGTAAAACCATCTATAACACTTGTTGTGTCACGTCTATTTTAGTGAGACATTTCTGGATGCTGTAACTTAATGTGAACTAAGGCTAAGCTACGCACCTTTTACGCTGCCCAATAAGGATCGACATTTGCTCTACAAATGGCCCACACACTCACACAACTTCATCCATTCTAAAATGAGCTGATTGAATCCAAGTGAGGCTTGCTGTGTGTATTTGTGTCTTCGACCACTTGTTTCCACATCAACGTAACGGCAGATCAGCAGAGACCATTATTAGCCTCACTTAACCCTTCAGGTATATTAACAATAAAGTACATGCATGTATTCCACCATAACATATAACAAAAAATCTATGTTATCAAAGAAAAGGTAGGATGATTGTCATGTATTTGTTCCTTAAGTCCAGCAGGACATTAACCCTTAAATACTCCAAAATCTCCTTAAAGTTAATTCTGAGTATTTGTTTGAGTGTCTTTTACACTCTTGTGTGCAGGACTGTGAGTTTGTGAGAGCACACAGTTGAGATCCTCTGTTGGCGGGAGGGTCATAATTCATCTGAACACGAGGTTTACGAATGTTTTACATGACTTGAGGGAACCAGACATATTTGCAAATGTTTCCTAGTTCACATTTAGGGTCTTAGGATATAGTGTCCCATATGTTGTACGGATTGTAAACCATGCTAATTTGTGACTTGCATTTCCAGTCTATATAATGTGTGTGTGTGTGTGTGTGTGTGTGTGTGTGTGTGTGTGTGTGTGTGTGTGTGTGTGTGTGTGTGTGTGTGTGTGTGTGTGTGTGTGTGTGTGTGTGTGTGTGTGTGTGCGTGCGTGCGTGCGTGTGTGTGCAAAGTGCATGGTGAGTGCTGGTACATTTACATTACACTCTACAGAAAGTACCTTAGTGGTCTGATGTAAATATGGCTTTAAAGAGGGCATAATACGCACATTTTCAGGTAATTGTATGTAGTGTCTCTACTGTGACATGTCTCCATGCTTTAATGTTCAAAAAGCTCTTTATTTTTCTCATACTGCCTGTGCTGCAGCACCTCTTTTCACCCTCTGTCTGAAACCAGAGCCCAGTCTGCTCTGATTGGTTAACTGTCCGTCTCTGTTGTGATTGGTCAACTGCTGAGAGATGTCCCGCCCCTTAGCCTATCATGAACAGTGTGTTGGATATAGCTAATTTCCATATACAGTTCTTAAGAGAAACTTAGAATGGAACACAGGGATTTTAGCCTTTGCAGACCATTTACATGCACTGAAACCTACAGTATATAACAGACTACAGAAAAGGGAAAACCTAAAAAAGCAGTTCCCATCAATGATGTTAGATTGTAGGATTCTGCATGACTTCAGTGACTCATGTTGTCACAAGTACAGCCAGAGCCTCCTGCCCACATCCTGCCCACTGAGGAGCAACAAGAACTGCATACAAGCATCATATGTGCAGATGACATTGGTGGAAGAAGTCATTACATTCTATAAATAGTAGCTTCCATAACTTCCATGTAAGATTAAGACGTGAAAGTGCATATAAAACCAGTCTGAACTGTAACATTAGTTCTGGGGTGCAAAGAAGCAAAAAACACACACTTTCACCAAGATAAATAAAGTATAATCACATGGATTCACACACCTATGCCCAGCAGTGGATAACATTGTCCTCCACCCTTTAAGCCTCCAGTTTCTGATATTTGTAATACTTTTGTATACTGTATTGACTTTACCACCAGCCATTTTCCAAATAACACACTCCTAGGGTGTGTTTTGGCTTTCCTTAATACAGGGAACAGTTTTCAGATTGCTATGGAAATCACAAACTTCATAAATCAAGCTGCACGTAGAATGGTGCGACCAAAGTAAAAAAAGGAATCACAAAAATAAAAGCATTCATGACATTTACTGTAATGGAAACTCAAACAAGATATTGCAATTCAATTTTTTATTCCCGTTCTTTAATTAATATCAACCGATGGTATCCTAGAGCTTATTTAAAAGTCAAACATTATTGCATACTTTGAGAAAAAGACAGATAAATCAGATTTGGGCATTTGGGCAAGATGCTCAAACTGAAATAACCACTGGCCCTTTTTGACCTGCAATCAACTATTTTTGTCTTCATTCTCCAATGTTCCATTTCCATGATGTCTGTTTTGTTTAATGGGTGAACCATGCGCTGCCTGTGGGAGGTTACTCTTCACCCACCCACCCATACACACACATACACACACTCACACACACACACACACACACACACACACACACACACACACACACACACACACACACACACACACACACACACACACACACACACACACACACACACACACACACACACACAGTAAGACAGTGAATTGGTACAATGTTTGTTATTATCTAACGTCTCACAGGTTCTGGAAGTTTTTGTCTGAATAAGTAACTTTTTTAATCATCACACTGGTCCCTCCATGTTTGACATGAGTTTCTTTTAAACCTGGAATAATGGCAGCGTGTTGTACTTGCATTCATTACAAGAGCCCGGGGTCACCGGCTCAGGACATCAACGTTTCCTTTACATTCCCAAATTGAAATACAGATATAAAGAATACGAAAATTGCTTCAATGCAATTCTTTAATGCCTTGAAATCTGATTAACTTGTTTTGTTGGGTTGCACGGTGGCGAAGTTATTAATGTGAACGGTTTTCTATCTCTTTGAGTAAATCCTGTAATTGTCCACGGTGTAACTCTCACCCATTGTTATTTGGGATCTGCGGTTACAGGTAATGCATGGCTGCAAGGATAGTAGTTACTTATACAATGTCATATTTTGGTGTCAAATTATGTTACAGGTTTCTTTGGGTCCATTCGTTTATCTAATCTGAAGCCCTACAGTAATATCAGAGGGTTGGTGTTTGAAGAAACATAGCTTTCTATCACTGGGTTAGTTTAAATGCATGACAGAAAAACGATCCTATCCATTTGTATAATACAGAAAATGTAGTGCCTCTTGCTTGATGTGAGACATGGTAGCCTGTAGACTATAACAATCTGCCTATGAAAAAAGGTTAGAAAGTGAAGGCTAAAGCTAACGGATTAACAGTAAATATGAGCTAGTTAGCTAGCTAAACATTTGATTAAATAGTATGACAAAAATGTAAATAAAACACATTGACTACATATTGCAGTCTGCTGCTCCAAGAGTGCCTACTCTGAATATCCGAACAGTACATCCAAACAGCGCTCCGAATTTAAGAACGGTCCAGTTTGTGCCATCCAGCGTTTGAAATAACTTACAAACGGGCCCTTTATTGCTAATATTGCTAACAAAAATCAGCCTACTGGTGCCTTCAGCTGTCTCATTAAATCTCTCTCACAGCAGCCGGATAGTCTACCATATCCTATGACAGAGAAAGGCATCGGTACGATACTTTTCTGCACTCTCGCTAACTAGCTAGGCTATTTGTGATGTATTGAACATGTTAAAGGGGTATTCAAATCATATCACACCGCACACACAGTGACATTTAGACTCCCATCCTATTGTTTGGGTTGTAATCCTGGTACCAGTTCGCGCTCAATACTTGTTCAATGCATTGTCTTAAACCAGTGAAGTAACCATTACCAAGCCATGTCCTTCCCCATAGGAAAGTAGAAGCTTTAGTACAGAAATGGCAAGACAGAAAATAGTTAAACTCTACATAAAAAGGGAAAAAGGTCGTAATTAAGCTTTGTCAAGAAGCTAATGTTTACTGTTTGGTTTGTTGGTTTGTCAACAGGATTACAGATAAACTACTGGCCCAATTGTCATGTAATTTATTAGGAGGATGTTGCACATGCCAATGAAGAACTGATTACATTTTGGAGCAGACTGGGCGGATACAAACATTTTCTTTTACTTTAGATAATAATGCAATATAGGTAATTGGCCCTTGGGGAAGTGACCCTCTGGTTTCTCTTTTGTCATAAAGCTGTACCCTAGTACCCTCCATGATGATATTAAGGTTCAAGGTTAGTTTATTTGTATAGCACATTTTAAGGCATTTCAAAGTAACACATAATAATTTAAAGGGGACCCATCATGCAAAATGTACTTTTTGATGTCTTTTATACATAAACATGTGTCCCCGGTGCGTCAGGGAACTCACGCAGCATCAGAAAATAAAACCCTTTCTCTTTTCCTCCATACCCAAATCTTTAAAAAACGGGGGTACAACGAGCGGATACAGATTTGCTGCCGATATGACGTAATTTCGTATGGTGGACCCACAGAGAGTTGCTATCAGAAACAATGCCTGACGTGTTTTGGACGTAATCTCGTCTTTGTTTACATTAGCAAGCCTCGCTAACACTCAGAGCTAACCTGTACTGTAGAGCACATGTGTTTAAAAAGCAGGAAATAAAAAAAGGAACTCACCTTGTGATAAACCCGCAAGAGAAAAAGCATTTGAGCTCCATACTGTTTCAGAAATAATCCTTGATGTGGTTTAGAACAGGATGGCGTTTTATCACAGCAGAATTGAACTTGATCTCCGGTATAATTCTGATCAGGCATTAGCTCCGCCTTTTTTTTCTTTCAAGCTAAGGACCCAAAATCCGCGTTTCTCTAAGAGGGCTGCAAAAGAGGGGTATGAGGGATTTCTAAAATGTATGATCTGTTTGTATTTTCAGCAAAACACATCATAGACATGTTTTTATATATTTGTATATATCTGAGACCCATAATATATGCCTTAAAATGGCATGATAGGTGCACTTTAAAAAAAAAAAAAAAAAAAAAAAAAGACAATTAATAAAAGCCATAAAATAATGGTTGCAGCTAAAAGTGCAAAGATAAGGCACGGTTATAGCATCTCAGGAAAGGCAGCATTAACCTCACCACCTTCAAAAAACTCACCTCTTCAATCTGGCTTTTAATGTGGGATTGTTGTTATATTGCTTGATTTTCATTTGACTTCAACTATATTTATTTGTTGTTCTTTTCTTTTCACTATCTCTGTAAAGCAACTTTGAGCACCTGTAAAAGTGCTAACAAAATTAATCTATTATTTTTATTATTATTAAAAAGAAAGGTTTTAAACTTGATTTTAAAGAACCCAAGGTTGGGGCGGACTTCAGATTTTCAGGCAATTTGTTCCAGGCTTGTGGTTCATAAAAGCTAAAAGCTGCCTCAGCATTATTGACAATAGGAATGATGATCGATTGAATTATATCAAGGGAATGAAGGTATTGGATGAAGTTGGTGAAAACACTCTCACCGGGGGTTGTAATGGAGAAGAAGTGAAAGAACCCATTACATTTTGGAGCAGACCGGGCAGATACAAAAATGTTCTTTTACTTTAGTTAATAATGCAAGATAAGTCATTGGCCCTTGGCGAAGTCACCCTTTCGTTTCAAGAAATGCAGCATCTTTCTTTGTACATCTCTTTTGTCATAAAGCTGTACCCTAGTAGCCTCCATGATGATATTATTGCCAATAGGAATGATGATCGATTTAATTATATCAAGGGAATGAAAGGATTGGATGTTGAAGGGAGAAAGTTGGTGAAAACAATCTCACCAGGGGTTGTAATGGAGAAGAAGTGAACACTCAAACTGAGGCTAGTCGCTGTTTTCTTCTGCTGTTCAGTGTGTGTAGGCTGGAGGCGATGGGAGAGAGAGTGGGGGAGTGTGTTTGGTGGACAGCCATTCATCCTGAGCTGAGGGAACGTTTCCAAATCTCCCCCTGACATTCTTCTGGATTCAAAGAAGCCCCGGGACAGAAGTGGCCCAAAACTGGCACAGACTGCCTCACCGTTGCCAGGGACAGCCACTCCGGTTGCTAGGGCCCAGCGCTGTTTTGTCTTCCGTTCTCACCTCACTTCCTGGTTTGAAAAAAAAAAAGAAAGGCTGGAGGATCATTAACAACGAGAAGGACCCCATACTATACTGTATGTCCAGACGTACTAAGACAGACTCACACGTCTTCATTCAGTTAGTTATTCCTGTCTTTAACGGCACTTTTTCCATCTTAAGCAAACATCTATCCAGTGATGTCGGGTAGATTTGTTAACCTAAAGGAAAAATTATTCATACTGTATCTGTTTATGATCAGTTACACAGTCCTGTTCCCAAATGAGAAGGGTCAAACTGTTCCATGTCCTGTCTCTGACTTTACAGTTTACAGTGTAACTTTGGGATTAAATTGGTTACATCATACCTTTCCACTGGATGCTTGTTCTCCCATTCATAAAAAAAGCAGAGTTTAGACTTCAGTCCAGACAGGAAGTTAGAATATGTCAACCCAGTCTCACGGCATTTCGTACTATAGTCACGAAATTAATTTAATCTATTGATTCGTGTTCACCAACAACATTTTCGCATTTTTTTCGTGTCACACAGAACGATTTTAAAAGCAATGTATTTCTATTGGTAGTATGTTTCGTGCCTGCACCACGTCTTTTTGTCCGGTCGGGTCTTGGAAGACCGGAAGCTGTGTGGTTCATAAAAACATTTTCTTACTCAATATCTTACCCTAAGCCTAACCCTATCCCTTTTATTTTAAATTGTATAATGTCGGAGTTTTTTTGCCGTCTGCAAGGAACATTTATGGGGCTCAGAGCCTCAGAATACTGAAATCTGTATTTTTTGTCATCTTTTTTTCCTTCTAATTTGTTATTATTTGGTGCAGGCACGAGACATACTACCAATAGAAATGCATTGCTTCTAAAATCGTTCTGTGTCAGAATATTGAAATCTGTATTTTTTTTTATCTGTTTTTCCTTCTAATTTGTTATTATTTACATTGCTTTTAAAATCGTTCTGTGTGACACGAAAAAAATGGCGAAATCGTGTTGGTGAACACGAATCAATAGATTAATTTTGTGACTATAACGCGAAATGCCGTGAGACTGTGTTGAATATGTGGGGTTGTTTAGGTTGACAACTGCTTGTGACCTTTCAATTTATATAAAATACTGATCAGTTTTATATTTTAAAAGTACAGCGAGAAGGATTGACAGAGCTGCAGTAAGTGACTTCCAGCCGTCTGACAAACACTGAAAGCTAATAGCATAGCGAAGCTCAGTTCTCTGTAGTACAGTAGGCCTATACAAATCTGGGTAAAAACAGCTGCGTTTGAATTTATGTTGATCATTTAAATAACGTTAATAACTTCATAAATCATATTAGTGAAAGTTGACTTCAGAACTATTTACATGTTTCAACAGAGAAACATAACTTGCTGCTACGACAACAAAGTAAGCTAATTGAGCTAATGCTAATTCGTATGATTTTATCTGTGGTGTTATGTTGATAATTACAATAATGTTAATAACCTAATAAATCATAGTATTGATAAGTTAACATCAGAAATATTTACATGTTTCAACATACAGTAGAGCATTAGCTGCTGCTACGACAACAAAGTAAGCTAAATGAGCTAATGCTAATTGTTATGTGTTTTTAGTCTGATATCTGTGGTGCAGGTGTTGTTTAGTCACATGGCTCCTCTGAAAATGTGAATGGGTGTTTCCAACTTTGTACTAGGCAGTGCAGTCTGAACGAATCAGGACCTATACTTCATACTTGTATTTTTACTAACGAAAGCAATGGCAACCAGAAACAGACTACAGCAGGAAGGGAAAATATGAAAAGGACAATTTCTTTAAAAAAAAAATCAGTTTCGGAAAGAAAGTACCAAGCCAAAATGTGAAAAGCAGGAATAAATATGCACACACAAGCACAATAATTGTGGCTTGGTATCAGACTGAATTCAAATGATATGTGAACCATATTTAAGGGCACATCTTTTACACTGACAAGTATATCATCTTAGTTTTTGCAAATTGTTTTAAATGCTTACTGATGAATGTAAAGGGACTCATTATAATCTCATCTCTTTTATTAAATACTGTATAATGCATCCTTGATCCGTTTAAGGCCCGGACACACCGGGCCGATTTCAGCCGTCGATAGATGTCTGGCCGTCGATGAGCGGTCCTGTCGCCCTACTCAGATTGGTGTGTCCAGCACCGTCGTGTCTTTTCCGCTTCCGATTCAACAGGCTGTCGGCAAAAAAAGGCTTTCGGCAAAATAAATCACTCTGATTGGCTGTTCAGCTTAGCGAATCAGTGCATGAGAAACGAAACGGAAGTGAAGAAGGCACACACAGACGGCTATTATTTTTAGTTTTCCAGTACCGCACTAAACATGTTTTCGATTATAAGTCGTTATGTGAAACAGTCTGTGATGGACGAGAGTGAAAATGGAACGCACGCTATTTGTCGTTTGTATATATCACGCAGTCTGTATTCCGGTTGCTTCTTTTGAATTTGAACAGGGAGGCTGTGGCTCAGTGGTTAGTGCGCTGAACTTGGAATCAGGGCGTAGCAAGTTCGAGTCCCACTGCAGTCAGCATGTCGTTGTGTCCCTGGGCAAGACACTTCAACCCAAATTGCTCCTGTGGGGATTGCCCACAGTACTGAATGTATGTAAGTCGCTTTGGATAAAAGCGTCTAACAAGTGACATGTAATGTAATGTAATGAATTAAGAATACACACTACCGCCGCCTGCTGGTAAGAAGAGTTATTGCCACTCACGCATGCGCAGTGCGTACGTGTTACTTGGCGGTCGGCTGAAGTCTTTGCGGTGTGTTCCAGTGCGATTTTTTGGCCGAGACGCAGGAGACGTGAGGCGACACAACAATCGGGTCCGTCGGGACGTGTTCTTTGGTGTCAGTTTGGTGTGTCAGGGCCCTTAAACCTCTGAGTTTCCATTCCTGCTGGCATTCCTACAGAAGTGGAGTCACAACAGCATACAAATTGTTTATAAAAATGCATTGTGTGATTTGTCAAAAAACGTTTCCCAATCATCCTGTAGATGGCTATAAGAAAAGGACTCGAAGTTGAACTGATGCAGTTTGACGGGCACGTGTTTCTTCGCTCTGCTACTGCGGTTTGAAAGGAAACGGAGAAGACATTAAACTGCAGTTAGACTTTGAATCACTGCCAGTCAATGTATGCTGTAACATTTTTGGGTAAATAATACATGTTAGCTGATATGCTGCTGCCAAAAAGATATCCTGTCCGATCAATAAACGACAGAGTTGTTCATTATTGTGTCGTTGACTTTTCATTCATATTTGCATGCATGTGTGTGTGTTACAGAGAAACAGTCATACAGTATGTGTAGATGATTACCTTAGCTTCATTGATCATCTTTAACAAAATGATCTGCTAGTCTTAGGTCCTTACACTGGTATATCGATATTTCTACCTGAATGTGACTATGATAAACTATGAAAAATGGAAAAAGCGATGCTGGAAATTCAAATCCATGGATAAAGAGACATTGGAACCGTCTTATACTTGATTGTCTATTGGTTTGAGCTGATTTCAGGAGATACCATTAGCTCTATTTGAATACGTTGTGTCAAACCGTAAAACAATCATAATAAGTCCCCAATAATGTCTTGTCCTAACTCGTGTTGTTGTTCTATATTTGTTCTAATATTTAAAATCGCTCAATTGTCACATAAAAAAACAAAAACATTGCTACAATGTGAAACTCGGCGCAGAACACTCCAGAGCAGTTGAATTTTAACAACTTTGTTGAAGGTGTGTTCAAGTTAGCAATGAGGAATGGCTTGAGTTGGCAGGAGAATGAATGATATGTCAAACACCAGTGAGTTGAAAGGCAGGTTCGTCTGTAATCCTGGAGACACAAAGGTCGAGAAATCAGGAAAATAACTTGAAAACCTAGACTGAACGGCCTGCACCGATCTGACGATGAACTGCTGGAGAACCGACATAGTCGTACTGTGGCTTAAATAGATAGGAAACCGCTAAGCAAGTTGTGTCTTGCAGGTGTGTCTGGATGCAATCTGCTTCCACACAGCACACACACACACACACACACACACACACACACACACACACACACACACACACACACACACACACACACACACACACACACACACACACACACACACACACACACACACACACACAAATAAGGGACTTACAGTGAAAAGGTGAACCAAGGAAAAACACTACAGTGTCTAACCTCATTGGCTGCTGACTCCTCACTACTGGGACTGGCCAGTAGGGACACCAATTATGAACAACTGCTTCAGATTGGACTCTTGATTCATCAAAAATGTGGATATATTGCTTTGCAGATTTGTAGCGAATGTAAGACAATAGTGGTTTGTATGTTTTCAATAAAACATAACAGCGGTGGTTAATGCTTGCGTAGATCTAATTAATAGAGTGGTGAGTTCAAGTCAAATTTGCAAGTCACAAATTAGCGTGGTTTAAAATCTGTACAACATATGGGACACTATATCCTAAAACCCTAAGTGGGAATTAGGAAACATTTACAATTAACAAGTTACAATTTCCATGATCTTGATTCACAGAGTCACACTCATGCATTTGAGACCAAAATGAAGGTATAGTTAGTTGAATGGAGGCTTGAAGTAGTGTGGTCGGAGTAAGGTTTGGGCAATAGACCCCCTTCCACTTTACGGCCCTGGTCCAATTCAGGGTCAATGCAATGATCCCTTTGCAAAATCGTCTGCAGTTTATTTCTTGATTTATTTGAAAAATGTGCATGTATAAAACAACGTGGCTTTCAGATTTCACAAAAATAAGAAATAGGAACATGTGCATACAAAAGACAGGAATAAACATATAAAAAAACATTAAAGACATTAAAATATGAAATAGATAAAGGGCTAGGGGTTTTAATGTAAATCACATTCTTCTATTATGCTAAACAAGTACTTTCTTATTAATTTAAGGGCTTTTATAAAGTAAAGAAACTCATTATGAAACACAAACCTTATGGATCAGGTTCAAAATTAAACTCCTCGACTGTGATAGATTGCTTTTACATGATTTTAAATGGAATGGAAATGAATGGACATTACATAACAAACCATTTGATTTGATTCTTTGTATTTATTTATGGAGCATGTATGTCAAAAAATGCCATCTTTAAGGTCACAGAAATGTTCCTTTAAGATACTGATCGTGTTCGCTCTGTGGCGAGTTTACTTCCTGTTGTGTTAACCATATGTATGTAGATCAGTTCCAGGAAGCAGCAATCTGGAAATCTTTGATGAGTTAAACCGAGAAAAGAAACCCTCAAATCTTTGAAAGGTTTTAGTGAGTAAACCTACTTCTCTGGAAAAGCCGCTAAAACAGCTAGAGAAGATTAAACGATGGGAAATTCACACTCATAGTTTCTTTCGGACTTTTGGAGATCGGAACAATAATAAATAATCAAGTAATGCATACACAATGAATCAATAAATTGCTTGAATCCAGCTTTGTAACTGTAAAAGTTGATGATTTAGCACAGGGCATAATCTCACGTTTTAATCCAAGATGTGAGGGTTACAGTTTTAACAAAATAAGCTTTACAATATCAACATGGAGTACATTTACTGGACTCAAATACTGTACTGTACAAATGTGAGGTACTTTACTTGAGTGTATTTCTACTCCATTACTTTTGAGAGGCAAATATTTCCCTTTTTACAGTGCTGAATTTATTTTAAAGGTCCCATGTCATGGTCATTTCTACTGATCATAATTCCATTGTTGAGGTCTACTAGAATAGATTTATATTGTGCAATTTTCCAAACTCACATTGGTTTCTCATACAGCATCTCTGTAAAGTATGTGTATTCACTCTCTGTCCTAAACGGCTTGTTGGAGCTCCTGCCCCCCCCTCCCTGTGAGCCCAGTGTGCTCGGCGATACAGCGAGACAGCGCGAAACTCATCCTGAGCACACACAAACACTCACAGCCGAAGTAAAAACAATAAGTGTGGCTTGATATTGAGTAAAAAAAAGGTTTATAAACGCTGTGAGAATGGGTCTGCGGAGAGCATTTCTCTGCGATCCCAACTCGTCTATTACCAACCAGGGAGCTCTATGCAAGTCAATGGGACTCCCTTTTAGTTGACAATTTACGCTAAAGGTCCTCACTGCGTAAGATAGTGACGCCAAGGGATCCTGGTGTGTGAGGAGCTCCACGGATTGGTCCATTTTGGTTCGGTTTGGAAGAAACAAATGGAAAAAGAGAAATCTCCAACGAGGCGTTCTGGGGCAGCATACAGGTATTTTCTGTGTTAGAGTTTTACTCACTACAGGGTGTACTTTGAGGGTTTTTGACTCTGCAGACCGTTTACATGCAGAAAAAGCTACATAACACACAAGGAGACGGGTAATAACCAGAAAAGCATGACATGGGACCTTTAAACCTTCAATCACTGTTGCTTTGCAGATATAGATTTTGTCTTTTTTAAAGGGGACCTATCATGCAAAATGCACTTTTGTACGTCTTTTATACATGAATATGTGTCCCCGGTGTTCCAGGGAACAAGTGTCAGAAAACACAACCCTCTCTATTTTCCTCCATACCCAAATCTCTAAAAAAGGGGCTGCAACGGATCTGATAAAAACTGATCCAGATTTGAACACTGTCCTGACGTCAGGACAGTGGCGCTACGGCTATTGGGCCAACTCCACCAATCAGGAGGAGACAGCCACGGCCATTGCAGTTCGAAAGCGCTGGAGACGCTGTAGTACATATGCCAGGCCAGTAGATGGTGCTGTTCTCACAGAATCAGCCCTTGCAAAAACAGAGCTAGAAATTGTCAAATTGAGCAAAATGAGGCATGGCTAAAATGCATGATCTGTTTGGTATTTTGAAAAAAAAAAAGTATAAATATGCCTTATATAGGTATGGTCCTACACTATATTATTCAAATATAGCATGATAGGTCCACTTTAAGTTTGATTCTCCATTGTTGAACTCACTCGAGTCCCTTAAATGAAATGTTTGTAAAATGATGTAATAAGTAAGAAACAAATCCAAAGAAATACAAGGTTAAAGGTGGGGTATGTAATTTATTTCAGAAACACTTTTTGTTATATTCCATGGAATGCTCTTAACATCCCGATAGCAATGAATATATTAAATGCTTTGACAATAAATACATTAAAACATGTCATCTGTGGAAGCCGTGGCGCTGTAAAAAGCACGACCAATCATCTGAGCCGGCCCGGCTAAAATAACTGGATGGCCTACCTGCCTGTCAGCCATCCATCTCGTGCTCCCATCTCGTGCCCTCATTGGTCATGTGCGCGTTCGTGTGTGTTGGAGGAGGGGCTCTGTAAGGAAGTGGCAGATTTTTTCCGGCTGTGTATTTTCAAATTCTAGCGCACTCGAGCTGGTTTCTCCAAAATTACCTATCCCACCTTTAAGATTAAGGTTATTTATTTAAATAGCACATTTCAGACACAAAGGCAATTAAAAGTGCTTTGGCATTACCACATAACATTTAAAAACAAAAAGACAACTCTTGAAAGAGATAAAATCATAGTTTAAAAAATACAGATAATGTGGCAAAAAGTCCTGAAGTGCAATGATAAAGCATCGTTTTATATAGTTTAGTAGAAAGCTTGATTGCAGATAGACAAATTCAAGTCACAACTTCCTGTTCACCTACAAGTTTAGGCTAAAAGAATCAAACTCTTCCAGACACCACAGTGTGATGGACTTTAATCTCTGGATATTTGATGAGGGGGTTGGGAGTTGGGGGTCTGGGGGGGGGAGATGATGCTGACGCTGAGCACAAAGTGTTCGATAGCAACAGGAATACGGCACAACAAAGCTGCAGGTCCTCGGGAACAGTGTCAGGAGGCTGAGGCACGGTGCTACAGACTGTTAGATAACACGCACACACATACATATATACACACACACACACACACACACACACACACACACACACACACACACACACACACACACACACACACATATACTCTAGAAAATAGAAATAAAATACCATACAAGAGGATTGTAGTCGGGTAAGTTGGTCTCTATGAGTTTCTTCTTGGATTTTTTTTCAAGATGTTGAGATCATAGGACTTGGTGGGAGAGAAGAAAAACGCGTAGCCATTATATTGTTGTTTGATATTTCTCTTATTTTCTCTTTTGTATGTGAAGTAACTGTAAGGGATAATCATTTAAAAAAATAAAGAGTATTTTTTAGAATAAAGTGATTTTATTCAAGTGGGTTTCTCTCTTTCTCTGTCCATGAATTATATAAAAATGTGTAGATCAAAATCAGTCAGAGGTCTGTGTTCATCTGGTGTGGTTTCGGGTCACTTTGCTGCCATTCCTTATGTAAGACTTGCGTGTATTTATTTTCCGTCTCGATGGATCATTGACAAAAGTCTTCCCACTCAGTTAGTTTGCGTGAGTGCCCATGCATTCAAGCAGGCCTATTGTTACATTTAAACTTCTATCTGGTAGTAAATTAGTAAGACTTGTGGAGGAAACTGGCATCGCATGGGCACAACTTTCCACTCAGTGGGGGTGGGGGGGAGTGAAGGGTTCAAGACCAATTGAATGCAGGACAAGGGGGACAAGTACACCTTTTCAGTTCAGTATAAAGTCTAGTGCACAAAAAAAACCTTAAATACCATAATTGGGTTTTGTTTTAATTACAGTTTTGCATCAATAACTTACAATTTTAGTTT
The DNA here is from genome assembly GCF_902827165.1 of Trematomus bernacchii. Lineage (NCBI taxonomy): Eukaryota > Metazoa > Chordata > Actinopteri > Perciformes > Nototheniidae > Trematomus > Trematomus bernacchii. The sequence continues at coordinate 7,433,914 of NW_022988098.1, forward strand.
AGTAACTTACTTTAATATTAACATAAATGCAGTTTGGGGTATACAAACATTATTTATGGAGCCAAACCTTGTTTTTATTTTATTTCTTAATATTTTTTTGTGTTTATTTTAGTAACAGAATTTTTTCAATAACTTAGTTTCAATTTATTACATTACATTACTGACAAAATAATGGTGGTTACTCAAGTGCTGCACTTAAGCACAATTTTGAGGTACTTATACTTTACATGTATTTAATACCTTCAGTTAAATTAGAGATTTGGATTAATGATGTGAAATATAATCAAGTCTTAAATCAGACTTTAGTTCCACCTGGAGTAAATTCACAAGCTACCCATGCAGTATACAAAGTCATTCAAACTAGCTGCACTCAAGTACAAGATCTCAGTACTTCTACTTTTACTCAAGTACACGATCTGAGCACTTCTACTTTAACTCAAGTACAAGATCTCAGTACTTCTACTTTTACTCAAGTACACGATCTGAGCACTTCTACTTTAACTCAAGTACAAGATCTCAGTACTTCTACTTTTACTCAAGTACAAGATCTGTGTACTTCTACTTTTACTCAAGTACAAGATCTGAGTACTTCTACTTTTACTCAAGTATAAGATCTGAATATTTATACTTTTACTCAAGTACAAGATCTGTGTACTTCTACTTTTACTCAAGTACAGGATCTGAGCACTTATACTTTTACTGAAGTACAAGATCTGTGTACTTCTACTTTTACTCAAGTACAAGATCTGAGTACTTCTACTTTTACTCAAGTACAAGATCTCAGTGCTTCTTCCAACTCCGAGTAATTTTTGAGAGGGGCCACAGGGGGTCCAAGCACAGTATAAAACGGGCATTGGCCCCCCTACCCCCCCTAGAACTGCCCAAGTCTCAGAGTGTGTCCTGCCTTGTATAGTTTCCTGGCCCCCCGCAGCGGACGGGTGCATTTTGGATGTATTTTGGATGTATTATGGATGTATTATGGATGCTCATCCAAGCAGCCGGGCGGCGGGGGCCGGAGGACGGGGTGCAAAGTGACGGGGTCGGGAGTGAAGACTGGGCCACACTGGAGGGAGGGATGTAGGGAGGGAGGGTTTAACCATTAACCCGCATTAACCAGCTGTGCGGTACATAAGGCGTGCGCACCGGCGTCCACGCCTCAACCAGAGCGCGTAACCACAAGCTGGAGGATGCATCCACACACTGCGAGTATCTGATCATCACTGCACTGAAAGGTAAGCAGCTTTTTATAATACCGAGACCACCTGCTGGACATTTCAGCTGCCGGTCCTCACAGCTTTATCCAACGGAATGTGGCATTTTGGAGAGCTCCAAATCGCAGCTTGTGAAATTATTTACGCGTTTATGTAGTGGGGATGAAGAATGGGAAATGGTAGATTCATTTTAATGAGTTTTACACTCGGTTTTGGAGCAGAACCCCCCCCCCCACTCCCCCCTGTTAAATGAGCAGTGGAAGAGAATAGGAGGCTCGGCTATTCATCGCTGACCAGGGGAGCACTAATTTACGCCTTTGCCATGTTGGGTTCGGGTGGTGTAGGTCTTGACTACTAAACAGGATTGTTTCAAAGCCAAAGACTGTGATGTCGCAACAAGACAGCAGCAAAACGAGGAGAAACAGGAAACAGGGCCTTCAAAATAAGAGTCTGGATGTATTCGGTTGTGTGCTTAAATTGTGTTATTAGATAATTTGCTTTACGGTATTATATCATGTAATGTAGCTCCAGAGATCACCAGACTACCATCCTCTACGCAGGCTTTTTGTCGTTAATTGTTGACGTAACATTTGGGAGTGTGTGTGGTTACCTGTCTATCCATTGAGAGTGGAAACAGGAAAAACATGTGAGTCAGATTTAGCACCACTATGTGAGACTCCTACTTTGACTAATACTACCTACATTGTTGAAATACTTTGGTTCTTACATAAAATGCAAATGCTATAGCAACTAAAGGAACTAAAAGCAGCAACACGTATACTAGGGTCGTCATTCTGCAGAACGACCCACTTTACAATAAAACATATTATGTTGGATTATAATTACTGATTCATTCATCACGTTAATGTTGGAGCTGGTAAAGGACAATAACATTTCAATCTGTGTTTTTGTATAAATACTCTGAATCGACCATATTACCAAAGTTATCAAACCAGGAGTAGTCAAAAGTTAGCATACAATATTTTCTGAAGTAGAATTATAACGTAACAGAAAATGGAAATACTTAAGTACAAGTACCTCAAAATTGTATTTGAGTAAATGAACGTTTTATATCTTCCAACATCTGTTTCCGTTTTCGTAAAAACTCTGTATTCATTTGACATTTGATTCAATACAGTACAACATTAATAGAATACAAAATAAATACAAAGGAAGAAGTCAGAATACCAGTTTGATTTACTAAACCTCTTATGCCACTGCTGCATTTTTTATTTTATTTTTGAAGAACCGGAAGTGATGTGTTATCGTTGACCGCGGTTGACTGTGTTTCAGTGGATATGGGATACGCAGCTCCTCCGTTAATGCCAGAATATTTTTAGATGCCGGGAGGAAGTTTGGCCCTGAATGAAACTTTTTTTTTTAGCTGCTGGTCTTTCCTCACATCTGCTGTGATAACCGTCAGCTGAGAGTGAGGCTCCTTTTGTTCGGATTAATATACTAGTGTTTGTTTCAAGGGATTACACAGCAAGTGTAGTTAACAAGTTTTAATATTTGTTATCAAGGCTCTAGAAGTATTTGATTTTGGTGAGTTTTGGGTTTTTCTATTTATATAATATTCCTGTTACATTAATTTGTTTGTTATACAGTGTGCACATTGGTCATGGTTTTCTATTCTGTGATATTAAAATTGCTCTTAACTAGTATTTTTTAAGGTTGAAGTTTTATAAACCCTGTATTAAGGCTGTATGTTGTTGTTTTATAATGGTATTTTTATTTATATGAATCAATAGTCAGGAAACAGCTTTTGATATTCCTTAGCAAATCTGGAATGTGGTTGAAGATGTTTACATTCATTTACTGAATAATTAATGACTTTGTTTATTTTTTCCCAGGTGACTGTCCGCTCTCGAGGAGAGGTGCTTCTCTGCAGACGGTAACTCAATCTTCATACTGCAGACCTTTAAATATCTCTCTACCAGCAGCCACGTGGTGTAAAGTGAGACATTCACCCACCAATCTGGTGATCAGTGGGCGAGCCGGACCCATCGCTGCCACTTCAGAACCTTCAATTCATTCTTTCTTTAGCTTATACTGAACTCTAAAAGGACTGTTTACGAGTGACTGCAGGGGATTTCTGTGGCGAGCCCCCACGTCTATTGTTTTACTTCCTCTTCTGTTTTAGTCCAGTACGCTCTCTTCTTCTTTTGGACTGTGCACCCTGAGGACCTTGCAGTGAATGGAGAACATACTGGTTCTGCTCCCGAAGCACCGACAGGAACACGGGCTCTGCAGGCGCACGACTGCATGTGCCTTGCTGCAGGTTTTCTCCTGGTCTTTAGTAGCGACCCCAACTCACTTTAAGCCTCTTTAATGGGATAAATCAATTGGATCAGATCAGGTGGCCAATTCCATTTGGACTTCCCCCAAAAAAGAACTGACAGGCCGAGGCAAGCTGACCTGTTTTTTCTTGTCAAGCCCAGTGTTTTCAAAAGGCTTCCGCATGGTACTTTGGTCGAAAGAACAAGACAAACTCCCCGACATCGACATGTCCTCCGGGGACATTGAGGGGACGAAGGAGGGCGGCCCCCTGACCCCGGCCCTACTCAACTCCAACTGCTCGGTCCCCCCAGTGATCCTCTCAAAGGGCCCCGAGGAGGAGATCCTGGGGAGCGGGAACAACCTCGAGCTCACAGAGGTCCCGAACGGAGACGCCGCGGACGATGTGGAGAGGTCGGAGATCGTGGTGGCGACGGACTGCCGGGCGAACGCCAAAGGTCAGCGAGAGGAAGACGCTCTGCTGGAGAACGCCAGCCAGAGCAACGAGAGCGATGAAACGAGCACCGACCAGAGCCCAGAACCACCGGCGCCCCTCAAAGAGACCTCCTTCACCATCGGCCTGCAGGTGGTCTTCCCCTTCCTGCTGGCCGGGTTCGGGACCGTGGCAGCCGGGATGGTGCTAGACCTCGTCCAGGTGAGAGATCCAGACCTATTATTTTTTTTTTATATATATATATGATTTATTTGTGACATTGTCAAACACAGAAAGCATACATACATAGACCCTTACATGTACAATAAAGGGAGTAGAAGAGACCATTCTATCAGGGTCAACAATACCAAAAAAAACAAACAGACCGTAACCACAAAAAACAACATTGAAATACAATAAAATAAATAATAATAATAACAACAAAATAAACATATACAAGACATTCTAAGGCATTAATGCTACTCGACATACTGTGTGCTACTAATGCGAGGAAATCTAGACCTATTCTAAGATAAGATAAGATAAGATGGACCCTTATTAATCCCTGTGGGGAAAACAGGGTAAGAATGAAAAACAGGACAGCACAGATTCACACAGATTAGAGATACTAATAACTGGTAACTTTAAACTAAACTATACGGCGCACAGTGAGCATGCAGCATTTATTCAGAAGAAATGGGTTCTGATCATACTTAGAAACTGGTCCATCCAAACTGGAGACTATTGTCCAAGCTTAAAGATCTAGTGATGCTAATGGGAATATGTCGGGGACTGTGAGAAAGTGGAAGTGGGGAACATCTTTATAATGTAAGTCCTTGGTATTGGTTGTCAGTCTGAAAAGCATATAAACTGATTGTAAATTTAAACTCCTTTATTAATCCATGGATCACTGATGCTTTTCAACTTAACACGTCTTCATAAGGTGCTACAAAGTGTTGAGGACATGTGCTCAAAATAAAACATGTGTCACATTGCACACAAATGCGGCCCAATTGACACCTACGATAGATAGAATATATGAATTGGCATATCTAAAAAGACAGATATCAAATGTTAAATGAAAAAATTACTATCATATTCTATAATATTCACACATTATGGCAACAAAAGAGAGTACTAAGGACAAAAACAATGAAAAAAGTGTACATAGACAATACATAATTTGATTTATTGATTAAAACATTTTCAAATAAAGGATTTTCATTTACAATTAGATTGCCTTGTTTCCTAGGACTGCCAACCACTGCCATATCCTTCAAAATGATCAGATGTTATTACATCACCACCAACACACAGTTTCCTCACCCAGTAAAGCACTCTACTTTTTTTCATACAGCATCATGATCCTTGTTCATGACGTGAACTCCACTTTAGTCCCATTCTCACGATCCAGTTACCTGGGATAGACATCATGAGCTATATTTAAGTTTGTATAATGCGTCATTGTAATGTTTTTGATGTTTCCAGGCGTGTTTGCAGAGTCATACTATGGGATGGGCCCCCGGAGCATTTGAGTTAACTGGTTTAACTGGCCTCGCTCACCTTGGCATGTGTCTGTCATCGTGCTGTCTGGTGGCATCTGTTTGGGGACGGGTCATCACACACCATAGGGGTGATTTACATAACCTGTCTCACCCCCAGGACAGCCTGTCTGTCCTTAGTGCCGGCTCATACTGTTACACTCTTGATCCAATCCAATTTAATTGATATAGCATATTTAAAAACAACAGAGTGTTGTACATCAATAAATATATAAAAAGCAGCATAAATACATTTAGACAAAACCGATAGGACAAAAAAACAAACGTAAAAGCACGAGACAATAAAACCATTCTTATAGCCACAGACTGAAAAACTCTCATACACAATGTAAAACCATTTTTAAACAGAACAAAATAGAAAAACAACAATTTAAAAAAACCAGACTGATACATCTTATACGTGGTCTGCAACAGCACGGGAGAACAAGTAGGTCTTTAATCTTCTAATGTCACACATCCTTCTGCTTTAAGTATGACTTAGTTTTACAGAATAGAAACACAAATAGAAGGTGCTAATTGTAGTGCAGTGTGTAGCCAGGGCCTCCCAAAAGTCTCAATCTGTGTCTGAATTTGCGTACTGTAATTACATTTGCTTCTTTGAGCATATTATGTGCGTTCCAAAGCTTAGTATGGCTGTATGAACTACTGCCAAGAACGGTCAACATAACAGTAAAACAATTCAGTGCTCACTCTCAACGATCCATTACTCTATTGTGAACCATAATGTAGCTAGCTAGCTAACACCGTGCTGGTTTGACTTCCAGTGAAGGCATAGATGTTGTGTACGATTTGAGACAATGTTATCCAGTCAACATTCACACACTTCACTCAGAGTGTTCACAGTGTTCAGTGTACCACAAGGCAGTGCACTTAGGGAAGTACAGCTCCTAGTAAATCAGTGTTTACATGCACTGTAGAAATGCAAAATAGCATTTAAACAATGTTAAATACTAGGTTATAGACAGAACAAAAAGTAAAAAACTGTAAAAAGTCTGCACACTACCAGACAATGCTCCCATGAACAAAATAGTAATAAACATATCTTACTGGGAGCATTGTCTATTTTTTTTCAGTGAAGAATTACAGGCCAAAGTCATGCTGGTCATATATTTCTTTAAAGTCAGCCTGTGATGCAGATAAAACTGAGGGGTCAGGCTGCCAGGAGACCAGTCCGGCACATTGTGTACACGCATACTGATGCCAACATGGTGGCTGGGGTCCCCAGGAACTCAGCACAGAGAGGAGGGGAAGAAGCAAGGAAATAAGAGTTTCTTTGAGCACCTGCAATGGCAGCACACTTCAGTCGAGCTCGAGGGAAAACAAAAAACACAATGCAGTGTGACAGCCTCTATTACCGTGTGGTTAGGTATTCTCGCTGGAACCAGGAATGCAGAGGTTTGAGGTCACAAAAGTTTTCATGCTGCCTTAGGTCAAAACAGTTTTCATGCTGCCTGCACCATGCTGCTGCAGTCTCTCTAGTTTCCAAAACACTCAGAGCACCATTCCTTCGGAGGTGAGGCTGGGAGAGAGGAGACATATTGTAGATGGTACAGTGACTTATTGTTCATTTATTATAAGGCATGATTGTGCCTCTGGCTGAAGAATATACTTGCAAGGCTCGGCATCTAACAGGTGCCTAATTCCCAGTCCTTGAAACTGTTGAACGCTAACTCAGCTAATCCCTCCTGTCCTTGCAGGAAGGTAATTGTCTAACTCTCTCTAAGCCTCCCTCTCTCTCTGTTTCAGTCCAAAGGCACAAGCTCTTTGCTAAAAGTGAGCTTGAAAACCAGAACATGCTAGAGCCTTTATTTGATGTGTCTGCCTGGCCTGAGTTGAGTCGTTTTGGCTTGGATCGGAGCATGACTTGGCGCTTTGCATCGCTCTCAACCCAAAATCAGGCTTCTTTGAAATGTGGCCTCTTTAAAGTTGGTCACTTTGAGTATGTACAGCACACACACAGAGCTCATGGCCTCATTCCCACTCGAGTTGGACTCTCAGAAAGGACGGTCCAGGCTGGTATAGAGGAGGGAGTCGTCTGCATAGTTCTGCTTAGTGACCTGGCAGCAGAATCACCTACAGGTTCTTTGCCAGGGCTAAAAGCTTAGGACTCTGAGGCCTGTACTACGAGTTCAACCAACCCTGAATATCTTTTTGTGTTCTGGTTTGACTAACCCTAACAAACACAATTCTGCTAAACGGTCCTTCGATGCTGGCTATCGAATCTCTAAGTCAACCCAGGTTTCTCAGTTTGGCTATGAGCCCGTTCACATAAAAAGGGCAGAGTTAGCAACCTTTTACCAATTACAAACATACTTTCATCGTAGTGACAAAAATGAAGATTGAACTTAAATATCAAACAAATACGAAGAAGTTAAACCTTATACATCTATGAGTTAAACACATAATCCGGGCTGAAAGCAACATGCCAAGTGCAGGAAGAACAGGTGGAACTGGTCCTAAATGAACAGATTAATAATACCACTGCCCCTCATGAGTGGATCTGACTTTAGTTATATGTATGTGTTTAATCAACTTAATACATACTTGAATTACATAGCAATAGAGTAGAAGATATAGGCTACTTTATTCTTTCCCAAAATGTACTTTTATATCTTAAAGATGATTTTATTTAAAGGTCCTCTAAGCATAATTGAAAGTGAAGATTACATTTTTCCTTTTACTTGTTATTCTGTCCAGCACCTGTTGTCTGGATGTGTGAGCTATGGTAAAGTGTTTTTCATATCTTAATACAACTTAGTGGAAACATAAAGTATGTAACCTGTAGCAAATAACACTTAAAATGCACATTTTGCACTACTCTGTCGTGTTGCACACCAACATTTGGCTCAAGAAGCTGACACAGATAAGTGAATAAATGATGTGATACTTTGTGACCAAGTGAATAAGTGAAACAGACTGTTCGCATGCTCTGAATTACTTTGCTTATGTCACTTATGTCTGGAGTCATTATAAGATATTTAAGTAAGCTTAAGTTATTATAGTCCGATTATTCTGTTGATGGGCAGTGATACTCTATTCATCATTTGGCTGTCTAAAGTGGGTTTCGTATAGCCTCGATGTGACTTGAGTTGATCTCTTATCTTGAAGATAACCTGCTCCTTTGTAAAGGTCATGTAGAGATAGTTTTGGTAGCAATGCCTTTCTCAAAGGTCAAACAGGTGATTTGCTATCAGTCACAAGACAACATGTTTAAGATTGTTCAGTGTGTGTGTGTGCCTCAGTGTCCTGCTGTATGTCCTCTGACAGCAACATAAATCAAACATTTGGACACTGCTTCGGTCTGAAAAACAAAGAGTCTAAAGATACAGGCACCAGTAAACAGGAAATTAGAGTTGACTCAATGGTTTAATAACAGCCAAGCCCTTGCTGCCCAGTAGACACCATTTTGTTCCGACCACATCCACTTTCCTGTTTTCACACAGGAAACGAGCGTGGGATTATTCCCTAAAACTTAATTATCATTCTGTCTTCCAACCCTGGCTCTGTACAATGTAAAAAGTGTATGCTTAAATGTATGCATCCTTATGATTTGACAATTAAACATCGTTAACAAGACCTCCACAATCTAAGATATAAGGATTAAAATGTATTTCTAAAGGCACTTGAATCAGTCAGGAAACATTCCCTAAATGGCCATTTGCATTTCATATTGCAACAGCTTGTTCTCATATTGCTCAGTCATTTCCTGTCTGCCAAAGATTTAATGTCCTGATGATCATTAACAACATATCAGCTCTCAGCTATTTGCTTGACAACATCCCAGGCAGCTACTTGGTGAGATTAAAAGGATTAGAAGGTTAGAAAGCTTTTGTGTTGCACCAAACCCTGGCTAATCTTTCACTCTGTCCAGGATCCATCGGGGGTCCTTGGAGGGTCCCAGGTTGCTTATTTGCACCCCCCCTAGTCAGATATTTTTAGGCTTCACCCTGCACCAACCTCCATCTGGTCCCTGGACGTCAACTGTCCACATGTCAGGTTCCTATAGGACTTAGCTTGGTTGTGATTTAGTGCTTGTTATGACAACTGTGTGCCTGAAAACTCATTAGTATGTGTGTCACTAGTACATTTCCTTTTTGTTCAAACACAAATTGACCAATTGTGTTTAGAGTACTCACCCTGGGTTACCTGGAATACGTTTTGTTGTCCGACAACGGTGAGTAAAGAATCAAAACACATGAAAAGTCTTGATGAACTGAAGCTTATAGGGGTTAATGTCATGCTCAGTCATTTGCATTTGAGACTTTCTGGAGGGTCATCATTTGTACGTTTGTAGGAAATAAAAAATTGTTGGGGAAATGTTTTTACTTAAGACTGCATGAATCTGAGGAGTCCAAATGTCAGGTATCTATAGGACTTAGCTTGAATTGTGATTTAGTGATTCTTATGACAACTGTGTGCCTATAACTCATAAGTATGTGTATCACTAGTACATTTCTTCTTTCTTCTTGCACAAATTGACCATTTGTGTTGAAAGTATCACCCTGGGTTACCTTGAATACTTGGAGCACATTTTCTTTGTCTGACAACGAAGATTCAACAAACAAGAAAAGTCTTGACGAAGTGAAGTTAATGGAGGTTAATGTGTTTAACATGCTCAGTGCTTTGCATTTATTACACTTTGGAGGGTCATAATTGGTAAAGTTGTGGGAAATAATGTGTGTGTTGGGGAACAGATTAGCGTAAGAGTGCACAAATCTTGGGAGAGTTTGAAAACGGATGTTGACAAAGTTTTCGTTAAGAATTCAAGAACTCTTTTTTTGCCATTGGCTTCTTGCTGCATTGCTGACATTCAACCTGCAGGTTCAATTCCAGTGTGCCCCATATTTGTAGCCACAGCAATGTTAATTTTACCCTTCATGGTGTGTGTCTGCATAGGACCTGTTTACCCTCATGGAAACAGACACCACCTGATGTCGTTTCTGTGACGCTGCCAGTGTTGCATTGACATTGCGTGCGATGTTCAGCCTCCTGCTCAGAGTACAGAGAGTACAGTGGTCGCAGATCAAATCGGGGGGCCATGTGACTCAACTGGGCAACGCGACCCCTTGTGAGGTTTGCATACCAGAGCTCCTATAGGTCTGTACACAGAGGTTCTGGGGCTGTCCAGTAGAGTTCTTAGAACCGGGGGGCTCGCTTGGCTTCGAGCCAGCGTTCCATGGAGACAACAACATATATCACCACAGGGGAGGTAAAGAGGGGGATAAGGGGATTGAGACAGAAGTACAGAGAGAGGGGGAATAGCTTGAAAACATGCGGCTGTGAAATAAGAGAGGGGTTGCTCTCGGAGGAGCTAGCAAGGCGGCTAGGGTTGGCAGAAGGCAGTGCGCCAAGCTAAAGGGACTTGCTGTTGGAAAGGAGTTCTGCTTGGCTTGGTAACAGCGAGAGGAGAGACTGCGCTGCAAAAACTCAAAATCTTCCCCAGTATATTTGTCTAATATCTAGTCAGAATATGTCTTTACACTTGCTATAAGACATAATAACTTCAGTGCAGTGAGATATCGGGTGTTGTTTTTAGACAATGCATCATCTTGTTAAAGGTCCCATGTCATGGCCATTTCTACTGATCATAATTCCATTGTTGAGTTCTACTAGAATATATTTATATTGTTCAATGTTCCAAACTCACATTGGTTTCTCATACAGCATCTCTGTATAGTATGTGTATTCACTCTCTGTCCTAAACGGCTTGTTGGAGCTCCTGCTGGTCAGCTCGCCCACTCTGTTCTGATCAGCTCGCCCACTCTGTTCTGATGAGATCACGACCGTTACAGTGGAACATCAGTGATTACAGTATGTGTTACAATGGCGTTAGGAACCAGAAAATGACACCAGTAATGACAAACAGATGAGAATGCTGCGTGGGGTCTGGGTGCCGTGTTGGCGGGACGTTGCGCGGGACGTTGCGCGGCTCGCTGCTGCGAGGAGCGCACAGTGTGAGCTGGGTTCATTTCCTGCTTGCTGCGTGGTGTCAGCGAGACAGCGAGACATTGCGAATGGACGCGGGAAGGGGGGGGGGGTGCTGAGGGGGCTGCAGCACCCCCATCTTCGAGGCTCCACTAGCACCCCCCCCCCCAGCGCGTCACAGTTCGCTGAAGAGAGTGTGTGTGTGTGAGGAGCTCCACGGATTGGTCCATTTGTCCATTTGACCAATGGGTCCATTTGGGTATGGGCACGTCACCATACCCAGGAAGAAAAAGAGAAATGTCCAACGAGGCGTTCTGGGGCAGCATAGACAGGTCTTTTCTGTGTTAGAGTTTTACTCCCTACAGGGTGTACTTTGAGGGTTTGTGACTCTGCAGACCGTTTACATGCATAAAAAGCTACATAACACACAAGGGGACGGGTAATAACCGGAAAAGCATGACATGGGACCTATTTTGAGTTGTATCTCAGATGAAACACATATTGTTTTACATATTTATTGGAAAATACCAACTAACATCAGAAAACAGAAAACTTTTGAGCATTTGCGGCCTATATGGTAACACAACATTACTGATTCTGGTCAAATATAGTTCAAAATAAGTTCTCCCAGCTAATTACAAGATCTGATTCATCTAGATATCCCATCTTCAAGGAATCTTACCAAGCACATTTTCACTTGTTCTATTGGCAGATTTTTGTACTTATTTCAAGTGAAAACAGCTTGTTTTCATTATCATTTAACTTGTTTTTGGAGCAGCATTTTCTCCAGTTTGAGGGAGTTTAACCCACAGTTTTTCTTTGAGTTTTTCTGCCACACCCACTGACACCCCCGTATCTGTCCCGTACAGCTGGATGCACAGTGGGAGCAGCGTAGTAAAACAGAAATGTAGCCAACTGTGTTTGTATGTAGCCTTGATGTCAGCTACTCCTCTATTTCCCTCCCCTCGTCTTTCTTCTCCCCGTCTCTGTTCTTTTTCTGAGTTAGCCTCGGCGAGTATTGATCAGATCTGGGCAGAATGGACTGTAAGTGCTGGGAGCCTTTGGGATTGTACCCATAGATAAGCACTTTTACTAAGGATAGATCAATGGCCTCGTCTTCGGCAAAAGCTTAAATCTGACCACAGTAGGGCCTCAACCTGCTCTCACTGCATAAACTCTAATGGAGGCACAGCAGAGGGAGAACCTTTACTACAGTGACAAGCCCAGACACTCACAGGGGTTACCGAGGGTCAGATCTAAAGCACTCATTTCCACATATCGTCTTATTCGCTCCCACTTTCATAACAATATATTGACAACAAACTACGACTTTTGTAAGAAAGAGCTTTGCCCTCTTTCCTTTTATTATTGAATGCCAACTGGAAGATTCTTGCTCTCACACTGTGTCTGATTGAGCTTGTCACCATCAATCTGACAGCCAGTAGCAGAGAGTGAGAAGGACGATCTGCACATGGCGATAAAAGTACAACATGGCGATAAAAGTACAACACTCACTGGTAGCATCACTAAGGGTCCTCCCCGCCAAACTGCTCAAACTAATTCGCTTTTTAGTTTGCAGAGGGAATGCCATGCTGTTTACATTTCAGAAGATATTGTGAAGATCAACCATGTGCATTGACAGAAACGTTAGTATGTGTTTCAGGAGAGACAATACAAGGCAAGGTTTAGGCTATTTTGCTTCTAAAACATGTCTTCTTTCAGGAAAGTGCTAGGAAAATATCTGAAATACACATTTTAGTGTTTATATTAGTGGCTTTGTCTATGTATGTCTTGTAGAATTTGCTGGAGAAACTCCTTCTGGAGGGAACTTTGGTATTTTAGCCTTTACAGACCATTTACATGCACCAAAACCTATATAATACACTACAGGAAAGGGAAAACCCCAAAAAGCACCTTAAGCTTCTTCAAAAACAAGGTCACATCCCAAATAGGATTCCTTTCTAGGTGACAATGTACCGTTGTAAATCTGATAGGTCCTGTTTTAATATGGCAGTGTGTTCTTTATGTTGATGTTTTGTTACTCATACAGTATGACTTTTTGGTCGTTGCAGCACTGGACGGTGTTCAAGGAGGTGAACGAGGTGTTCATCCTGGTTCCTGCACTGCTGGGACTCAAAGGCAACCTGGAGATGACGCTGGCCTCCAGACTTTCAACAGCGGTGAGAAATCTTTGTGTTTTGGGAGTTACAATGAGCGGTTAATGACTGTTGACCACTCTTTACTCTCCCAATTTGAATGTCATTTGCCAAAGAAAAGAGGGGCATTTTATTCAATCTTTAAAGTAGCGGTTAGTGACTGTCAACTTGACTTATTCCCCCCCCCCCCCAAATGTTCCTTGATAATTATTCTTGACCATTTTAAGCCTCTAGTGAAAATCTGATTGTCCATGTGCATTTTTCTATACAATATAATAAATCATTAGCTATGCCTAGAAATGTTTTTGCACTCTTGTCCTGGTCCAATTTAAGCATTTTGGGAATTTTTTGTACCTGTCTCTCGTTGACCCCTTCCCCTTTTGTTGACCCTTAAAAGCTTATTGTCTTTGGGTGGAAGGTCATATTGTTAAAGTTGACCTGAGATTCCGACAAACTGATAGCAACATTCCTGTCCCTTTATTTGGTTTTACCTTTTCAATGGCCTTGCAAAACATCAACACAGTTTTCATCTGAATGTGTTGTTCATCTGTAACATCCGCTGAGTAGCAAGAAATCATTAAACCAATATATATATATGTTGTTTGTATTGATCGGAACTAGTAATTCAAATAAGATAAGATATACTTTATTGGTCGCAAAATGGGAAACATTTTCGTTGCAGCAGGATGTAAAACAAAGTATTGCACATAATTAGAAGGGTAGAAAATAAACAAATATACAATATAAACATCTCTAAATAGAAAATAAAACTAAACTAAAAAAATTAAAATAGTTGAAGTGAGTACAAATCTGTAAATTATCTGACAAATAAAACACTATTGAAGTGCCAAATTACATCTAACACAATATAAAAGTAGGATATGATTTACATTTTGTGTGCACGAATGGCATATTAAATTAAATATTAATGTAAAATGTACAGTGGGAAGTAGCTTTGTCACTTTCATTCTGGTTTAGCCAAAACAAAGGGAATGGGACACTGACGGTCTAAGAAGGCCTGAAGGAGAAGGCATCATGGTTTTTATTTACATTAAAAAAAAATTTAAAAAATCCTTTAATTTCTGTATTATATTATTATACCTGTATTGGTATGGTTGTTGCAAACGTCAGAATATAAATAGCTATAAAAAGATTGAAATTAAAAAAATGAGCTGTGTTGTTTTTAGAAGTCATATTTTTAGTCACAGTATGAAGTTACTAGAACATGTCATGCACAGTACAGAGCTATAGTCCCAAAGCTGTGTGTTTCTGTAGTATTCTGTGGTGTTTTATAGACAGATTGTAACTAGCTAGCCATCATTTGAGTTATATGCTTCTTTGCTCAGGCCACAGGGTTTGATGCTAACGCTACGTCTATTGTCTGAGGCTCCACTGACACGCTCCATTGTTAGCTGACGGGTCATTGACCCAACAGCGTCCATCAGAGGTTAGCAGCACTCTCTACAGTTGTGGAGGCAAAGAAGAATTAGCCTCACCAATCCTCACATTCTTTCCACTGGTGACGGAGATGATTAGCATTGCTAACAGCGGCCTCCTAGCACGGAGAGATCAAGTCAGACACAATAACAAGACTTCAAATTAGTGTGCAGAGGTGGGAGAAATACTCAGATCTTGTACTTGAGTAAAAGTACAAGTACCAGAGTGTAGGAATACTCTGTTACAAGTAAAAGTCCTGCATTCAAAATGTTCCTCAAGTAAAAGTAGAAAAGTATTATCATCAAAATATAGTTAAAGTAGCGACAGTAAAAGTAGTCATTGTGCAGATTGGTCCATTTCAGAATAATATATATGATATGTTTTATAATGATTGATCATGAAAGTGTTCTCAAAGCTGGTAAAGGTGCAGCTAGTTTGAATGACTTTGTATACTGCAGGGTAGCTTGTGAATTTACTCCAGGTGGAACTAAAGTCTGATTTAACACTTGATTATATTTCACATCATTCATCCACATCTGTGAAGTAACTAAAGGTATTAAATACATGTAGTGGAGTAAAAGTACAAAGTAGAATAACATGGAACTACTCAAGTAAAGTACAAGTACCTCCAAATTGTACTTTAGTACAGTCCTTGAGTAAATGTAGTAAAAAGTAACTTCCCATCACCTCTGTTAGTGGGACAGTTTTTGAATGCCTCATCATGTTTTCCCTCTATAGAGTGCTTATCAATATAGCTGAAAACTACTAAAAATGTGCTACCGAATTTCCAAATCCTTAAAGTATCAACTATATTGAGTAGCAGAAATACAACCAACATTATATTTGTCGTATTGTTGCATGATTATTAGCAAGTTGGCATTGTCCGCATTTACACTTTAAAACCAATAATATGTCATTGATAAGTCATCATGTCCATTAGCATGCCAGTGTTATGTTGCTATACGTTTTGTTTTATAGACATTTAACTCAAATACAGGGTTTGGAGGGTTACTTAAGAAATGTGTATTCTGTTACAATAACTAGTTCCTGTAAAAAAAGGTGTTTTTTTGGTGGTTGTTTATCTTTCATGTTCATTCATGGTGCAGTAAAAGTGAATCAATGACAGATTGGGGAATTCAACAATGTTTCACCAATGTTTCCGAGCTGATTAAATCTATTTTAAATGTTTGTCGTTACCTGGCTTTGATATTCAATCCGGAGCGTGTGTGTTTCTTTTAAAAAGCAACCACAATAACTTGAATACACAATTACAAATTACAAAAGTCCACATTCAAGTTGCAGTATTATAACAAAATAAGATGTAGGAAGTAGTGTGGTAGCATTCAGATAACAGTAGAAGTTACATTGTTTTATACATTTTTGTTAGAGTATTAAACAGTAAAACTAAGAAGTAGCAGACGTTCTATTATGATTTGATTCACTCGTTTTACAAGGACATTTTTTGCCATAACTTGTCTTTGAAATAAATGGGATTTCAACTTCATTTTAAGCCATTTTTACAAACTGTTTTCAGCCCTGTTTGCCGAGCTTCTCCTCATCAGAAAGTATGTGACTCTGTCCTGAGACATTACTGTCAGCCCTGGCTGGCCGGCCCAGCAGGACCTCGTCTCTTTCCATGCCGTCGCTAATTATGAGCAGATTAAGACCACTGTAAATTTCCTAATGCGCTTATTAGTGAAAAAATAATGTAATCCCCCGCACTGGCTGTCTGTAAGAGTCTTCAAATCACATGATCACATGAATAAAGAATTCCTTTATTCTCCTTTGGTCTTTTTAACCCCTAGTCTGTCATTCTATTTTGTATTCAGTCAGGCTTTTAACATTAAATTCTCCTAATGTTTAGTCATAAAAGTTTTAAGTTTGTTAAAATGTCCCATTCAAGCCTTAAAGTGGCCCTATTCAGCTTGTTGGGTGTTCCCTTTCCTGTACAGTGTTATATAGGTTTTTGTGGATTGTAACTTTGTCATGTTCCTTTAGCATAATAGCATGACTTACCTTTTATGTTTCACCTAATCTAGTAGTTTATAGTTTATTTATATGTGTTCCTTTAAAAGAAAATGTGTCTATTATGTTAGATTGTGTACTTATTTGGATAGTAATAATATTTGGGAGATTACTAGAGTTTAGCAGTAGCTCCATTGCAAATGCTTCCACACTATAATCAGGGATTACCACCACTTCATAATCCTTATTTACCCTCTTTCTGTGTATTTGAAGTCTCACTCCATTCATGCTTGATCCGACCTCGTAAACAACAGCTTTCAGTTGAATTGTTTTTTTGGATTATTCAACTGAAGTGTTTTTTAGCCTCTCGTTTTTTTTATAAAATCCGTGAATCACTTTTTTACAACATACACCCTGCGACATCTCTGTGATGATCCCACACACACACACACACACACACACACACACACACACACACACACACACACACACACACACACACACACACACACACACACACACACACACACACACACACACATACCATGTATACATCACTTCAGGGGACATTACATTGACTTACATGCATTTCCTGGAGACTTATCCTAACCTTAACCATAACCAACACATGTCTAAACCTAACCAAGTCTTCACCCTAAAATTAATGATTCCCCTCATGGGGACCTCCATTTTGGGAGGTGAGTCCCCACACGTGACTGTAAACAGATTTAGGTCCCCACTAGTAATGCTAGGCCACACATAACACACACACACAAACTAGCTTCATCTAAAGAAACAGCGAGCTATTGTCTTTCCAAATGTAAATATCCTCCAAACATTCAAAGCCAGTCAATACTAATATTGATTGATTGATTTGACTTCTCCCTGCACATCTGTATGTGTTTTCATGCCACCAGATGTTTCCCTCTGCATATGTAAATGTGAGAGGAGAGGAAGGAAGAGGAGATCCTCTGTCAGCGTCTCTCACTGTGGATGCGTTAGATAATAACAAACATTGTACTAATTCACTGTCTTAGGTGTAGTGTGTGTCTCTGTGTGTGTGTGTGTGTGTGTGTGTGTGTGTGTGTGTGTGTGTGTGTGTGTGTGTGTGTGTGTGTGTGTGTGTGCTAAAAAGTGGAGATGAGATAAGTGGAATCGGCCACAGGGTGGGGGATCAGATCAGAGTGTCTTTGTCTAGAGAACTGGCATCTGATTGTTTTGTTGGGACCAAGAGGCAACAGCATGTACTGTGCACACACACACACACACACACACACACACACACACACACACACACACACAGATAATAATGTGTTGACATTGTGTGTTTTTCTGCTCTCTTTCAGGCTAATATTGGTCAGATGGACAACGCCAAGAACATGTGGAAGATGATAATGGGGAACTTGGCCCTCATCCAGGTAACTTTAACACTTGTCATGTGTCATGGAGCATCTCGTACATCCCCTAAACTAACCATGTTACCGGGAGAAATCGGGTTAAGCTGAGAAGTCAGATAATGAGTTTACGTGCCGTTCAATTTGACCGTCAATTTGCTCTGAGACTCAATTCCCATGCAAGCATTTCATTGAGTTGGAAGGGTTAGTTTGTCCTTTTTTGTGGGGTTGTATGAGTCAGGGTTAGGAGGGTTACTTTAAAAAGGTATCCATGTACAATTAATAATTACATGAAAGAAAATGTAATAATTTACCTTATCTGAGTATCATCAGTCCACCTTTTCTTCATAACTAGTTCAAAGCAAATCACAAGACATAGATCTTTCATTATAATTCACATCATGTTTATTTAGTGCATCAAAAATCACTTGTGTAATCTCAAAGCACTATTATAATTCCCTCTGAAAGCATTCATAATGCACTATGGATGTGGTCTTCATACAAAGTGCTTCACAATCTAGGATCAAATGCAAAATAGAGAAATCAGATCTTTAATTCTGGTAAATCTACTGTTTATATCCTCTGTTATGTACAGTAACAGCTCACAGTAGTGATCCAAGCAGCAGATAATAAGCCTCTCCCGACAATTAAGTGTAACCTGTGAGCTGAAGAACTGTAACCTTTAAAATCCTGAAGGTGTGGTCGGATCAGACAATACATGGACACAATGTGGTGCTGTATTCTGGGTGTGTAGGGGCTAAAAGAGGGTGCTTTCAACCTCATTGTGCGTCACTTTTTGTATGATCAGAGCCAGTGTTCAGCAGCTGTCACACTGGAGTTACTGGTGTGTTCAGTAATAGTTAGTCACTGTGTTTACTGTACACACTGTGCACTTACAAAGAAACAGACTGGTCTTAGGTTTGGCAGTAATTTGATTCCTGAAATGTCATGTAAAGGATAAACTGGGTTCAGGTCAGGGCATCAAGAGAATCCTGATTATTTGTACACAAATGGACAGAAATTTGTTTTTTAATGTTTTTGTGCATGATAAAGATCATGGATTAGTATGTTGCTGTGACAAAAGTGCATCCAGAGGAAAGGAAATTACAATAATACAAACTAACCAACCCTAAGGGGCCAAAGTGGACCAGGAACATGTACAATTATTGCTTAATATGGCAAAATTACCTAATCAGGATACAAAAAAAAGGTAGCTGTATTCCCTATACACCAACACTGAAACACATGCGCACATAAGACAGTTTAAAAAAGAAGAAATGAAGTCTGAGATGACAGAAAATGCTCCGTTTTAGTTTAATACACACAGTTAAGCTCACACACACTATTTTATGAACATATAGGTTCACCTGCTGAATTAAAAACAGAACAAATGAAGCAAAGAAAGTGAAAACCATAAAGCAAATTCAGTCAGTAGAAGTAGAGATTCACACTTAAAGTATTATCCAGAACAGTAGAGCTCACAGAGAAGAGAGAACAAACACTATATGCTCTTTTTAGCTGTTTTACTAACATTGTATCCTGATAGTGATCCACCATTTTTTGAGACGTTACAGTAGTCTGTTTTAATGTAACTGTAAGGGAATACAGTTTTTATTGTATCCTGATTACGTAATCCTGCTACATGTAATCTGCTACTTCCCAAGCCTGCCATAAACAGACTTCTACCAAAACACGACCTCTTCTCTGACCTCTCCTATAGGGTCTGCCATTTGAAGTTGTGGTTATGTAATGTTTGGTGATCCCAAAATTCCTGGAACACTTGAAACCGGTGCTGACACAACCTCCTGTAAAGAGGGCCAGGGTGCACTGGGTCACTCTGCTGCTCCACAAATGGAGATTCTGTCTATTTTAATAGTGGTATAAGTGTAAGGGATAGTCTTCCCCATGGATAGAAAACTCTGTATGTGATGGAATAAGGTGTTATCAAATATCTATTAATAAAAGCATGTGTATAAGTGCTGGGTGAGCTCGTACAGTGTGTCCGTTTCTAAAAGCTGCTCCACTGTAACAAGATAGCCGAACATACATCTGGAGTTTACATGTTGGCTGTAATGGAGACCCCATTAACCGTGTTGGTGAACACGGACATCCATAACATTCACCTGTTTGCAACTTACAAATTATCTCTCTAATATATCATATTCCAATTACTTATTGCACTATTTCTATTATATTATATTTGTATTTACGTGCACTATTTGATCTGTGTTATTGTGTTGCACTGCTGGAGGAGCCTGTGACCTAAGATTTTCATCGACATAACTACACTGTAGCTGTTATATTATGTATTTATTTCAACAAGGACCATGCATACAAATACATTAATCTCAGTAACGAGAAGAGATGAATTATGCCAGATTTGAGCTAATAGCTCATTTCCATCTGCGGTCCTCAGGTGTTACATCCTGTAACAATCAACAAACACTACACACATTGCATAATTTCTATCACACAAACTATTATAAAACATGATTTGAGTACAGGTCAATAAAATAATACAACACAGTTACATTTGAAAAACTCAGATTACAGTGTAATTAATGTTCGCATGACTTGCTTAATATGAATTGATTTGCACCATAAGAGAATGAGTTAAAGTCAGTACAGGTAGCTATGCCCGAATGACAATAACAGCCTTGAATCTTGTGTGTGTGTGTGTGTGTGTGTGTGTGTGTGTGTGTGTGTGTGTGTGTGTGTGTGTGTGTGTGGTGTGTGTGTGTGTGTGTGTGTGTGTGTGTGTGTGTGTGTGTGTGTGTGTGTGTGTGTGTGTGTGTGTGTGTGTGTGTGTGTGTGTGTGTGTGTGTGTGTGTGTGTGTGTGTGTGTGTGTGTGTGTGTGTGTGTGTGTGTGTGTGTGTGTGTGTGTGTGTGTGTGCTCAGGTCCAGGCCACAGTGGTGGGCTTCCTGGCCTCCATCGCGGCTGTGATCTTCGGCTGGATCCCAGAGGGCCACTTCAGGCTGGACCACGCCGTGCTGCTGTGTGCCTCCAGCGTGGCCACCGCCTTCATCGCCTCGCTCATTCTAGGTAGGTAGCCGTATTTATCAATCTAACAAGTGTAAGAACTCCTTTAGTCCATCGGTTGCAAACATTCTCAATAACAGCCTGTTTAAAGAGGACATATGTTGCTCATTTTAAGGTTCATATTTGTATTTAGTGTCTCTACTGGGACATGTTTACCTGCTTTAATGTTCAAAAAGCTCTTTATTTTTCTCTCTCTGTTGTGATTGGTCAACTGCTTATCCCGTCACGTTGACCTATCATGTACAATGTGTTGGAGCCCTAGCCAATAGAAGCGCGAGTGATCCATAGTGATGTCACTATGATCTGGAAGTAAGCAAAGGAGACAATTGGAGGCGTTTCCTATATAAGATACTACAGGACTGGGAAAACCTCAAAAAGCATAATAGGGCCTCATTAATGATTATGTTAACATTCTTTAAAATACTTTAATATACCTTTATGGTGGCTCTGAAACATCAACATCTAATCACTATGGATGATGATGAAAAAGAGACGCTTCTTGGTGCATTTTCAGAAATTAAAAATCCTTTAACGTGCGCTGTCCCTGTTCAATAAGACCTTGTTGAGAGCAGTTTTATGTAGGAACTATTTCTTTCGACCAAACTACACCCACCAATACGCAGGAGTCCATCTTCCTATTAACAAGCAGCATTGACAGCGCGAGATGTAAACATTAGCGGCGTCCGTTAGCTGAGTAGATGCTCGCTTCTTCGAGACAGCCATATTTGAGTGGATTAGTTTCCTGTTGTAAGAAACTCAATTGTTCCTGTTCCTGGAGTGTAGGTATAAAAAACAAATTCAAACAGGTCTTTTAATTTGTAAATATCTTAAAGCCTTCAGCCTCCTTTCTGGTCACCTGCCCTGTTGTCCTGGTCATCTCACTTTAACACTAAAACCTCCACACCGTTTTGTTTTTGCCAACTTTCCTCGTGGAAAACAAGAGAATCCCAATCCTTTTTCTGGGGGAAAAAACCCCCCTCTTGTTACGCCCTTAAAGACAACATGTTCTCCTCTGTGTTTTTGCTCACCACACTTGTTTGAAGTCAATGAGCCCCCTGGTGATGGAAGGTTACTCAGAACATCACGTGCTTTTTTATTGTGTATTGTGTTTTTCACAATGTATTGTGTTTTTAGCACTTATTAACACGTGGCTTGTGTGGTCATTTAATCTTTTATGATTCGTATGATGTTTTAATGCTTTGTCAAGCACTTTGTGACTATGCCTGGGAAAAGCACTTTATAAATACATTTTACTTACATACTTACTTACTTACATAGACTATAAAATATTGACATGTGTGACAGTCTCTCAGGTGTCTTCCATGTTGTGTAATCTCTGACCCACAATCCCACAGGGCTCATCATGATAGGTGTGATCATCGCGGCCAGGAAGGTCGGCATAAACCCCGACAACGTGGCCACGCCCATCGCTGCGTCGCTGGGAGATCTGATCACTCTGTCGCTGCTGGCAGGCATCTCCACGGGACTGTACAAGGAGCTAGGTACACACACACACACACACACACACACACACACACACACACACACACACACACACACTCACAGGTTTCATAATACATGGGAAACATTTAGTATTCACCCTCTGTCAAAAACACGTAATGCTAATTTATTAATGGACGACGGCGAAGTACAACAACAAGTGATGTTCTGAAGGCAGAGAACGCAGATCCTTTAATTAAAGGGGACATATTCAGTATGTAGTGTCTCTACTTTAAAGAGTCCTCTCCTGCTGATGTTCAGGTGTATATCAGCATGTAGTGTCTCTACTTTAAAGAGTCCTCTCCTGCTGATGGTCAGGTGTATATCAGCATGTAGTGTCTCTACTTTAAAGAGTCCTCTCCTGCTGATGTTCAGGTGTATATCAGTATGTAGTGTCTCTACTTTAAAGAGTCCTCTCCTGCTGATGTTCAGGTGTATATCAGTATGTAGTGTCTCTACTTTAAAGAGTCCTCTCCTGCTGATGTTCAGGTGTATATCAGTATGTAATGTCTCTACTTTAAAGAGTCCTCTCCTGCTGATGGTCAGGTGTATATCAGCATGTAGTGTCTCTACTTTAAAGAGTCCTCTCCTGCTGATGTTCAGGTGTATATCAGTATGTAGTGTCTCTACTTTAAAGAGTCCTCTCCTGCTGATGTTCAGGTGTATATCAGTATGTAGTGTCTCTACTTTAAAGAGTCCTCTCCTGCTGATGTTCAGGTGTATATCAGTATGTAGTGTCTCTACTTTAAAGAGTCCTCTCCTGCTGATGTTCAGGTGTATATCAGTATGTAGTGTTTCTACTTTAAAGAGTCCTCTCCTGCTGATGTTCAGGTGTATATCAGTATGTAGTGTCTCTACTTTAAAGAGTCCTCTCCTGCTGATGTTCAGGTGTATATCAGTATATAGTGTCTCTACTTTAAAGAGTCCTCTCCTGCTGATGTTCAGGTGTATATCAGTATGTAGTGTCTCTACTTTAAAGAGTCCTCTCCTGCTGATGTTCAGGTGTATATCAGTATATAGTGTCTTTACTTTAAAGAGTCCTCTCCTGCTGATGTTCAGGTGTATATCAGTATGTAGTGTCTCTACTGTGACATGTCTCCATGCTTTAATGTTCAAAAAGCTCTTTATTTTTCTCATACTGCCTGTGCTGCAGCACCTCTTTTCACCCTCTGTCTGAAACCAGAGCCCAGCTCTGATTGGTTAGCTGGCCGGCTCTGTTGTGATTGGTCAACCAGCTTAGAGATGTCCCGCCCCTTAGCCTATCACGTACAGTGTGTTGGAGCGCTAGCCAATAGAAGTGCTAGTGTTACATAGTGATGTCACTATGTTCAGGAAGTAAACAAGGGAATCCAATGGAGGCGTTTCCGGCAGTGGGAGAGAAACTCACACAGGGATTTTAGCCTTTGCAGACCATTTACATGCACTAACACCTATATAACAGGAAAGGGAAAACCCACAAAAAGCATAATAGGGCCTCTTTAATTACTTAACTAGCCACATTAACCATCAAACATGCAATTTGTGTCAACATCATTTAATTTTAACAGTGTCGGAAACACTTGTATGGAGGAGATGGAATGTAAAAACTTGTATTTCATTAAAGGTGGGGTAGGTAATTTTGGAGAAACCAGCTCGAGTGCGCTAGAATTTGAAAATACACAACTGGAAAAAATCTGCCACTTCCTCACAGAGCCCCTCCTCCAACACACACGAACGCACACATGACCAATGAGGGCACGAGATAAGTTTGTGCACAGATGGAAGGCTGACAGGCAGGTAGGCCATCCAGTTATTTTATCCGGGCCGGCTCAGATGATTGGTCGTGCTTTTTACAGTATTACGGCTTCCACAGATGACATTTTTGAATGGATTTTTTGTCAAAGCACTTAAGATATTCATTGCTCTCGGGATGTTAAGAGCATTACATGGAATATAATAAAAAGTGTATCTCGAGCCGGTTTCTCAAACTTACCTACCCCACCTTTAAGTCAAAGCACACGCGTACTGAAGTATTGTTGTCGTTACAGCTTTGTTCAGACGTCAGATTAATTTGTTTCCTCATGGCAGGAGAAAGAAAAAAAACAGTTGCAACAAACACAACAATAGAGAGGCAATAGAGGAAATGCTACATATGTGATACAACCAGAAACTCCTCTGTTGCCTTTGAAGATGTTTTGATGAAAGGGAGCAGCATGTGTAGAAATGCGACTGAGCGTCAAGCTGCGCAGGAAATAAAAGCAGAAGCCGCCCACACATCACCTCGCTGTGTTTTATCACGGGAAATCCACATTTTATTTATAGCTCTTCAAATGTGCTCCCTTTAAATGGTACTGGTAGTGTGTAACACTGCCTCCTGGAGACAACACAGGGAATGACTGTCCCCACACATACAGTCCTGCTTCATCCTCACGACATATCTATTAATTATATTATCAGCTAAATGTTAAAAGTCCATTTTTGTTGAATTTCTGAAAGGTTTGAAGCATTACTTGGATAGTATGCAATTTGAAGCACTTTTTCAAAAACTGTTAAACAACTTTCTTATAAAATAAAATAAAATGAAGAACTTCGCACAGGTGGACGTTCGCTTGTAACAGCAGAGAAAGTCAAGAAAAAGTGAAAACAAAAACAAAATCATTTATTGGGAAGAAGAATGGCAATATCGTATTATATGCACAAAATACAAACCAGACACAAAGTCAAACGTGTAATTAATTAAAACACTTTTCTTTTTAAAATACTCCTACTATCCACTAAACCAGTTAAAAAGAAAACCTCTTACATGTTGTCCTAAATGTCTCGGTTAGGGGGAAAGATCGGATCAAAAGAGGAAGGTATATCCAAAGCTACGTATAAAAGCAATTGTTGTGAGGATAAAAGAGGCCTGTCGGGAGAGACGATCTCTGTGTTCACGGACATCATCTTGCCTAAAGAAACGACCCACAGATTAGATTCAAGATTCAAGGCTTTTATTGTCATGTGTGCACAGCTACAGTGTAGATATGTCAATGGAAATCTTAGGTCACAGGCTCCTCCAACAGTGACAGTGACACTTTACCTCAGCCACAGCATAGACTCTACAGTGTGCACACAATGTACAACAATACCTCACCCCACAAACCTCCACGAGGAACCTACGATCAGAAAAGGCAAACCTCCTCCTTCCCCCCAGGACCAAACTGAAAACCATGGGAGACCGAGCCTTCTGCTCCGCTGCTCCGAGACTGCCCTCCCAAACCAGCTGAGGACACCACAGACTGTGGATGCTTTTGAAAAAGGCCAAAAAAACGCATCTTTCTAGAATAGCCTTTTACTAGATCTTTAAAACCCCCACATTTTGCCATGCCGGCATAAATGTAAATGTTGTTTTAATTGTTTTAATTGTTTTTGTTGTTTTGTTTCACCCTTTTTACTCTGTAGCACTTTGAGTTTTGTTTACTCGAATGAAAAGTGCACTTATAAATCAAATAGATTATTACTATTATTATATCTGTTTTTTTTGTATTACTGCCGAATTGTATTCCATATTTTATTCCATATTATTCCATTCTATTTCTATGTAAATACTGCTATATTTTACTATATTTTTTATTATTTTTATTATTACTCCTCCCTCGTCCCTCCTCCTCCTCCTCCTCCTCCTCCTCCTCCTCTTACTCCCCTCAGATAACAACTACGCCAACCCTCTGGTGTGTGCTGTGTTCGTGGCTCTGTGCCCTCTGTGGGTGCTGATCGCTCGGAGGATCCCGTCCACCAGAGAGCTGCTGTACTCCGGCTGGGAGCCCGTCATCATCGCCATGGCCATCAGCAGGTAGGGGGGTTTTTAGTTTTTAAAAACCTATTCCCAAGCTTATCGCCATATTTAACAGTAATTATCCAAATCAATGATGTTGGTGTCAAAACATCGCAATTGACAATTCATTTAAAGGTCACCTATTGTGCAAAATCCACTTCTTCATGTCTCTTCTACATCAACATGTGTCCCCTCTTCCTCATGTCTCTTCTACATCAACATGTGTCCCCTCTTCTTCATGTCTCTTCTACATCAACATGTGTCCCCTCTTCCTCATGTCTCTTCTACATCAACATGTGTCCCCTCTTCCTCATGTCTCTTCTACATCAACATGTGTCCCCTCTTCTTCATGTCTCTTCTACATCAACATGTGTCCCCTCTTCCTCATGTCTCTTCTACATCAACATGTGTCCCCTCTTCTTCATGTCTCTTCTACATCAACATGTGTCCCCTCTTCCTCATGTCTCTTCTACATCAACATGTGTCCCCTCTTCCTCATGTCTCTTCTACATCAACATGTGTCCCCTCTTCTTCATGTCTCTTCTACATCACCATGTGTCCCCTCTTCTTCATGTCTCTTCTACATCAACATGTGTCCCCTCTTCTTCATGTCTCTTCTACATCACCATGTGTCCCCTCTTCTTCATGTCTCTTCTACATCAACATGTGTCCCCTCTGTGTAAAGAGATTCTGAAAGTTTCAGGAACAAAGATTCTCTCTCTTTTTGTCCTGATCCATTTATATAAAAACCTGTCTGAAAATGAGCTGATCAGATTGTGGCCACTTTATGATGTCATAACGATGTCTTGGCTTGTGTAACCATTAGCCAATCACCAACCAAGGTAACCCCCCCCCACCTTATCACCTGAATCTCCTCCTAGAGCCCATTGAGTTATTTTTAACCAGATATCTCTCAGAGGGGCGTGGGGAGGGGCTCCTTATTTTCATCTAAAGTAACAGACAGAGAATCAGCACTTTGGAAACAGGGCTGCAATGGATCTGATAAAAACTGATCCAGATTTGAACACTGTCAGGACAGTGGCGCTACGGCTATTGGGCCAACTCCACCAATCAGGAGGAGACAGCCACGGCCATTGCTGTTCGAAAGCGCTGGAGACGCTGTAGTACATATGCCAGGCCTGTAGATGGTGCTGTTCTCACAGAATCTGCCCTTGCAAAAACAGAGCTAAACATTTTCAAATTGAGCAAAATGAGGCATGGCTAAAATGCATGATCTGTTTGGTATTTTGAAAAAAAAAAGTATAAATATGCCTTATATAGGTATGGTCCTACACTATATTATTCAAATATAGCATGATAGGTCCACTTTAAGTCAAAATTTTCTCATCATTATTTACAGCCTATTGCACGACCCAGATTCTTAGCTGTGGGACCTTTTATGTATTTTATTCACTATGAGCAGAGGTGGGAAGTACAAATACTTGGTTACTGTACTTACTGTCAGTACATTTTTCTGGTATCAGTACTTTACTCCACTACTTATTTTATACTACTTTTTACTTTTACTTCTTACATTTTTAACACCTGAACTTTCTACTTCTTACATTTTCAAAACAGGCTGGTTCCTTTAGTTTGAATCTGTGTTTATTAGAGCACTATTCCGAATGCTCAAAGCGCTTTACATTTCATATTACACATATCAGACATGTAACAGTGATTACAGCAAATCAGGGTGAAGTGTCTTGCCAAAGGACACACAGTTATGGGTACTTTTTACTTAAGTACATTTCGAAGCCCATACTTCTTTACTTTTAAGTACTACTTACCAGAGTATTTTTAAACACGAGTATCTGTACTTCTACTTGAGTAAAGGATGTGTGTACTTTTGCCATCTCTGACTATGAGCCCTCAGTTAATCCCTCCTGTGTATCTTTCAGTGTTGGAGGGTTGATCCTCGACAAGACCGTCACCCACCCAAACTTTGCCGGCATTGCCGTCTTCACCCCGGTCATCAACGGTAAGAAGTCGAAAAACTTGAATCATTCTTTTGGGGAAAGTGGTAGTAGAGAAAGGAAAATGAATGTGTTGTAGACCAGTCAATACGCTCACAAGTAAAACATCAATCAATCAAACAAAACAAGGATGCCATTTGGATTAGGCGTGAAGTCGCTTAATGTCCAGTGGTCTCAATTCAATGCATGTCTCTTGTGCTGATTTCTCCACTTTTTACTGGAACTACAGGTTCATTTCTAACGCGATAAGGTTTACAGATTATTGAAGATCTTAAACATTGACAGCTGTAGTTCTTTATGCGTCTCCTAAAAATGACATTACAATGACTGTCGATTGATTATAACGGTACGAGGGAAGCATTAGATTTCTTTATGGCGCATCACAAATACGTTTGTAGTCATAATCTGTATACAAACACACATTACTTCAACCCTGCAGAGCACCTAACTTAAAGGTGGGGTCGGTAATTTTGGAGAAACCAGCTCGAGTGTGCTAGAATTTGAAAATACACAGCCGGAAAAAATCTGCCACTTCCTCACAGAGCCCCTCCTCCAACACACACGAACGCGCACATGACCAATGAGGGCACGAGATAAGTTTGTGCATAGATGGAAGGCTGACAGGCAGGTAGGCCATCCAGTTATTTTAGCCGGGCCGGCTAAAATGATTGGTCGTGCTTTTTACAGTACTACGGCTTCCACAGATGACATTTTTTTATGGATTTTTTGTCAAAGCACTTAAGATATTCATTGCTATTGGGATGTTAAGAGCATTCCATGGAATATAACAAAAAGTGTATCTCGAGCCGGTTTCTCAAACTTACCTACCCCACCTTTAATAGTTGCATTTGAATTTGAACCTTGTTGAAAACTTTATAAACTGTGGGAGAAAATGTGTATCCCTCAAAACGTAAATGATAATGATTATCAGTGGTATGCCAACTTTTTTGTTACGGTTCAAATGTTGAGACTGTTGTGTTCTGTTTCTATGTTCTCACCCTGTGTGTGTGTGTGTGTGTGTGTGTGTGTGTGTGTGTGTGTGTGTGTGTGTGTGTGTGTGTGTGTGTGTGTGTGTGTGTGTGTGTGTGTGTGTGTGTGGGTGTGTGTGTGTGTGTGTGTGTGTGTGTGTGTGTGTGTGTGTGTGTGTGTGGTGTGTGTGTGTGTGTGTGTGTGTGTGTGTGTGTGTGTGTGTGGTGTGTGTGTGTGTGGTGTGTGTGTGTGTGTGTGTGTGTGTGTGTGTGTGTGTGTGTGTGTGTGTGTGTGTGTGTGTGTGTGTGTGTGTGTGTGTGTGTGTGTGTGTGTGTGTGTGTGTGTGTGTGTGTGTGTGTGCGTGTGTTTAAGGTTTAAATATATCCTAATTCTGGGAATTGAAAATAAAAGTGGTTTTAAAGGGCAAGGATGGGTTCAGGTAACAGTAAAACAGGAACAGGTGTTGTCTGTGGATGCACAATGATTGGAAGAGAAGGATGAAAGGAATATAAAAAGGTTAGAAAAGTGTCCAAAGAACTATAATTTCACGGGAAGACTAGGGGTAGAGGAATGTGAGAATTTGGTTAGGGGTATTGTCAAATATCTGGAACAAACTCCCAGAAACCTCTGACTACTTTTAAATCCAGGCTGAAGACTTTCTTTTTGCCGCTGCTTTTAATTGAACTATTCACATCTCACACTGCACTGTAACTTTTATTCATGTACCTGTGTTTAATGTTTCTTTATGCTCTTAATGTCTTTCGTTTTTGTAAAGCACTTTGAATTGCCTTGTGTTGAAAAGTGCTATATAAATAAACTTGCCTTGCCTTGCCTTGTGTGTCAGGTGTGGGAGGTAACCTGGTGGCAGTTCAGGCCAGTCGGATCTCCACCTATCTGCACATGAACGGTCTCCCGATGGGTGATCCCAACCCCACCCCCAGGAAGTGCCCCACACCCTGCGCCACCTTCTTCGGCTCCTGTAAGTCAACGGGTGGCTGTGGAACGTTTCGCTGTTCCCCACCTTGATTTATCTCATTAAAACACATCTTTCCATGATTTCCAACTGCCCCCCACCCCTCTGATGTATTTGGAGGTTTAGTTCCAGTATCCGTTCCTATAGGGCACACCTTTAGTATTTTTAATGCAGGATAAAACAAGTTACACCTCATCAGTATGTGACTATTTTTTTATTTTCCAGCTGTGAACTCTCGCTCCGCCCGGGTCCTTTTCCTCCTGGTCGCCCCGGGTCACCTCGCCTTCCTCTACACCATCAACTCCCTGAGGGGGGGGCACACCATGCTGACAGCTGTCTTTGTTTCGTTCTACATGGTTGCTGCACTACTACAGGTAAACACACACACACACACACACACACACACACACACACACACACACACACACACACACACACACACACACACACACACACACACACACACACTTCACTTTTTAGCTGCTGCTGAGAAGAGGGGAATAATGGGAAAACGCAAATTGTTATGTTATGGAAGAGTAAAAGGAACAGACGCACAATGTTATTTTTTACATTTTGCTTAGAGTTTAATTTAGATAATAAAGTATTTTCTCATCTAAAGGTTGTGCCTGTGTAAAAATGTTCACACCGGTTTGATATTAAACAAACTATTTGGCAAGAACCTATAACAATGAAAATGCTGGTTCAGCCGGTTTCCATAAAACACCGGACTAAACCGGCAAAACCATAAATCAGACCATATTGGCACGCATAGTTCACATTTATGAGATGAGATCTAACAAAAATGCAGCATGTTTTAAGTAAAGGATAATGTACAGCGAGTCGGTCATTAATGCTAAAAGAACACCAACAGGGTGAGCCGGATACCGAAGCTTTCCTTCTCGTCACTCTTTCTCTTTTCTTTACTGGAGACAATTTAGCCATCATACTGTATATCCAAAGTGTTCTCCACAAAAATATACAAAATAAATATTCAAATGTATTCCTGGGTGTTTTCTCACGAAGCAAACAACATTTTTTGTTAAATTGACCGGACTTCTGTCTGCGGATTAATATGACTGTACATAGTCCCTTGATTCTCCTTAGTAACGGTCTGTTCTCCTTAGCAACGGTCTGTTCTCCTTAGCAGTGGTCTGTTACCGAAAAATAGCAAAGCTCTTAAATGTCCAAATCATAATCAAGTATTCCACTAAGTCGTGTAATAATGGAAATTAATACATTTTCATGAATTCTTAGGGTGTATACTTCTTAATAAAAATCTGTATTCCTCATCTTCCTCCAGGTGTTGATCCTCCTCTACCTGGCAGACTGGATGGTTCACTGGATGTGGGGCCGAGGCATGGACCCCGACAACTTCTCCATCCCCTACCTGACGGCCCTGGGGGATCTGCTGGGGACCGGCTTCCTGGCGCTCTGTTTTCACATGCGATGGTTTATAGGGGATAAAGACTCGAGCTTGGGGAACTGAATGCATGCACGGACACAAGCACAACAAAGAAAATCCGGATCCTCGCTACGCACCACGCTCGGACAGCGCTGAACGCTACCAGTCTGTGTGGAAGCGGACATTTTCAACTCTGAAAGGGCTTTTCTCCGATTGATGGGGTAGCGCTCGTAGGGCAGTAGTGTTTCATCTTCAGGATATCTGCAGCACAGCAGACAGAATCTGTGCTTCACTTTAGAAACACACATCTCCACCTCAACCATTGAACACAACTCTATAAACTACACTGCTCCTGCTAAATCTTAATAACTGAGTCTTACTACTTTTGTTCTTATTTTACCGTTGACAATGATTGTTATCGTTTGCTATGAATCGACATGTGCAGGGCCAGTCCTCATTATTTTCAATGGGGACGTTAGCCCCTCCTGTTTTTAAAGATCAAGTTTTAAAACCAAGACAGCAAAAAAAATATGTCCAAACAAGCCTTGAATGCTTAATCACCAAGTGCTTTGTCATATGTATTTTATTAATTTAATATGTGTCTAATTTCTGATTTAGTCAAGTACCATAGGCTCTCTTTTACCCTGGCCTCGTGACAGTAGGAAAGAGGATTGGGGTTTTTTTTATAGCAGGGTAATGGACCACAAACTTAACAGACTAGATCCCTGGCGTCCTTCCTATCGGCTGATAAACTAATTTAAATCAACAAATCTAATTTGAATCAAATTTGAGACGTAATTCGCATAACAACAACTGCTAGAACACAAAATGATTTACCTGTTAGCAGTTATGAAACACCTAATCAATTTCAAAGTTTCGGTTAAATTAGGTCCATAGAGGTGCTTCCCTTTTTGGCCAAATGTACTTAAAACTGCCCAGAGTACACTTCTTCTTTGTTTGAGCAAACACACAGAAACAGTGGAAAACAGAACGTAGAAAATGGCCAGACAAGTGTCAGTAAGGGATTTGTCGGTACACCTTACACAGTAAAGTTTTTGGCCTTTTGTGGATGCCAAGAGGTCAGAGAGGTTTTCATTTTCCACAACAGGATAGCATCAGTTCCCCATCCTAAACTTATTGTCTAACTCTCTACTAAAACGAGCTAGTTGTTGATGTTGCTCACGCTCGGCCTATTGTAATGATAACATGCTGCAACGCACTGGAAACAACCTGCAGAGCTAACTGTACGTTGCTGTATTCACAAATAGTACAGAGTGTGCTGAAGTGCCTTAGCCAGGATGTGCTAACTCAGGTTCAGCAGTCTCTCATACCGGATGAAAAGTTCAGATTTTGTATGTGAATGTTTGATATCTTTAATTTTAACAAACTATTTCAAATGCCTTTTGGGAATCAAAATTGAATCTGAATCTTTCCAATGAAAGACAGACCAATATTTCTTTAGTTTGGTATTTTGTATAGGTTTTAGCTGTAGCTTTAAGATCAGTGTAGTTCTTTGAGCTGTCCGAGGTTCCAGTCAAACCAGCGCTGATAAAGGCCCGGTCACACCAGCATGTATAAATGAACAATGAAATCACAGCAAGTAGTGGATTCTCTCACTAGTTGACATACTTATTGAGTTAAACTTAGGAGAAATTAACCAATAGCAACAGTTCTGGACTGTCCTGATCATTAAGAGAAGAGATAGAGATCTTATCTAGCTAGCTAGCTAGCTATCCGATCTAGCTAACTAGCTAGCTATCTCTCCTCTGTTGACCAGAAGTTATCTAAGCTAATAGGGCTTGCTCTCAGTTAGCAAGTCTTGTTAGCTTTGAGAACTTTTATCCCCATTGTAGTAACTGTTTGTAAAAATAAATGTTTTACAATCTCGAGAACAAAATGCCTGGTAAAGTAAAAGTACAGTATAGAGAAAATAGAAAAAAAAACTCAAAAGGAGCTATCTTGATTGATTAGCGTTAGCTTGTTTGCGGCTTGCTACTTTTGCGGCTTGCTACTTTCCCCCTCTGTCAAGGACACACACACACGTATTATGCTGTGCTAGCTTGCGGTGTGACTAGTCACAGGGGTAGATTTCATTTATTTTTGTTCATGAAAAACAATAGGAATCTTTAGCTCAACGTGGACCCAAACCAATTCTCAATCTAGTGAGTCTCAGCTAACGAAATGACCACAGCAAATGTCCACTTTCCTCTTTTTCTATTAATAAGGTTAGAGTCAAACCTCTTTACACACATATCATTGAGATAACTAATAATAATCTCTTTGGTCAGGAGCCTGACCTTTAGTGAGTGAATGACTGACTAAATAATGTTTAATCTAAGGGGAAAATCAGATTAACCTCAGTGCCCCAACCCTTGAACACACACAGACTGTGAGTCTCAGCTGCCCTGAGCTGACTCTTTCTTTGAGGGCTTACAGGTGACGAGGAGAATGAAACAGGAAGTTGTGAGCCATTTTGAGGCAAAGTCTTACGAGAAACCTGCATGTGTTTCTTGACTTTATCCACCGATTGTCAGACTTCTGTGCTGTTTCCCAGGGGCCAGCAAAAAGGGCACATAATGTGAATGTGCAAAACTTGATTATTTTATCTTTTAAAAATCTTTTATTTTGATCTGACTGATTTTTTTTCACGTGTCCATTTAAACAAAAAAAAAAATTCTATTCCTTTCCCTAATCTCTTTAACTCTTTGTGATTATTGTTTTGTGTCATAAATCTTATCGAGCAAAAAACAACCACTGTAAAGATGAAGCGACGTCTGGTCAAAGGCACAAAGTACTGTAATCTGCAGAGCGGACACCAGAGGGCAGCGCAGGGATTCTCTTATAACTTTTCAATGTGTCTCTGTGTCCTCTGGATTCACACTTGTCCACAAGGAGTGATGTTTCTTTTGACTTATTGTAAAAGTTGCATCCTCCATCTGTTCACTGTCAGTCTGTATCCTCCACTCTCTCACTGACCAGCGTTCTGCCTCTGCGTCAATGGAAAGTTGTGAATACTTCTATAAGAGGGCAAGTAATGCTTTGTCTATTTATTTTTAGATGCACACAAAGCAAATTGTACATATTATATTTATTCTATATATAAGGTTGTTTATTTTGTCATTTCATTTGGGCTCCGTTTCTTAATGTTGATGTCACTTTTCTCTTTAT
Source organism: Trematomus bernacchii (assembly GCF_902827165.1). NCBI lineage: Eukaryota > Metazoa > Chordata > Actinopteri > Perciformes > Nototheniidae > Trematomus > Trematomus bernacchii. The sequence continues at coordinate 7,469,093 of NW_022988098.1, forward strand.
TTTTCTTTTGCAAAAGGCCAGTAGAGCTTCTTGATGCTCGCCGCAGTAGTAAAGGCGGTGAGGCTAATGAATAGCACAGTGCCTAATACTACCAGTCTTTTCAAACACATACTGTACGCACACACACACACACACCCTGTTACACACACACACACACACACACACACACACACACACACACACACACACACACACACACACACACACACACACACACACACACACACACACACACACACACACACACACACACACACACACACACACAGGGAAAGCATACTTATATAGAATGACCTTAACCTATCAGAGCCGAGCTCATCTCAGAGTAACCAATCAGGAGCTAGGTTCGCCACAGAGTAGCATTTCTTTAATTAGCTTTGATTAATATAAGATGTACAGTGAGTTGATTATGATGTAATGTAATACTGATGACACAGCAGTGGAGAGGAGGGCTGTTTGCAGCTTTTGTTCACAAAAAAATTAGAAAAGGGGAAGATTTTAATCCACAAACTAGGCAGAAAACCTGACGTGCAACAAGAAAAAAGGCACACATAATTTCTCCTTATGATTCCAGATGGTTCCCCCCATATTCAGCCTTAAAAACCCTACTGCCTTGTTCACCTTAGTGCTTCAAACCACCGAGCCCCTGGGAGCAAACATCCACATCACGATGGAGCCTTTGATTCAGACTTCAGCTCTGAGAAAAACAGTCTCATGGGGCTGAGGTCTTTGCAATTTCTGTATGTTGTTCTTGTAAAAGCCCTCTCTTTCTCTGAGGCTGGAGGAAGGCTCTCTCTCCCTGCAGGAATTTGTAAATTGCTGGAAATAAAGGACTATATTATTTCATACCATTCCTACGTCTTATTGTCTGTTTTTGTCAGTACACATGTTTAGAAGAAGGGATGATCCTCATGCTAAGCTAATGATCTGAGCCACATGTGGGCTTCTGTGGTCATTTGTTTCTCTCTTAGCTGCCCTGCCACTGATAAGAAATGTGTAACATATTTAACACGAGAGCTAAACTGTCATCCGAGGGCTATCTGGATGATCTGTTTTTCTTTTTTACATTTACTGAAAACCTGCAAAAAAATGAAAGACTGCAAAAACCTTTTTTTTTTTGCTACTCTGGCATTTATCCCCAAAAAATCCCCTTATTCACCAGAAGTTAGTATTAAATAATGACTCGTGAATATGAATATGTCCCGAGCCAACAGTAAAATACCAGATACTGTTTAATTGTAAGGCAATGCAGTGAAAAATATATATATATTAACTTCCACCAACAATGTTTAAATGAAAAACTCTTACACTGCAAACAAATGCTTTGGATAAAACATTTAATAATTGAAATTAAATAGATACAAATCATTACACAAAGAGATAAAAATACAATTCATCTTTAAATACATTGAACCAGTATAAAATATGTGGTTAAAAAACGCAAACTGACATGTGTGCAAACAAGCCAAATATATGAGAGAGGAAGGATAAGTACTACAATAGTGAATAATGTAAAGGTTTTGCAAGTCACTTTTTACTCTTGAGTTAATAGCTTTTTTATTGCCAATGTGTTATTGGATTGTAATCTAACTTAGTGCAGAACGTTCCTGTCTTTATTGTTAGCCACAGCCTGTTTTTCTGAGTTAGCAAAAGAATGATGTGTAATGCTAACTCCATGCTAACAGTGTTCAACAGTCAGATAGCTGTAACTTAGCTATGCAGATATATCTGGTATTGGTTGCTTTGTAACGTTAATGAAGCAATTTACAAACAGCAAGCTAGCCAATATAGCAGACAGTTCAGCCCCTGGAGTCTGGATGAATTAGCGAACTATTTTTGTAGAATTAACTAGCTAGCTATCTGTCTACGTTAGAAAGAAAGCTAACATTAGCTTACATCAGCTAGCTAAATCCAAAATCATATTCAGACTCATGTTTTGTGTGCCAGTCATTCATCGATTCGAACCAATGGTCCAAATAAAATGTACCGATAAAAACGTTATATACATATAATTGTAATGTATTTTACAGCATTATATCAACATGATACCGGAACAGGAGCGCTAGCACCAGTATGCTGACTTTAGTTTACTTAATAGCCACCGGAGTCATATTTACAATAATTTTCTTAAAGGTCACCTATTATGCAGAATTTACTTTTTCCTGTCTTTTCTACATCAACACGTGTCCCCTCTTCTTCATGTCTCTTCTACATCAGCATGTGTCCCCTCTGTGTAAAGAGACTCTGAACGTTTCAGGAACAAAGATTCTCTCTCTTTTTGTCCTGATCCATTTATATAAAAACCTGTCTGAAAATGAGCTGATCTGATTTTGGCCACTTTATGATGTCATAACGATGTTTTGGCTTGTGTAACCATTAGCCAATCACCAACCAAGGTAACCCCCCCCCCCCACCTTATCACCTGAATCTCCTCCTAGAGCACCATTGTGTTATTTTTAACCAAATCTCTCTCAGAGGGGCGTGGGGAGTGGCTCCTTATTTTCATCTAAAGCAACAGACAGAGAATCAGCACTTTGGAAACAGGGCTGAAACAGAGGGGATTATGGGATGCTGCAATGATCTGTTTGGTGTTTGGAGCCAAACACTTCAGAGACATGTTTTGTATATATCTGAGACCTATTGATGAAAAACAGTGTAATAGGTGACCTTTAAAGTTGAATATCAGATCTTTATCTAACAGGAGATGAGCAGAGGGTTTCCGCTGCTGGTTTGACACCCTGAAGATGAAACCAGGCCTTTCTCTCTGCTCTCTCCTCCTTCATCATCCCCTCCGATTCCCAGCAGATCCCTGGAGGACAGCCGGAGACAGAGAGCGTCAGCGACCTGCAGAACCTGACAGGGACCTGTACGGGGAAAATGTACCAATTACAATTCCAACAACGAACAAATTAATTAATGTATTTGTTTATTCCACACATGGCAGTTATTTTAAAACAAAACATGTACACTTTACAAAACATGTACACTACTGGTTTTTCAGTTTTTGTTTTTATAGCGCATGGTGGAAATGAGCAGGGAGAAGATCTTATTTTACCTGCCACTTCTTAAAAAAAAAATGAAATAACCATAAATAGTCAAATAAAAGCAATATTCTTTCAGTCACAGTTGCTTATAATTACTGAAACATAAAACCAGAACACAATCAAAAGTCAACTGTCTAATTACGCTTTCTTTATACATTTTTTTAAACATACAACATTTCTTACAGCCCTTTAAATCATTCGGCAAAGAATTCCACTTCTTTACGCCGACTACAGAGACACACATCTGCTTTAAAGTAGTACGTGCAAACTGATGTTTAAAGTGTTATTTCCTCCTATGATGCTCATCCTCTGAAATTAAAACTAATTTGTTTTTTATATTTTCTGAATACTTAAACACACCTACCATCTCCAGTCCTGCACACATCCAGAGTATCCATCACTATCTTCCCCAGGGTCCTGCGGGACACGTTCTGCAGGTACAGTGAGAGATTGTCTTTTTAGATTTATTCACTGAAACAAACATACAGTAAAAACAAACACAGCTTCATATCAACATGCACAACATATTATTGTCAGGTGTAATACCACAGTTAGAGTGGGGAACCATACAGTATTGTTCGATATTGAATAAACGGTTTTCTGTATTTTATATGACTTTTTTATAAAAAAAAATATTTCATAATGGCATGGTACCCAATCACACTTTGATTTCACTCCACCTTGTATTACATAATGTCATATGTCATGATACCCCTTTCTATTTCAAGGGGTCATATGTCATAGGACCACTGTATTGAGATAAAGTTAATCATCATTATGACATTATGAAATAAAATCTGGACTTTTTTTCCAAACTCAAATAAAAATGATATTCAATAAAACAATTTCACACATCTTGTAACACTTGAGGACATAAAAAGGAACAATTCAATTCTTATTTGGACATAGAAATGCCTTGCAGTTAAAGCGTTTCACCATACCCACTAAGCTTCAATACACTTCTCTTAAAAAAAACAAAAAATATGTTAATTATTGCTGTGTAAAATATGTTCTAGACATGTACAGTTAATATTGAAAGCTCTATGCACGTCCATTAGGATGGAATAAACACTAGATGGCAGTAGAGAGAGAAAGTGTGAGTGTGAGTGTGTGCGTGTGCGTGTGTGTGCGTGTGTGTGTGTGTGTGTGTGTGTGTGTGTGTGTGTGCGTGTGCGTGTGCGTGTGTGTGTGTGTGTGTGTGTGTGTGTGTGTGTGTGTGTGTGTGTGTGTGTGCGTGTGCGTGTGCGTGTGTGTGTGTGTGTGTGTGTGTGCGTGTGTGTGTGTGTGAACCTTGTTGCGTAGCTGCAGCAGCAGTGTAAGAGCATCAGTGAGTTTCTCCTCCAGCAGAGACAGACGTGTCTTCTCCTCCGGCCTCGTCTTGTCCTCTTCTTCTTTAGGCCTCTGGCAAACACAACACAGTATCAACTTGACTTCTTTCTTCTTACATTTCTCTTCCACTACAGACTAGTCCACAGGTAATTCTCTTTTTCCCATACCTCATTTTGACAACTTGGTTCTAGAGCAGGGGTGTCCAAACTTTTTTCACCGAGGGCCACATACAGAAACATATACGAAGGGCAGGGCCACTCTCTAGAGGTATATTGCCTCATAAGTTCAGTTATAAGTTAGCACAATCAATCAAATGTAGGTACATGATGCGTGTGAGGGTTGGGAGCTCGTACCTTAAAACAGAAGCCTCAGATTGATTATAATAAGGAGGAATATGAAGGGTATATTTCAAGCTTGTTATGTAAATAAGTCATTCTTATCAACTTAGATTTGTTAGAAAATGTTTCCAACTTTAATTGACTGCATTTATTTGAAAAGTGGTCTCATTAACACATGAATACTACTGTGTAATATATGTTTACATTTATATTTAAGAAGTACAATATAAGAAAAGCACACATTTCATTTGTGGGCCATATTACATTATGCTTTTTGAATTAGCTGAGGGCCGATTCAAAATGGTCCGCGGGACGCATTTTGTCCCCCGGGCCGTAGTTTGGACCACCCTGTTCTAGAGCTTTAAACCTGTTTGTAATAGCTCTTAGGCTGCATTTGATCCATTATGTTTTAAATGAAATTATCAACTGCGTTTCTCTCTCCCCACCTTTTCTTTTTCAAAGCTGCCTCCCTCTGGCTGCTCTTGGTTTTGTCCTTTCTGGTTGTAGCGCCCCCTGCTGTCCTTAAAAGTGCTGATGAAGTTTCTATCATGCAGGTGACTCTGAGAACCCATATGGCTCTGACATCTGCAGGGAGAAAGGAAAGGAAAAGTCAGACATGTTATATGGAAAATGTGTCCACAGTGGCGGTGCATGTTAGATGTTAGCTAACCCTTTTCCACAGCTGTGCAGTCGGCTCTTCTTCACCTCCAACAGGCAGCCCTGTCCTTCCTCTCTCATCCCTCTGTCATCCTCCTCTTCATCAGAGGCATCTTTCCCTTCCACTGCTCTCTGCAGACACCCCGCCTCTGAAAACAGTAGAAGCTGGTACTTTACTTTCTTAATACCATTTCACTTTGGGTTTGAAGCCTTTTTCAGACCATTTACATGCACACCAACCTACAGTATAAAACACACTACAGGAAAAGGGAAAAACCCCTAAAGGCCCGGACACACCAAGCTGACACCAAAGAACTGACACAGACGGACCCCCGACTGTTGTGTCGCCTCACGTCTCTGCGTCTTGGCCAACAGTCACTGGAACACTGGAACACACCGCAAAGACTTCAGCCGACGGCCAAGAAGCACGTACGAACTGCGCATGCGTGAGTGGCAATAACTCTCCTTACCAGCAGGCGGCGGTAGTGTGTATTCGTCATTCAAAAGAGGCAACAACCGGAAGACAGACTGCGTGATAACCGAGAGAAGAAGAACAGACTGCGTGATACAAACAAACAACAAATAGGGTGTGCGTTCCATTTTCACTCTACAGCGAGAAGCTCATGGGGCTTTCCCGAACCTGTGTCGAGAGCTGGAGTTAAATGAAATCTCAGATTTCCCTTCTTAATAGTTTGTTTGGGTCCCTCACTTCCGTTTCGCTTCTCATGCACTGATTCGCTAGCTGAACAGCCAATCAGAGTGATTTCTTTGGCCGACAGCCTTTGGCCGACTGCCCACCGATTCAACATGTCGAATTGGTGGGTTTTCGGCTGAAAAGGTGTCGGCACGGCTGAAAAGACACAACGGTGCGGGACACACCAATCTGAGTAGGGCGTGTCAACGCTCATCGACGGCCAAAATCGGCTTGGTGTGTCCGGGCCTTAAAAGCATGATAGGGCCTCTTTAAGAGTTCAGTTAGAAAGCATTCCTGATACCTAATCCCTCAGTGATCAATCTGTTTTCCAGCCACTCACCTGTCTTGTCACAGGCGTCATCTTCACCAATTGGGTACATGTGTTGATTTGGATTAGGGATGCAGGTGCAGCGGGATCTAAGGGTGGCAAAAGTAGAGGCATTTCACAAAGAGTTTGTACTAAAAAGGCTAACTTTCAGTATAGGAGATACCCTCTTGATTTGTCTCTCTCACTGTCAAAGCATCTTATTAGCTTTAAACAAACGTTGCCTTCATGCTGTGGAGATGAAGTCACACACAGCAGGTTTGAAGTATCTCTAGTTCGTGGTGGGTGCAAATAAAACATGAATGCAGTGGCGTTTGTTAAAAGTTAACCCTATCCATTTTTACACAGCACTCTTATTCAGACTGAGTGTGACTTGTGTGTAACTTAAGCTGCTGGCATCAGTGAATTGAATTTCAAATCAGTAGAGCACAAAGGCAAATGATGTGTAAATAGTTACACACACACTCCTTATACAGCAACATCCATTTATGCACTTCCTTCAGGATTGCTGAATGATGCATCCCATTTGATCATAAAGGGGAGGTGTGTGGCCAATTGTTAATTATTAGCATAGGTAACACCACCTTAACACTATTTAAGGGCAGGGGTTGTGCAAATAATCTGCAAGAATTGGTGAGATGCTGCCAAAACATTTCACAAGAAGAAGAAAAAGAACCTCAGCAGGAGTGAATTCAAAGTACTGTTAAATTAATTGACTTAAAACACAGTAACATGTCAGTACTGGTGATGTGGGGAAATTAAAAAGCATCTAAGAGCAGTAGAAAAGCCATCAGCAGCTGAAGGATTAAAATATAATCCTGCGAGGGCTTTTATAGTTTTAACGAAGATCAAGGGACGAGCAGTACTACGTCAACCCATAATAATCCAACACTCATTATAATAATAATACAATATATTAATCTAAATCAAATTAAAATGAAGGCAAGTGTTTTTTCATGTTCTTTACATTTAAAAAGTAAGTTTCCTTGCGTTGCATTAAACATTTTATCAAATGAGTTTTTCTTATACGTTTGTTAACTACTGTATAGGATAACCTCCACATATTAAATCCACTTTATGATTTTTGAAGCATAAATAAATACAATCGCGAGCAGTGGAAATCTTACGTTAGGCTATACAGGAACTACAACACGGTCACATAGCTGCGCGTCACCACCGCTAAGCCAAAGGCGGCTAATGTAACGGCTAGTGGCGTGATGACGTTTAGTAGTTTAGTTAGTCACATGTTAGCAACAGACGTTTTTATGACATAGAAGCTCGTAGGCTTGTGTTACAACAGATCTTAGGCTTCTAGCCACAAACATGTTGACTTCGGGACAAGGGAACGTGGTCAAATCCTATAACTCATTTCTGGGTTTTAGGACTGTTGATTTGTGTTCGTTGTTCTCGCGTCCAGGAGGAAGTTAAAAAAGAGACAATGTAGTCTCGGAAAAGGTTCAAATGGGTACTTTAATTAAAGGAGAGGTGTCATGGCCATTTCCACTGATCATAATTCCATTGTTGAGGTATACTAAAATAGATTTATACTGTGCATTTTTCCAAACTCACATTGGTTTCTCATACAGCATCTCTGTAAACTACTTGTATTCACTGAATTTCACTATCTGCCTTTAACGGCTCGTTGTAGCTCCCAAAGCTCCAGCCCCCACCCTCCCTGTGAGCACAGTGTGCTCTGATTTGTCGGGACGTTGTGAATCGCGCTGAGCTCCGTGGAGGTGTTGTTTCCTTGTTTAGGATACATAGCTAAACACAGCCAAACTCATCCTGAGCACACACAAAGTCACAGCCGAAGTAAAAACAATAAGTGTGGCTTGATATTGAGTAAGAAAAAGGTTGATAAACGCTGTGAGAATGGGTCTGCAGAGAGAACTTTGCTGCGATCCCAACTGTCTGTTATCAGCCTGCAGCCAGGGAGGAGAAATCAGCAGAGCTGCCTGCACTGAGTGTGTGTGTGTGAGGAAGTCCGTGGATTGGTCAATTTGGACCAATCAGTGGGGGCTTAACGTAACGGCTCCGCGGACGTAACGTAACGGCTCCACGGATTGGTCCATTTCGTTCCGGGTACGGGTTGACATCATGCCGTACCCGGAAGAATCAAATGGACAATGACGTATCTCCAACGAGGCGTTTTGGGGAGGTATTTTCTGTGTTAGAGTTTTACTCGCTACAGGGTGTACTTTGAGGGTTTGTGACTCTGCAGACCGTTTACATGCATAAAAACCTTCATAACACACAAGGGGACGGGTAATAACCGGAAAAGCATGACACCTCTCCTTTAAGTAACGTGGTTTGAAACAAACAGAGTGATACAGCAACACAGCGCTATGTCGGATGGGGGGAAGACGAGGGAGCGAGCAAATCTCGTCACCTCTGTCTATATCTGATGCATGGCTCCTCCTCTCAATGGCGGCTCTTGACGTAAAAGGGGAACCTCCCTCCTTGTGTTCTTCTGTGTCCGATATCGCGTAAATCAGAGGATTTAGACGTTGTTCATTGTATAACTCCACACGCCTTTTCTCCTCATACACTCATTCATGACTTTTTATTTAATGCATTTTAATGGCTGTAATCATTGTTAACGTAAAACCGGAAGTGACGTCACTGTTGACAACGGAGACCCCTTTCAATAAAGCTTTTCAAAATAAACTGTACATTCATTTAGCAACAACGTTAGCCACAAGCCAATGCTAACCGGAAATGTTTTCAGAATAAAACAGTTTTAAGCTTACTGTATGTTTAAACTAAATTACGTCATTAAACATTGATTTTAATTTCTTACAGGACTCATTCCTGCTCCACTCTAAACAGACAAAAGATAAGAGTATATGTGCTGCACCTGTACTGCTGTAGCTCTGTCTCCAGCTGTGTGATGGTGGTCTGAAGCTGCGGCACACACTGAGCCACCTGCTGGATCATCCGGACCCTCTGGAGCCCCTGACTCAGAGCCTCCCTGGCCTCTTCTGCCCTCCTCCTGGTGGACATCATCCAAGATAAGATAAGATAACAGCAGTACTTCGTTCAACAGGGAGCTCACATTGGAGGCGTGGCTTTATTTATATGCACATGAACTTTAACCTTACATATAATTGCCTGTCAGCCATGAACAACAAAACTACAACGCAAATTGATATCACATGTACATGAATGTTAACACCAACCACCCATCCCACATCATCCTGGTACAAAACTCCAACCTGATCTGAGCGTTCTCCTTCCTCAGAGCAGACTCCACTCCGTGAAGCTTCTGCACTTCCTGGTACGCCCATCTCAGCTCCTCCTCCATGCGCTCATTGAACTTCATGGCCTCCTCCAGCTGTCCGTCACGTGACGAGCGAATCAGCTTCAGCTCACGTATAAGAGGGTCCCTGATTTCCTGTCTTCGTGCCCCCTTCCTCGCTGCGTCTCCCCCAGAACCACTGCACTGTCCTTTGATCCTCTGTGTTGGTACCAGCTTTCCCTGCACCAGGGTAATGGAGGTGGTTGGAGATGAAGCTGTGGAGGTGGAGATGGGAGGAGAGGTGAGGGGGAGGGTCCTCTCCCGACGGAGGGCGACTTCCAGGGCCAGGCAGCGAGCGTCGCTCCCCTGCAGCGCCGAGCGGAGGTCCTCCACCAGCTCCCTCAGAGCTGCTACCTCATCTGGAGGAGAAGAAGAAGAGAGACAAGAAGAAGAAGAAGAGACTTAATATTGATGCGGATATGGAGAGCTACAATGGGAATACATTCCCTGTCGTCTCTTAAATACTTAGATCCTCCACACTGGCTGTTTTTAAATCGCTTCTGAAAACCCACCTCTTGTAGATTGTCGCTTGTATTTCCTTTAAAGGGGACCTATCATGCAAAATGCACTTTGGTACGTCTTTTGTACATGAATATGTGTCCCCGGTGTTCCAGGGAACTCACCAAGTGTCAGAAAACACAACCCTCTCTATTTTCCTCCATACCCAAATCTCTAAAAAAGGGGCTGCAACGGATCTGATAAAAACTGATCCAGATTTGAACACTGTCCTGACGTCAGGACGGTGGCGCTACGGCTATTGGGCCAACTCCACCAATCAGGAGGAGACAGCCACGGCCATTGCCGTTCGAAAGCGCTGGAGACGCTGTAGTACATATGCCAGGCCTGTAGATGGTGCTGTTCTCACTGAATCTGCCCTTGCAAAAACAGAGCTAAATAAGTGCAAATTAAGCGAAATGAGGCATGGCTAAAATGCATGATCTGTTTGGTATTTTGAAAAAAAAAAGTATAAATATGCCTTATATAGGTATGATCCTACACTATATTATTATAATATAGCATGATAGGTCCACTTTAAATTGTCTATTTGTTTTACTTGTACTTTTTATGGTGTGTGAGCAGAGCTGTACGATTTGTTTACGTTTTGTTTGTTTATTTGACTGTACAGCACTTTGGTCTGGAGGTTTTAAAGTGCTTCATAAATAAAGCTGTATTGTATTGCTGTACTGCTCCTAGTACTAGACTCCTTGTACTAGGATGGGTTAAAAGCAGAGGCCAAATTTCACTGTGTGTGCTGTGTGCTCTGCATGTGTGACCATTAAAGAGGGTTTCATCCCTCCCTATTCTATTCTATTCTATTCTATTGTATCTTCAAAGAGTTTGACAGAATAATAATTGTCATGTATCTTTTCACACTGATTTTAAAGACACTCAAGTACTTTAAGTTCAAGGTACTTGCATGTTATTAAGTATTTCCTTTTATTGCATCTTTATACTTACACTACACCATATTTTAGAGGGTAATATCAAACGTATTTGACAGCTTCACTTGCTTTACTGATTAAGATGTCACATATTTAACATAATCACTTTATCAAATGTGATGCACTGTTAGACATTAAACTTCCTGACAGTGTATAAAATAGTTTAAATAATCTCCACGTCTATCAATTAGTAACATGCAGTAATAAAACCAGTAATAAGTTACCTTTTGAATGCAGCTACTGCTAATGGAGTTTTAGTTCAGTGTAGTATTGTAACAAAAGATCTGAATACACTCTCCATTATTTTTATATTTGGAGCATATAATGAAAGTGGTGGAAAGTAACTAAGTTCATCCAGTAGTGTGGTTAAGTTATGGGGTACTTTTACACCATTGAACTTAAAGACTTTAGTTATAGCTTGAGTAAATTCACAATCTATCATTAATCTATAAAGGACTTAGATTTGCTCCACCTTTACCAGCTGTTAACATAGTAATACATCAGTGAAAATCTAATTACCAAATATATGTATTACTATTATTACATTCTACATTATAAGGAATTTCACTTTATGTACTGAAAGAATATTTTGATGCCACTACTTTTGGACTAGTAACATTTTCAATGCAGGACTTCTTGTAATGGAGAAATTCCTATTTCTACTTTGACTTCTAACACTGTACATCAATCAAGTGGACACTGTGTGTGTGTAGGTTTGTGTGTGTGGGGGGTAACAACAATGACAGAACAGGTGGTGCTGGGTAGGTCATGGAAGGGGTTAAGAATAAATCAGGTGTCAAATCACACTACACAACCAGTAACTATAAATTGTAACGTAATATGTTTTTTTATGTTACCATCCATTCATTGTTAGTTTGAGATTTGACCAGAGTGAATTTTCTTTTTGAGGTCTGAGATGAAGTCAGAATTTGGAGATTAAGTCAGAACTCAAACATTGTTTTCAGTTTTGGTAACACCCCAACACATTATTCTCATTTGGCCCTATTCTTCTTCAGTAATAGTGATTGTGCAATACAAAATAAACAAAGACACTCTTGAACCTGTCAGTGATCTTCATTTCAATAACAGAGTGACTTCCTGGTTCTGTACCTGACTCGCTCCTGTCCTCTGCTCCTCTTCCTCTCATCCCCCTGTTCTCGGCTCTGTTGTGATCCCTCTCCAGATCAAAACTCACACATTTCCTCCTCCTCACCCTCGGCCACCGGACCCTGATCTGCCGCTGCACGAGCTCCGTATCCTCGGTAACCGGCAGCCGCCACGCGCAGTCCCCTCTCCTTGCACTGCGCACACGGAAATATCCACAGAGCCTCGAGTGGAAGTCTTTAAAGGACAGCTGGCTGGGAAGCACCGAACAAACTTCTGCAAACTCTTCATTTTCCTCGTCTTTTTCTCCACTGATCTTCCTCTTTCCAGGGATCCCCAGCACGACACACAGCGCGCTGAAGTCCTCCGCCGACACCGTGTCCTCTCGGTTGGGTACGGCCAGGTGGTGGAAGACCTCCTGCAGGTATTGGTCTATTCCAGAAGCGAGGACCACGATTTCGTTCTCCACGCCGGGATCCGGGCAGTGGTGGTGGGCCAAAGCGCTCCGAAGCCACTCGCTTTTACGCGCTGCTCTGGTGCGCTCCATGCCTTCACATAAACCACCTCAGTTAGTCTTCTTGATCTCACTAGATACAAACCAGACCACGGTAATTAGGATCGGATGTTATTCCAGTGCAGCAGGAGGCTTGTCCCTGTGGGGTCTGACCTATGGGTCTGACGCGGAGTGATTCTCTGGAAATGGAGTCTATTGAATCCTTCCCGGAGTAAATCTGATCCCCTCGGGGAAGGAAACAAAAAAAGTCTCAATGTACCGACTCCACCCTGTTGAGTGCACACTCTGACAGCTCGTGTGCGTGCGTGTGCGTGCGTGTGTGTGTGTGTGTGTGTGTGTGTGTGTGTGTGTGTGTGTGTGTGTGTGTGTGTGTGTGTGTGTGTGTGTGTGTGTGTGTGTGTGTGTCTGTGCAGAGGTGGGAATTACACAAATCCTTTACTAAAGAAAAAGTACTTAAGTTATTATAACTATTATACAGGTAGATATTATATCATTAGATTATTATTATCTCAATTAATACATTTTTAGTTTTGGTGTAGTGAGAAATACAATCATAATTCATAGAACCAACTTCAAAAGAAAAAGCAGCAAATATTTGCATTTCAGAATATGCAACCATGTTTGCGTTGTAAGAAAGGGAGAGAAAAACGTAAAAGTTATTATTCAAATGTTCATATTTTTGGAGATCTGCCCAAAAGTTTTTTTTTCTTTAGTTCTGAGAAAAAAGACAAAATTGTAAATTGATTTAAAATAATTTGATAAAATGCTAAATCCCAGAATTGTGAATATTCTTCTCAGAATTAAAAAACAATTACAGTTTTGGTCATATCTAAAAAAATCTCACATGTGGGGCCTCATTCTCTCCCGTAGAGTTACAAGTAGAAAACAGCATGACTAAATTACTCAAGTGAAGTAAAATGACCTCATACCATAAGTACAGTACTTGAGTTAGTGTGTGTGTGTGTGTGTGTGTGTGTGTGTGTGTGTGTGTGTGTGTGTGTGTGTGTGTGTGTGTGTGTGTGTGTGTGTGTGTGTGTGTGTGTGTGTGTGTGTGTGTGTGTGTGTCACTGGTTGTTTGATCTCCATTACAAAAGTGGATCACTTTTCAACTATTGCCAAAACAGTTTGCAAGTCATATATCTCTCTCACAATGATCCAGTTCTTCTTTGTTTCCTCTGATTTGGTATCAGATTTAAACACACATTTCATTTAAGTGAGGTAAATGATATCATTTGACGTTTTGTGGCACCTTGTCATCCAGAGACAAAACAAACCGCGACAATCCAGAGTGAGTCATGGTGGGTTTAAGTTACTTAAACCAATCTGAAGTGGATCTGACTCACTGTTCATTTGGTAGCAACAACAAAACAAGTCTCCTGAAACTGTGCACCTTCTGCAGAATAAGCACACACACCTTCACTTGGAAGTCAAATATGAGTTTGTTTCCAGGAAATACCTTTCCCCACCCTGACCACCACTCACACACCTGACAGCGACACAAAGAGAGCGTCTTTGTAACACACACCTAGGCATGCAGAGACCCTCCCACACACATCAATTACACTCCACTGCTGCACCTCATTATAGCAGTACACACACATGTAGTGCATCAGAATGAGTGCATATAGTATTGTCAATTAAAGAAAATGGAAAAATGACGTATTCAAAACAAGTTGTATTTATATAGCCCAACATCACAAAACACATTTGTCTCAGTAGGCTTTACAGGTTAATACACATGAATGACAATATATGATTTCAAGAATAACAAGATAGACTATAAAAACAATTAAAAATAAAGTAAAATCTCCCATATTTATTGAGACATTGATGAGCATGCTATGGATGTTTGGGTTGCTGATCAAAAATGTCTCAAAAAGGCTGGGGAAGAAGGACATAACTAACAAAACATTCCAATCAAATTAGAGCTGAATGAAGCACCTCAGGTAAAGTGAAGACATGTTTTTGTTTTCTTTTGCTTTAACGTATTAGTATGCAGTACATTTTAATTGAACAGTTTCACCATGCATGGATTTACAGCGCATAGTTAGTACATCAACCAATGCACAACCAAAACAGCAAGAGGATAGTGCTTTGTAGCTATCGGTAGCCTATGTAGCTAACTACCAAGTTCTTTGCATTTACTTTCCTTTACCCTAACCCTACTAATGCCGGATGGTGGAACAACCGAAGTTATGGTAGAAAACTAAATGCAGTGTGTCCTGTGTTGTTGATAGTTGCTAAGCTCTGAGGAAAACGGATAGTGATCCGGTCGTCACTGCCACAGCAGTGCCAGCAAAAATACCC
The DNA here is from genome assembly GCF_902827165.1 of Trematomus bernacchii. NCBI lineage: Eukaryota > Metazoa > Chordata > Actinopteri > Perciformes > Nototheniidae > Trematomus > Trematomus bernacchii. Next base: position 7,484,145 of record NW_022988098.1, read on the forward strand.
CTTGAAAAAGCTTTTTGAGAAAAAGTTAGTCTATTTCCACCGTAACAAACATGGAGTTTAAAGAATAACTAAAATGGACCATGAACGAAACTGAAGAATGTCTACAGATGAAGAACCCTCTTTGTCACCTTTACATACTGCACACTAATGTACTGTCTACAGCAGATGAGTCACCTGAAATGACATGAGCCCTCAAAGGGAAACCATCACGTATTGTTTGGTCTTTGTTTTGGTCTGCAGCTCTAATCTGAATATGGTTGAGCTGCAGCACTCAGTCTGACTCATGGGGCTTTTACCTTTGGATTGGTGAGCGTACAGTCCAAGCCACTTACAGCTACTTCCCCAAAACAAACACACATCTTCTCTCGAGCCCTGATGATATAAAAAACACACGTATCTCCTGTGGACTGCGACATGTGTGAGCAGGCAGATCTCAGATCTGTCTCGGATCTGTTTTTCCTTTCAGACTGCCAGGGGAAAGATCTGTGATTTGAACAGTCTGAACAGTAAAGGTGACCTTTGTCAGTGCATACATGTGTGTAACCGCCCTGTGTAACACACATGTGTGTAACTGCCCTGGTTACACACATGGTACTTTTTATTAACGCACAAATGGACAGGTAAATACATATAATCAACTTCTTTATCACATGTCATTATGCAAGATACGATTCGAGTGAAATGTAATCATGTTGTTCCTTCATTTTATGCATAAAAAAGGTTTAAAATGTACAGCTTACTACTGCACATCCATCTTGTGGTGTTCATCATGCAGCAAACATTTAAGATTCGTAGTAGAAATAACTCACAGTTTGGTAAAGTTTAGTATAGTTTTTATAGCATTCTTACCGATTCCTGCACATTTGTACTGATTTTAGTGGAAAAACGTCATGCTGTAAAGAAAGGTTTCAGTTTAAGTCAGCTTGTTTTGCGCTAAAGTACAACCCTGCACACACATACTGTACAAAGCCCACCCACAGGGAGTTTTAGATGACCTTTGGTGATGTTGTTACAGTTAACTGTTAGCTGTCAGAAACAGTCAAACCTGCAGCAACACATCCATTTCCAGAGGCTCCATAACTAAAAAGGGTCTAATAACAGTGTAAAATGGGTGTAATAACTAAATAAATAATAAATAAATAATTTTGGTTTAACATGGGTTTTATATGAGTGTAATAGGTTTAATAATATAAACGTATACCCTATAGGCAATGTATTTAAGTATGAAAGTTGTAAAATAAAGGTCATATTTAAACATTTAAATAAAACGAAATGTGTCATTTTAGCCTAGATACATTAGAAAATAGCAATTATTGAATTGCAATTATTTATATGAGCTTGCCCATTCAAGGGGTAAAGTACTGTGCTTGAGTACATGTACTTACTTGAGATACAGCTCAGGGTTCCAGCTCAAGATGTCTTAGAAATATGACATAAAAGGTGTTTTGGTGAGGTTAAATGCTCCTTATTTGTGTGTGTGTGTTTGCATCAGGGTAACGAGAGGTTAATGTCTGACTCGCCCTCGGTCCTGCTGTCAGTCCTCCAGCTGCTGCTCTCTGGGTGAAAGGACCTGATCTGAAAAGGAAAGGATAGAAAGCAAGAAGAGGGGGCTGTAAATCAAGAGGAGGTGTGGGGGTCTGCAGTGTGTGTGTGTGTGTGTGTGTGTGTGTGTGTGTGTGTGTGTGTGTGTGTGTGTGTGTGTGTGTGTGTGTGTGTGTGTGTGTGTGTGTGTGTGTGTGTGTGTGTGTGTGTGTGTGTGTGTGTTGGGAGTGTGTTTGTCTTTTTGGTGACCCTCAGAGGAGCATATGGCAGTCAACACAAAGCCTTAACCCAGATCCTATCAATACTGATACCGCCTCTCAGAGGTGGACAACAGGACACTCGGGCATGCATGCATGAGCTCACACACACACACACACACACACACACACACACACACACACACACACACACACACACACACACACACACACACACACACACACACACACACACACACACACAGTGATGACACTGACCGATGTGATGAGAGGGCTAGTCCTGGTTTAACCCTGCAGCGATGTGAGGGTCTCTAAAGGTGAAGGTCTCACATGTTGACCTATATGCCATTGTTTTGGGTGTCCTCTTACTTCTTTATTGATCTGTGACCATTTCCTGTCAGGGCCTGCAGGTTCGAAGACTGAGCCACATGTTCAGGACAGGATAAGATTAGCATATAATCACATCACGTGACTGTGGACATTTGTTGTTCTTTTGAGGTCTTTTTGTGTCTTTTCTGTCTTAGTTTCCTTGTAGTTGATTTCTGTCTTTTAATCAGGATTGTGCATCCCTTAGTGGTTAATCTGTGTCTATGGTAATTGTTTATATTTTGGCAGTTTATATTTCAGGTACAAGTCAACATAGATAGACACCAGATCAGACTGAAATTATGAGGCAGGATGAAGGATCCAATACTGTAGAGGACGTTCGCCATCAGACAGCTACAAACTAGCATGGAACTAAGGAGAGTTGTTTTTCACTCACTCCATAAAGTCACTGTAAAGCTAGTATGTATGCTGACTCCACTGTGAAGACTTGGTAAGTGCAAAAACGGACACAAACTTTTCTTTAAGGAAGTTAGAGGACTGATGTAGGAAAGGAGATAACAACACAAAGCTGTTTGCCACCCGGAGATAACCCAGCAGATTGGTTTAGGTGACCCAGATGTTAGGTAGGTACCACATGGTGGAGAAGGAGGACGGTATTATCTGCATTGTTTTAACTGTCATTTAGAATGACCCTGAAACAAACCAGAAGCTGGGCGGAACAAAAACTACCCAAGCACCATTGAAATACCCCAATAAAATGCAGCAGGCTCAAACTAGCAATTGGGTAGATAACAAATCACAGCATTTCTAAGTGTGTGGGGTTCACCAATATAAGTTAATCATATGACCAACGATAGTACATTTACACTTTATTATAGGGGTTACCTTGAAGGCTAGTTGTGTAGATAGCATATTTAAGAGCTTCCTATGTTACTGAACCTGTAATCCAGTTTATTTTGTCACAGGACAAACAATCTTTTGTCAGCAGTGCTTTGGTGACCTCACTGCTCTGTTTGCTCAGGTGAACATATCTAAAGTATCTGGAGGGGGACAATCGCTGCTTTTCATCTTTGACAAAACTCTAAAATGAGAGGGGGGTTATTATATGTTTTATTTAAAGTGTTGGTTTCTGACTCACAGTGAGTTTAAAAGACTCTAAAAGCAGAGAAGCAACCACACAGGAATCACATTTTCTGTTTTACTTAACGACTGAAATTCCAGGCAAAGATACAAAATACAATTATTTAAAATGTATTTAAAGTGTTGTGTTTACCATATTAAAACAAACCTATGAATGCTATCTTCTTCTGGCAGTCACAAACTCGAAAGTCAACATTTTCAAAGTTCATGGATTGCATGGAAATGTGATCTATTGTTTTCAATTACAATAAAAGCATTTAGATGTATTTCAAAATCTTTGGTAAGGAGAAATCAATGACTGATTGCAGCCGGCAAACTAACAAAGTCTGTCAGTCCAGATGGCCAGACATCCTTAAATGAACTCCCATTCAGTCACTTTGTTGTAGATCATAAACCGGACACATTGTTCCGCCACATCTGTCAACTTTAAAACAAACCCACGTCCGCTTTGTAAATGTTATGAAGGTGTGTGTGAAAGTAAACACTCCTCACATGGAACGGTGCCTCTTCCCAAACACAAGCAGTTCATTCTAATCATGCGATCTGTGATAGACGAGGAGTGTGTCAACACGAGCCTTGACATGAGAAATTAGGTTAGACAAGAAACAGGCTCGGTGTCCACTCCTTCAATGGAGCTGTGATTTATGGTGTGTGTGTGTGTGTGTGTGTGTGTGTGTGTGTGTCACATTGTAAACAGCACTCCGCAGTGCGACAATGTAAACATTTCCTCATTCCTGAGATATCCAAGGAGCACCGTTCTACCTTTGAGCTGTCCCACCCGTGTACAAGGTCATGGCTGAGACGCATGCATGCACATTCACATGATCCACTTACACATCCACACCTACCCAACATACACTCACACACATACACACATACTTACAGTACACACAATACCTACTGCATTCCTGGAAGCCAGTGTAGAGCGAGGACGAAGTTCAGGGAGAGATGAAGCATGTGGCTACAGGTAGAGCTGCATTATTATCAGGGTGTGACTGACAGCACACACCACAAGAAAACAAAGTGTCATTTGCAAACATGCACAGAGTTTAGATGCTCAAACATTTTGGGAATAAACAAATGACACATTCCTTGCTGTTTGCACATCTTCATAGTAGTTCAAGCATCACCAATAGTATCACTGTACTCCATGTTATGTTACACTGACACATCCACATAACATTTACCATTGAGGTAACTTTTCTGCCGAAACCAGGGACCTTTAGATCTTCAGTGTAACGCTTTCCCAACTGAGCTATTTCGACACAATGAGCCTCATTTGGTGGCCGTAGGATGGAAAACAACACTACATTGTTACTGATCATCCGACCAGCATTTCTGCATTTTAAATTGCAGGTATGAATGAAACTACATGTCCACCAGACAAAGGAACTTAACCTCTGGGATCTATATATATTTAATCCCAACCAAAGAAAAACACAAAATCTCAAAGCAGACAGTGGCAGCAAGTACATCTTTTAACTTGAGCTAGATGGCAGTCGGGTTCTCACATAGCATCTGACTTACATATCTACAATTTTACACCCAGGCATGAGTAAACCTTTGACCTACAGACAAAGGCACCAAATCAGATTGCCGAAACCAGGGATCGAACCAGGGACCTTTAGATCTTCAGTCTAACGCTCTCCCAACTGAGCTATTTCGGCACAAAAGGTGACATAATGGTGGCCGTCAGAACAAAAACAACACAACATTTAGTAAAGACAATAAGCCTTTTCAGAGAGTACAACTTTCAACTAATGCTTGATGGCAGTTTGGCTGTGGCTTCTAACAAGCTGGACATGGAGGTTTCAAGATGGGACACTATGAAATGTTGCTACCATACAAAAGAAAATATTGACCAAGGCAATTTGTAAATATTCACAGTATTATATGCAGGTGAAATCAGCGGGCCTACATTAAAATGCATCCGGCAACATCTAGACTAGAATGAATACAGAGTACAATCAGTCAGAAAATGTCAAGAAAAAAGCACACATATTTAAAAACGTAATGGCCAACCTATACACTATCTCATAATCCTAAATAAGTGAAGTTTGAAAACAGGTAGCGGATTGTAGTCATTGAGGGGGCCAAAACCATTGAGTGCAGTAAGCTCTAATGAAGGGTTTTGGACGCTGCAGGAATATGTTCAGCACTGCCTGAATGCATGAGGCTGCTGCAGAAAGGATATTATGGGAAGATTAAACAGATTTATCCATGTGGGCCCAATAATGGCTTCCAAATAAACACAGCAGACAGACATCTACCAAACTTCCTGTGGACTTGTTTATGTATTCCGGTTTAGCGCACATACACACCAGTTGTGAGGGGGTTGCCTCCAGCAGTATAGGGAACAAGTTTGAGCAGATTTAATGTGGCCGGACATCCGCGGTTATTCATCTCATTGTTCACCGGCTGTTTGGCTCTTTGAGATTTTAGTGACAGGCAGCAGAGTCATGATGAGCATGAAATCCAGGGTTAGTTAGAAAAGACACAACACTGGACGGCAACCCATGATGGGGAAGTACAATTTATAGAAAGAAGGTTTATCTGCAAAGTTTTATTCTGATAAATTGACGTACTATCCAAATGGAAGTGTCCCCCCCTTATTTTGTGAAATTGTATTTTTTACCAAACTTTTATAAATGAGCAGATGACATCTCATATTCTATGTCCTATTTTTTTCAGTCCAAAACACAACAATATTCACTATTATTTAATATGTGTACAATAATAATAAGATAAAATACATAATTACTTAATTATTATTAAAATTGTATTTAAGTACCGTACTTGAGTGAATGTGCTTAGTGACTTTACACCGCTGTTGGTTTTACATGCGGGGGCCCGGGTTACAAAGGTAACATGTTTTGTCTTTGGCTATGCTCAGTCAATTTAAATTTGACATTATCTCTATGTTAAATATCTTATATATTACATTACATGTCACTTGTTAGACGCTTTTATCCAAAGCGACTTACATACATTCAGAACTCTGGGCAATCCCCAAAGGAGCAATTTGGGGTGAAGTGTCTTGCCCAGGGACACAACGACATGCTGACTGCAGTGGGACTTGAACTTGCTATCATCTGATTCAAGGATCAGCGCACTAACCCACTGAGCCACACCCTCCCTATATTCATATATATCCGTCATGCTTGCAATGCTGTAGCTCATTAATGCTCCTCTGCTCACAGTTCCCCACGAGTAACACAATCAACATGCCATTCTGCTTCAGCGGTTTATCTTACTCTGATGGCTTACTTATGATGTTGGGGTAAAGGTACAAATTAAATCCAAAAAACATCATATAAGCATTCATATTTAGAGTATATCATGTGGTCTAGAGGTATAAGCATTGGTGTTACATGTGGGGGCATCAGGTTTAACACCCGGGGGTAACATCTTCTATCTTCAGATATTCTCAAAGTCATTTTAAATGAACTTTATATGTTAAATTACCATCATACGTAAGCCATCAGAGTAAGATAAACCGCTAAAACAGAATGGCATGTTGATTGTGTTACTGTGGGGAACTGTGAGCAGAGGAGCATTCATGCGCTACAGCATTGCAAGCATGAAGAATATTAGAGATTTACTTTATCACAGGGAAGTTATTTCATATTGTAGTTTGATTAAAAAAAATCGGTGTTGCACCTTGTAGACTTAACCCTGTGTTCACTGCTCTCACTACTGTAGCATTTGTATCACTATACTGCCACCACTGGACAAAGAGGTGGTACTGCAGCCATGTAATGTGCCCCAATGTAATATGTGTTGTGAGGGAATTATCTATTGTCAACCCGTGGTTTGATCTTAGATCGTACTTTATTGATCCCAAATTGGGAAATTGTTTTTGTTACAGCAGCATAAAAGGCATTTTACAATAAAACAAAACTACAAAATATACAAGAATAGAAATAAAATAAAATAAAATATAAAATATACATGTCGAAATAGAAAATATACATGCAGATATTATATATACAAATATATATATATATATATTCAAATATATGAAATATGGAGTGTGCAGCCAGTTTTGTCTCAGTGTGTTAACTAGTTGTGGCTTGTGTTTGTTAGTTTTTGGAGATGTGCTCCATTGTGTATTTTTACAGTGTTTATTGTTATCGATTTATTTTGTAAGAAAGTTGTTTTATTTTGTCTTCAGTTTGTTTTGTAAGTTGGCTTTTGAGCACTCTTTATTTTCATATATTTAAGCAATAGCTCACGACAGGCCGTGGTATATGGCCATTATATCACAGTTAAGGGGGCGTGGTTCGGCCCGACGCGAAGCGGAGGGTCGACAACCCCCTTAACTGTGATATAATGAGCATATATCACGGCCTGAAGTGAGCTATTGCTTTTATAAAACGGTTACCAAGTGTGGCAATATGAATGAAAAATACACACTCTAATTTAAATAGTTGTTATTATTAAATAATGATGTTCAAAATAAAATAGTCCGTCCGTTGCCTTCTGCACAAAACATAGTGCGAGGTGGTTGCTATGCAACAACACTAACAACAGCTAGCGAACATATTAGACAGAGAGCGTTGATCCATTATTTGGCTATTTATTTACATTAATTTGTATGTTGCCGTTTATTGTGCACCCACTGAAAAACTGTCCAGCATCAGTAGCATGGCTTACGTGGTTATAGGCTGAGGTTGTTCTAGGCTGTTGCTTGGCGTGGCGAGAATATTGCTCCACTTTCTCCGGTCCCCGAGATTCGGCTTCCAGTAGCTCTGGAGAGAGCTTTCGCACCTGTGGCCACTAACGGTCATAATTTCTCTGCTTTGTTTCAAGACCCGCATCAGAAAGCTTTTGAATGGTGGTACCTTTCCAGTTGGTCTACCTGCTCTTCACGTAGCTCTACATGTCGTCGTTTAGGTGCTTTTTGTTCTGGAGATAGGCACTCCTCAATCCACTCCTCCATAATAAGACCCCCCCGGAGGTCGAAGTTAATCTTAAATGTTTCCATTTTATGCTCTGTAAGTTTGTTTCGTAACGGAAGAAATGTAAATATATTTATAAAACGGACAAGTCAAATCAAGCAATCTGATTGGTCGATAGCGTTTTTGCGGACCTTTTTGATTACAGATTTGAAAACATCGTTGCTTGCTTTAAAAGTAGCACAACTCATTATGTCAAACCTTGGAAAGTATCTAGATATCCCTGCCCTAATGCCAAAGGAGCTGCACACTGAATATGTTTTTGCCGTTTGATGTCTATGTCTGGACCGCTGCGTAAAAAGGAGGGTTTCTGCCCCGTTACTTCTCCGCTGCTTTCTTGTTCCAGTTTGAAAAGCAAACTGCGGGCAGTTTGCTTTTCAGCCCAACTGTATACAGTTTTTCTCAGACGCGGAGGGATACTGACTTGTTGTGAAAAGTAACTTACAATTCTACCCGTGGTATACGCTCAGTATATCACGGCTAAGAACCAATCAGATTGCTTGATTTGGCTTGTCCGTTTTATAATAAACATTATAAAACGGACAAGTCAAATCAAGCAATCTGATTGGTTCTTAGCCGTGATATAATGAGCGTATATCACGGGTAGAATTGTAGTTACTTTTCACAAGTCAGTATCCCTCCGCGTCTGAGAAAAAGCTACAACCGTTACGTTACATTACGTCCGTTACGAAACTAACTAACTAACAAAGCTTAAGATGGAAACATTTAAGGTTAACTTCGACCTCCGGGGTGGCCTTACTATGGAGGAGTGGATTGAGCAGTGCCTATCTCCAGAAAAAAAAAAGCACCTAAACGAAGACATGCAGAGCTACGTGAAGAGCAGGTAGAGACCAACTGGAAAAGTAGCACCATTCAAAAGCTTTCTGATGCGGGTCTTGAAACAAAGCAGAGAAATTATGACCGTTAGTGGCCACAGGTGCGAAAGCTCTCTCCAGAGCTACTGGAAGCCGAATCTCGGGGATCGGAGAAAGTGGAGCAATATTCTCGCCACGCCAAGCAACAGCCTAGAACAACCTCAACCTATACAAGTAACCACGTAAGCCATTCTACTGATGCTGGACAGTTTTTCAGTGGGTGCACAATAAACGGCAACATATAAATGAATGTAAATAAATAGCCAAATAATGGATCAACGCTCTCTGTCTAATATGTTCACTAGCTGTTAGTGTTGTTGCATAGCAACCACCTCACACTATGTTTCGTGCAGAAGGCAACGGAGGGACTATTTTATTTTGAACATCATTATTTACTAATAAAAACTATTTAAATTAGAGTGTGTATTTTTCTTTCATATTGCCACACTTGGTAACCGTTTTATAAAAGCAATAGCTCACTTCAGGCCGTGATATATGCTCATTATATCACAGCTAAGGGGCGTGGTTCGGCCTGTCATGAGCTATTGCTTAAATATATTATTTTAATTTTGCAAATCAGTTTCCTCTTTCCCTTTTTTGCCCGTTTTTAAAAATCTGTTGTTACTTGCCTTTTCTTTCAGACAATAAGGGAACGTAACAGACCTCTACGCTACAGTCAAGTGTTTTAAACACATGACATTTCTTATTTAAAGCACTGTAAAAAGCGGTATTTTTAAGTTTGAGAAACCGGCTCGAGATCGCTAGAATTTGAAAATACACAACCGGAGAAAATCTGCCACTTCCTTACAGAGCCCCTCCTCCAACACATACGAACGCGCACATGACCAATGAGGGCACGAGATAAGTTTGTGCACAGATGGAAGGCTGACAGGCAGGTAGGCCATCCAGTTATTTTAGCCGGGCCGGTTAAAATGATTGGTCATGCTTTTTACAGTACTACGGCTTCCACAGATGACATTTTTGTATGGATTTTTTTTCAAAGCACTTAAGATATTCATTGCTATCGGGATGTTAAGAGCATTCCATGGAATATAACAAAAAGTGTATCTCGAGCCGGTTTCTCAAACTTACCTACCCCACCTTTAAATGCGCGAAAAACGCACGTAATAAACGCGATAAAACAAACAAGTAAAAATACTGGTGTATTGTGGCACTGTTGGTTTTCCATAGCCCAGTGCAATTGACAGACATTCCCACCAAAACTCCAAATGCTTTTTGTTTTTTTTAATAAAGCCTTCGTTATTTTCAATTGCTTTCTGGTTAGGGTTATGAATTAATTCTATTATATTTCTGCTATTTTTTTTTTGTCAACCAGTCGCTTTATTGTAGAGGCAGAGTTGAAACGCCGGGACTTGAGGCGAATGGTTCGGGGGAAAATGTCAGGATTCTGAGACTATAGTTAAAATAATTTCAAAATGAATTGCTCAGAACATTTTTTTTTTTGTATTTAGTTCAGAAATCTGATATTAAATTAAGAACCCGACTGTTTGTAAACTGCCTGCCCTGTTAACAACCCTATGTCCCTGCATTGTAGTTTCAATGCTATCTTCTATGAGATCAAAGGAACAGATATCCAGTTTATGTTGAACTGGCTTCGTAGTACAGGCCTCAGGTGCTTTGACAAATTTGGCACACAATACAAATGAACACAGGGAACAAAACATTCACCTCAGATCAGACGCCAAGATATTTTTGGAAACATGCAGCATAGCAACATAATATAACCGTTTAACAGTTAAAGAGACACAAGGAGGTAAAAGGTATGATAATACAAGTAAAATACAATATAAATAAATAATGATCCCTCTCGAAAAATTAAAGGAAGAAATAATACAAAATGAATAGATCCAATAAAATGTAGAAATCTATAAATATTAATAATAATAAAATAAATATATAATGAAAGGAATTAAATAAATAATATTAAAAACGTAATACAAATAGATTTTGTAGATGAGTTATACATTACCTTAATGCACACAATGTACACAATATCAGTTTTTTTGTATTACTGCACATATTTCATTCCATTCTATTTCAATGTAAATACTGCATTTGACTAAAATGTATATTATTTGTGTATGTTATTATAGTTCTCTATCTGTGTTTTAAAAATGTTTTTTATTTGTATGTTTATGTATGCACCACGACACCAAGTCAAATTCCTCGTACGTGTCAATCTATCTGATAATAAACCTGTTTCTGTTTCGGCGTCTTTTTATTCGGCTGAACTCGGCTGTGCTCGGCAACACTCGGAGATGAATGGGCGTGCTCGGCTTGCGCTGCGTCGTCTCAACCGGCGGTACAATCGGATGATCCGGGGCGGGCGGAGCTAAGGAGGAGGAAATGCTACAGTTGGCTGGTTTGCTCCCAAGAAAACCGGCGACGAGCATCCATACCCGGCAGAGTGATCATCCACATCCCTGCTTTCAATTCATCATTACCTAAAACAGCAAACAAAAGCAAAAATACACCGCCTTTCTTTAACATACACGCGTCAGCTGATCATAAAACAAGCGACTCTTGTATGCTGCAGTTTCTACCGGAGAGGAGACTAACGGTAAAGACAAACGGGATGGAGACGCAGATACATGTGCCGGTGGGGTCGCCGTTTATTCGTAAAATCCCCATTTTTGTGGACGAACACAACGTGACGGAAGGGGCGATGAAGCTCATTAAAGACCTGAGACCGGCGTGGGACGCGAACCGGGTCAAAACCAAGGTAACGGGATCTGCTAGCTGGTATGCTAGGCTAGCTTAAGACTGACAGGAGGAGGAGGGCCGAGGAGACATTAAACATTGAGTAGCTTCATTTATTTCAACAAACGACACACCTCTATTTACACCTTCGTTATAATCAACGAAGATGACTATTTGTTTATTTCCGTGGTTGTCTTAGTAGCAAATAATATAGAAACGTTAGCCAAGCTAGCAAACAGAGGTGGGAAGTAACGAAGTACATCTACTCAAGTAGGCTACTGTTCTGAGGTACTTGTACTTTAATTGAGTATTTCCATTTTGTACTACTTTTTACTTATACTCCACTACAATTCAGAAGTAAATCGTGTACTTTTACTCCATTACATTAAGGTAGTACCTCTGAGGAGGACCGTGTACACAACATTATACACTGACTAGGTTAATTTAAGTCAAAAATAATGTAGAAACGTTAGCTTAGCTAGCAAGATGCTCTCAGACTTTAAGTTAGTTATGGTTAGCAAACTCATCCAGTCAGTGAGTCACCCAAAAGGCTGGAGGATTACTCATTATACAGACAGGGGGTGGAAGAAGTACTCAGATGTTGTACTTGAGTAAAAGTAGAAGTACCAGAGTGTAGGAATACTCTGTTACAGTAAAAGTCCTGCATCAAAAGGTTACTCAAGTAAAAGTACAAAAGTATTGGCAACAGAATATACTTAAAGTACCAAAAGTAAAAGTACTCATTGTGAAGAATAATACATATTTTATGTTTTGACTATTCTTATATATGTATTAATGTGTTTATTAAAGCTAGTAAATGTAGAGCTAGTTTGAATTCCTTTGTCTGATGCAGCTTGGGAATTTAATCCAGATGTAAGTAAAGTCTCATTTAAGTGTTGATCATATTGTTCATCACTATATCTGCAAAGGTACTGCATAAATGTGGAGGAGTAAAAGTACACTATTTACCTCTGAATTGAAGAGAAGTAAAAGTACTAAGTAGCTAAAAATTGAAATACTCAAGTAGAGTACAAGTTCCCCAAATTGTACTTCAGTAAAGTACTAGAGTGAATGACATTTACTAGTACTTAATTACTTTCGACCACTGTATTACAGACAGCATCATATAGGTCCAAAGTACACAACATGTACACGCCAGGTGACGTGGTGGTCAGTTTGCTAAATATCAGAATCAGACTCCCTTTATTAGTCCCACAGAGGGGACATTTACAAGCCACAGCTAAGAGACAGTACTGATGGAGACAACATAAAAGCAGTATTTAGTCAAGTGAGCACACATATTAAGCATTTCACACAAAATAATTATACATATCAAGTATCAAAAGGTTAGTAGCTGCATTATAAAGAAAGTGAACCAAGTAAAAAGTAATGAAGTAGCTGCAGAATGACAGTAGTAAATACTATAATTCCTAGTATAAAGTATTACACAGTTTTATGTTACGACAGCATTGTTACGGGTGTTGGGTAATGCAAAACGAATAAGCAGCCAGTAGTAGAATTGAAACATAGTATATGTATTGCAAAACAGTGTTGTTATAGTCCGTAATGTTGTGTGTGAAGCAGACACACCTTCTGAAGACTGTTTCATAGCTGGTTGAACTCAGACTGGGAGCTATTATTCAGCATTGCTTAGTTTATTATGTCTAGCAGCTAATCTAGTGTGTCTGAATGTTAGACACATTAACATACAGCTGTTGGGTCGGACACTGTGAGAGAAGCATGCTGAGAAACCTTACCACTTCATCGTAGGCCAACTGTAATGAGTTTACTAACTATTAAATAGAAGTTAGGGTGTAACGGTCCTGTGGGAGGCTATGTGATGTAGACAGTTACATCATGCATTCACAGTACTTAGGAAAATGTTATTTTTGCTGTCTTTTTAAAATAGTATTCCTTATTCTCCTAAAGAAAGAAAGAGATGAGGGTTGTGTGTGTCTATAAACTGGAGAGCAAATGTCACAACTGGCTGGGCTGACCTTCTCTAAATGTCAGTTTCCACAAAGTAAGCCAAATCTTGAAAGTATGTGCGCTGAATGCAGTTTTAAAAGAAGAAATGATATGCAGAGGTGGCATTGTGTGAAACTCAAATACACATTGGGCCAAAATAAAAAAATGCTTACTAGTCGAGGCCCGGACTGGTTCAATGTTTATTGCAAAACTTATTGAAATGAACTTATTGCACATATTAAACCTGGAACTAACAAAGCTTAAATTATTGCCTATAAAAACAACATTAAACATTAAATAATCAGTTGCATTCATTTCTTATGGCTCTATCTGCAGCTTTTCCGGAGTCATTTCTTATGATTACATTTTTCCACAGGCCAACAACAGCTTCAAAAAAACTATTTCCCTCAAAGAAAAAAATAAACATGCCCTGTTGTCGCAAGAAAACATCCATTAAACTCAGTTTGCTGCTCTGTGATGCTAGTTCAAGCCAGATACTTGGGATCTCATCTTGGGTGCAAGTTCATCAATGTTTGGGATCAGGCTCTGAGCTGAGGAGATCCTCAGGATTGAGTGAAGAGCCGCTTTCACACCAAGTACTTTGCCGTACTTAGTGCCCAGCACTTAGTGCCAGCACTTAGTTCCCCCATGGAACTAAGTACAGATCGCGTTCACACCGGAATAAATTCCCTGAGGGAAGATTAGGCAAATGAAGCCGCTGACGTCACTTCTTCTTCTTCTTCTTCTTCTTCTGCTTTGGGTTTACTGGCAGGCCGCAAACAACTTCACGGCGTATACTGCCACCCGAAGTCCCCGGCCGGAAATCCCCGGAGTTGGGGACTGGCTTCAGTAGAAGCTGCTGGGACTCCCAGCAGCTTCTACTGAAGCCTTCAGAGTAAATCGCCAGAACGCCGACACCTCCTCATCTACACCGCTCACATGTTTTTTTTTGTGTTGCCATAAGTTATTCTCTCTCCGTTGGTGCGCGGGGCTAATGCTAATAATGCTAATGCCAGCAAATACAATGGCGGCTTCACAAAACTTTTCAGAGTTTTACGGGGCGTGGTTTGCAATTCGCCCAGCCAATCAGAAATTGGTACTTTTTCTCCCCAGGATAACAGGCACTAAAAATGGGGGTAAAAGTTCTCTGAACTAAGTTCTCTTTTTGGTGTGAACGCAAAATTCCAGGCACTAACGGAACTAAACGGGAAAAGTACGGGAAAAGTAGTCCGGTGTGAAAGCGCCTAAGGTGTGCGTGCAATATACCGGCGGGCCAGATCTAATCGTAATTAAAAATTATCCTGCGGGCCGAAATTAAATCCACCAAGGGCCTGATTTGGCCCCCGGGCCTTGAGTTTGACACATGTGCATTAAAACATATAAAGTTTTAAACAAAAAGACCAAAACAGAAGGAAAACAAACAGACACATATGCAGATATATGTGATTTACAATTAAAGATAAATGTTTGTTGGTTTAATTTTGTAACTTTACTTAAAATCCATATTATTTCAAGTCTTATAATTCATGATTTTTCAGTGAAAGGAGAGGGTCTACATCAGGGGTCTCCAACCATTTTTAGGATGAGAGCTACTTTAAAAAAAATAAAACAAGTCGTGAGCTACTTTCAGTCCTCTTTGTTTTGTTTTGTTTTTTGCTTTTGCAGTGTATATATTTAGCACATTTTAACATTATTAGATGCTTACCTTTTACCCTTTTGAGCTGCTTTGGGTATTTTCCTGCCTTTCTACACATATTTTGTCAGGACTATGGTGTTAACAAATCCAAGAAAGTGTGTAGTGTATAATGCCTGGCAAACTTGCAACGGTCTTCCCGACTGCAACGCTGGTCCCGCAAATCAAGCAAGACCGTGATTGGTCGATATTCATTGTGGTGGGTTGTGGGAGGAGGGGTGTTAGATAGATATAGAGTTGTAGTAAGTAGATAGAGTTAGCTATGATTGAGGTTTCGTTTATGTATAGGGTAGATTCTTTTAATTGTATTTCTTTTTTTTTCTGTGTATGTTTTACATTTTGTATTTGCTTGGCGAGCTACTTATTGAGGGATCGCGAGCTACCGGTGGCTCGCGATCGACGTGTTGGAGACCTAAAAGCAACCTAATTAAAACACATTCTTTTGAGGTGTTACAAATTACGAATTTTGCCCAACAGCACAGAACAAGGCATTTAAAGATCCTTTTAGGAACCGGTCTGTGTCTTGCTTGGGGCTAAAAGACAATTAAAACAAGGACAGGAAGGAACATTTGTCCAGCTCTCAAAGTGAACAAGAAATAATCACTTTATGATTGAATTAAACCAAGCTCTGTGGCATGAAGCTATATCTGGGAAAATGCCACATGTGATTTCCTGGAGTTTTCTGTTATCCAACAGCAGTCGAAAACCTAAATATATTTAAAATGATGGTTAAACATGGATAAGAAGGCTATTATACTGTTCATACTTTCATAGCAAACACACTTTAAAGTTACATGCTGCTTTACAGTATATGAGTATGAAGATACTGTTCTTGATAAGTCAATATACAAAAGCTGAATAGTTAACTTAATACTATTGGGCAATATTTATGGCCTGGAATCGTATTATCTGAATAATACTTAATAATAGAATCCATTTTATATCTCTGGTATGCATTTTGTGTTCCAACCAATATGAACGTCAGACACTTTTTGATAACCTTTGCCACATATTCAGCACACACACACACACGTGTTGTTGCGCAATCCGTTTTAGAGATGCATCGTGTCAGGGAAGGAAATGCATAATTGATAAGTTGTGAAATGATCAAGTGACTGACGTGTCATTGCCAGGTCAAAGTCTTTGGATTAGCTCTGACAGCGGGCACGATAAAAACAATGTACTGCTGTTACGTGGCACGGTCTGAACGCAGTCACTCCAACTGTGTGTTTACATCCTGCTGGCTGACCTCTCTGGATCTTATACCCAACACATTCACACAGACACATTCACACACACCTGCAGCAGAGCATGTGAAAATGTTGACCTGGATCTTTACAAACCAGACCAGCAGAGCTTTTCTCACCGAGCACCACCCAAACAGACTTTTTACCTCACTGTATGATTTCGTCTTACAAGAACCGATGGAGTACAGCTGCACAACTGGCCACGATTCAATAACAAGGTCAACGCAGGAATAAATAGGGTGGGGTGGGGGGATGCTAAGCAAGACCTTAGAGACAAATGCTTGTTGCTAATATGATAATATCAGGTCCACCTTAAAGTGACCCTATTCTTCTTTTTGGGCTTTTCTTTGTGCACGTAAATGGTCTGCAAAGGCTATAATCCCTGTGTCCCCTCCAGAGGGAGTTTCTCTCCCACACTCTCCCCCCCTGCCAAAAAATCCTTCCATTGGACTCCTTTGTTTACTTCCAGTACATAGTGACATCACTATGTAACACTCGCACTTCTACCCTCCAACACATTGTACATTAGGGGTGTAACGGTATACGTACCCGTACCGAAATTATTCGGTACGGGCCCTTCGGTTCGGTACATGTGTGTACCGAAGTGTACCGAACGACTATAACGTTAAACGTAAAAAATTGAGAACGTGAACAACCTTTTGGAAGTAATCTCAGGTGCTGCGTCGCAGTATTCAGAGTAATTTGCTCACATTGGGTTCAACGCGTCATAGAGCGACCAAGTCATTTCATTGGACGAGAGGCATACTATGAGAGCTGGTCACAGGGATGCGTTCAAATTTAGTCAGTAATTTGAGGAACTGTCGAAATGGCGAACGCAGATAAAGTTGAGCTCGAAAATCCTCCAGCATCATTGAAGTCTCCGGTTTGGGAACATTTTGGTTTCGCAGTTACGTACAAGGATGACGGACAAAGACAGGTGGACCGAACCAAAGCTGTTTGTCGGCATTTTTCAACTAAAATTGCTTACGCGGCTGGCAATACATCAAACTTGCACACTCATTTGAAAAGGCATCACCCGAACGTGAATATCACCGGTACCAAAAGAAAAAAGACTGAAGTGCAAACCCAACTCCCACTAGCATTTAAGCCTCCACCACTCGCAAAAAGTTCAGACCGAGCCAAAGCTATTACAAACGCCAAATATCCTTATGTTGCCATGTTAGCAAAGCGCTACCTGGCTGTATCTGCTACCTCTGTCCCTAGCGAGAGGGTGTCCTCCACAGCAGGAGACATTGTTAGTGCCAGCAGATCTGCCCTTTCGGCAAGCAATGTGGACAAGTTAATTTTTCTTTAAAAAAACATGAAAATACAATGACAAGCAAGTCCTAATGTCAAGCTGGCTGCTTAGATACTAGTACAGTACAGTTCAAATACAGATTATTTCAGTTCATCGAAATGCTGCACCTTAATGTTTATTTTATTATATTTTGTATTAATTTGAGTGAATATTCACAGTTTAATAATAATTAAAAACCCAAAACTAATAGTTTATGTTTTGTGAGTACTAGTACAGTAAAGTTCAAATACAGATGATTTCAGTTCATCGAAATGCTGCACCTTAATGTTTATTTTATTATATTTTGTATTTATTTGAGTGAATACATTATTCACAGTTTAATAATAATTAAAAAAAAAATATATATATTTTATGTTTTGTGATCATTTTTCTGCTGTACCGAAAACGTACCGAACCGTGACCTAAAAACTGAGGTACGTACCGAACCGAAATGTTTGTGAACCGTTACACCCCTATTGTACATGATAGGCTAAGGGGCGGGGACATTTTTAAGCGGTTGACCAATCACAGCAGAGCCGACCAGCTAACCAATCAGCAGACAGGGCTCTGGTTTCAGACAGAGGGTGAAAAGAGGGTGCTGCAGCACAGGCAGTATGAGAAAAATAAAGAGCTTTTTGAACATTAAAGCATGGAGACATGTCACAGTAGAGACACTACATACTCACTCTTTAAAAAGGTGGCTACACACTTTAGTTTAAACATAAATCCTTTTCTTGTTTTGAATCCACAATGCTTACATTACATTACATGTTATTGTTAGAGGCTTTTATCCCAAGCGACTTACATACATTCAGTACTGTTGACAATCCCCACAGGAACAATTTGGGGTGAAGTTTCTTGCCCAGGGACACAACGACATGCTGACTGCAGTGGGACTCGAACTTGCTATCCCCTGATTCAAAGTCCATCATACTATCCACTGAGCTTACGCCCAGCTTGCCACATACTGGTGGAAACCTGGAAATTTTTTTTTTTTTTTTTTAAAGTGTTTGGTTTGCGATGGGAAGGATGTTCCTGAGCAGTGGGACATTGTTTGGATGGGAGAGGGAAGCGCTGGATGTGTAGGAGAGCAGCTCTGTTGACAGAAACACCTGATTAGCCCCGCCACCTGGACAGGAAGACCTTTACTGTAAATACACACCGTCTATCTCCAAACAGCGCACACACTCGCTCTGAGATCCTGAAAACACCAGAGTGTGCCAACAGCAACAGAGCCCACAGTGTCCTCTTACAACTTTCTCATGCTGAAGACCGCTGAATCATCTCTGCCAAAAAAAAAGGACGAATCGGAGTCAGAACAAGGACTCATTCATGAAAAATAAATAAAGCGTCAGGAAATATATCATGGCTGATTGTTTACCTCTGTCTGGTCCAAGCTTATCGCTGTCTGTCGATGTATTGATCGCCGGTGTTAGCAGTGCATTGTGTGGCGGTAGAAGGGATCAGTCATGTGGTAGCAAAGGCGTGTATGCCTGTGTATTTACGGTCATAACAGGGATGCCTGATCGCCCATCTTTGTGGTCAGCCACGTAAGGAATGCCAGATATGTGTGAGTGGGCTGTCTGGGCGGTGTGTATGTTGTTATTGTGTTCGTGCAGTGGGAGGCAGTAGACTGATGTTGTCACTCAGTCATTTAAAGGTCCCCTATTATACTGTTTTTCATCAACATATTATAGGTCTCAGACATTTATGGCCTAGATTTAGACACGAGGCTTCATGCGGAAGTGGATGTGGTCATATCTAAGCTACGTTTGAAAATTGATAGACGCGTGTTGGTTGAGGTCTTTCGAAAAGTGTGGCTTGACTATTAGACCCACCTATACCCAAGTCCCTACGGACACTTGGCTTGTTTTAAATTCACTCAAATGCTATGAATTGAATGAAAGATCGGGAGTAATATCTGACGAAGCCTAATCAATTGAATACTGCACTTTTCATGTTGCTACCAACTCGCATATATTCAGTGGTGTAGTGGTCGCTGGATGCGGGGGATCGCCGTCCCCCCACTTATTTGGAGCCCCCACTTCTTTGAAACAAGATTTTGTTTTAATAGTCTAATAAATATATATATATTGCCAGTGTTATCAGTTGCAAGTGTGTATTTGTTGTAATAATGACGAAAACATAATACATTTCACAGTAATTATGATAAAAATGTAGCTCAAGTATTTATGCAACTTGATTTGAAGTGTGTGTGTGTGTGTGTGTGTGTGTGTGTGTGTGTGTGTGTGTGTGTGTGTGTGTGTGTGTGTGTGTGTGTGTGTGTGTGTGTGTGTGTGTGTGTGTGTGTGTGTGTGTGTGTGTGTGTGTGTGGTGTGTGTGTGTGTGTGTGTGTGTGTGTGTGTGTTGTGTGTGTGTGTGTGTGTGTGTGGTGTGTGTGTGTGTGTGGTGTGTGTGTGTGTGTGTGGTGTGATGTGTGTGTGTGTGTGTGTGTGTGTGTGTGTGTGTGTGTGGTGTGTGTGTGTGTGTGTGTGTGTGTGTGTGTGTGTGATGTGTGTGTGTGTGTGTGTGTGTGTGTGTGCACTGTGTGTGCACTGTGTGTGCACTGTGTGTGTGTGTGTGTGCACTGTGTGTGTGTGTGTGTGTGCGTGCGTGCGCACTGTGTGTGTGCGTGCGTGCGCACTGTGTGTGTGCGTGCGTGCGCACTGCGTGCGCGTGCGTGCGCACTGCGTGCGCACTGTGTGCGCACTGTGTGCACTGTGTGTGTGTGCTAGACTTTTTCGCTGCCTGTCATTTTGACGGACAGGATCGTCAAATGTATTACCCCAGGGTTGCCAACTTTGGGTACCTGGCTGGAGTGAGATTTTGATATCATGGGTTTAATTCGGTTTAATTACACATATGCGCACGAAATGACTGCTATCGTGTCAGCAGCGAGACCTTAGCATATATATAGGATATATATATACAATATATACAAATACACAATAATGGACACAGACTATAAAGGGCACACAGTTTCATTCACTAATGAAAGTCAAACATGTTTGTTTCCACTGTTTTATTGTGTGCCTGTCGCGATAAGCAATTAATTGACTTATCGTACGATAAATAAAAATGAACTCGATAACTTTCTGACCTCGATAAATTGCCATTTACATGAGGATGTGACTAGCAGTTTGAAAGGATGTACTTGAATTATTATTATATATTATCATTATGTCAGTGGTCTAAAATGGTCATACAACGGTGCCGACAATATTATCGTTTTATCGCAATAATTTCCGGGAAAATGTATCCAACAAAATTAATTATCGTGAGAGGCCCTATACATGAAACACACACACACAAACAAATCTACAGACTTACTCCAAACTGCCAAATATATTAATTAACACACTCTCACTCTCATATACTCTTTGACTCTATTTTGGCCGAGTAGAAACAATAAGCAGCAGACTTTTACTTTTTATCATTTCTACTGGATCTTAGATCTACAGTTGCAGTTGCGGCTCCAGAGTATTTTTGTTGGGTAATCTATGGTAGGGCTAACCCATACAGTGGTGGGGCTCAAGTCAGTATTTGCAATGTTAATTACATACACGCTCCCCCCGACAGTGAAACGCCACGCGTGAGGTTTAGATTATTTCCCTGTCTCAATCCAAATTGAACTGTATGAAATAAAAGGCACATTGTCTTGTAGTAAATAAAAAGGGCGACCTGGAGCCAATCCTGCAATTTCCCCACAGGTGAAAGAGTAGACATGCTGAAAACCCAACCCCTGCAGGGGGGTCTGGGGGGATTCTCCCCCAGGAGATTTTTTTAAATACTAACATCAAATACACATTCTGGTACTCTCTTGAGAAGAAAAATAAATAAATCTATTACTACATATTTAAAAAAATGAATGCCATTTTAGTTTTGTGTTACTTTGTTCTGAAAGCTGAACCTGCTGCTCCTCACAGAGAGAAGAGGGAAGAGGCTGTGTGAATTACTTTACATTGTGGATAAGGGTGGATAGCCCCCATTGTTCTGTGTGTCAAAATGAAAGACAGCCCACACACCTATCAATGATCAAACCGTGGGGTCTTATTTCATTACGTGTTGATTTCTATCAACACGTAATGTTGTATCGATGATATGAGATGTACTACCGCAAAAGTATTCTCCGTCGGGACTTCCTGCAACAACACCACGCCGTTATCGTGATTCTGATTGGCCAGAAGACATTATCAAAGATGTTCTAATGAGAAGACGATCACTACGTGACAAAAGTTTTCAAAACCGTTTCTTGTCTTCGGTATTCTTGCTTTTGGCGTGAGAATAGTTTGGGCAGCGTGAGAGCGTGAGATTGAGAGTGAAAGCGTGTGTCACACGCACAGATGCGTTGAGAGTTGGCAACCCTGTATTACCCATTATTACCCGTCGGTCTGTACACAACTGACGGGGGGGACGGGGGGGGGAGGAGAGCACGCTCCTGAACTGTTAGCGCCGGTGTTATGCCGTGTTATGCATATCCACTGCACCTCGCGGGAGCGCACCACAGCGTAAAGCATAACCTCCCAGACATTTCAATGATTAGTACGGCAAAGTTAGGTCTGGAAACGATATCATTTCCTTTTTGGCGGGCATCCATAACACGGCATAACCAGAGCCCTGCTGCGGGGAAACTTTGGCGCTGTTCTGAGTTTGTTCTAATCCGTCAAAATGACGGACTGCTCTCAGATATTTCTGTCATTGTTAAAAAAATTCTGTCATAGACGGAAAATATTCGGTTAACGCGACCTCTGGTGTGTACTGTGTGTACCGTGGTGTGTGTAGGGTGACCAGGACTGCACACACGGCATTTTTATCATTTGACCCGTCCCACAAATTGAGACTATGTCCAGCATTTGAGTGACAGTCGCGCAGAAAGGCCTGGCTCGGTTCGCTGACGGCCCGGCACCGCCCTTTATATTAGATTTTTGAAACGGCATCATGTAAGTTGCGCTGACCGGCGACAGAGGTCCACAGGTCCCCCCTTGACCAGTTCACGAGCGCGTACATAGTGTCTCTGTCTCTCTCCCCCCCCCCCCCCCCCCCCCCAATAATTAAATTGTGTGAAGCCAAACATATGATCGCTGTTATATTTGATTAATTGTGCAGCCCTAGTTGACTCCTAGAAATGTCTCCAAATGCAGCAAACACAAGAAAAGACAGGCGGATACAGACACCTATACTGGGTGACAAATGTGAATGTGTCAAATAGATTGACATAAAGGTCCTGAGGCTCATGTGACAGTAGCCAGTTGAAAATGCTGCTGTATGAGACATTTAATATCTCATGAAGGTGAGAGCTGCATGGTGTCTGCACTGTTGGTCCTGACAGCTGATAGCTTTAGTGAACACTCAAATTCCAGATTTTGTTTTGGAAAACACCATGGCGCTGTGCGGAGAGGTTGGGGGTATTCCTCTGGATCTCTGTGAAAGGTTACATGACTTCTTTTATCTTCCTCCTCCAGCTCTTCACGGATGGAACCACCAACAAACTGGTGGGCTGCTACGTGGAGGACAGTCCCGAGGATGTGGTCCTGGTCAGAGTTTACGGGAACAAGACGGAACTGTTTGTGGACAGGGACAATGAGCTGAATAGCTTCCAGGTAGCTCATCAAAATGGCAGTGCTTTGCTGTGAATTAAAACACTTCAAAAGAAATGTTCTCCTGTCTAATTCTTGTGTTTTTCTGTGTCTCTTCTCTAGGTGCTGCATGCTAATGGTTGCGCTCCTCGGCCTCTACTGCTCATTTCAAAATGG